>NC_048299.1:141763447-141863790 GCF_013100865.1 Trachemys scripta elegans
GTAGAGGCAGCGATCTAGTGGTCACAGCAGAAGACTGGGATTCAGGAATCCTCTTGTTGGTTGTATTTCACTAGCGTAGAGAGCCTCAGCAGAGGTTGGGACTTCACAGTGCCAGGCACTGTGCATACAGATAAGAGAGGGTCCCTACCCCAAGAAGTCTACAGTCAATACAAAGGGTGGGAGGGAAAACTGAGGCAGGGGTGAAATGACTTGCCCAGGTTCCCATAGCATGTCAGTGGCAGAGCTAGGAAGAGAATCCAAGTCTCCTGACTCTGTCCATGCCCTATCCACTGGTCCATGATGTCTCTGGGTTCTATATCAGGAGGTAGCCGTGTTAGTCTGTATCCACAAAAACAACAAGGAGTCCGATGACACCTTAAAGACTAACAGATTTATTTGGGCATAAGCTTTCATGGGTAAAATGAAGAAGTGGGTTTTTTACCGACGAAAGCTTATGCCCAAATAAATCTGTTAGTCTTTAAGGGGCCATCGGACTCCTTGTTGTTTTTCTGGGTTCTATGCTTGCCTGGGTGAATTAATGTTTGTAAAAAGAACAGGAGTACTTGTGGCACCTAGTGGGCTGTAGTCCATGAAAGCTTATGCTCTAATAAATTTGTTAGTCTCTAAGGTGCCACAAGTACTCCTGTTCTTTTTGCGGATACAGACTATCACGGCTGCTACTCTGAAACCTGTCATTAATGTTTGTAGAGTGTTTTGAAGTCCTGATGCAAAAAAAAGCTATAAAAGGACAAAGCATTATTTATTTGCAGACATGAAGCTGACTCGCATTCTCACTTAAAACCAATGACTGTTCTGTAATGTTGTCTTGTGCGATACAAGATGGGTAGATCACAGACCTAGGCTGTGGTTAAAGAGTTTATTCTGTAATGTGCATTGGACAGCAGGCCTTTTCTCACTTTTGCATTGGGATTGTGTATATGCAGTGATTGGCAGTGAGTTTTTTGCAGGATGAGGGCCTTGGTTTGGTTTTTTGATTTGTTTTAATGTGTCTAGACATGCACTGTTCCACTTTAGGTGGCTTTTCATATCCTTCTGGGCTTTATTTATTTAATCTTATTATGTTCAGATTTCTAGAAATATATTTCCCAGAATTCCCAGTAATTTGAGACTTCAGTTCCTTTATAAACTGTGGAACTTTCACTTATTTAATTGCACAGATGTTCAAAGGAATGTGTTATCCAGCTGTTAATTTTACAACGACATATGAGCCTCTGAAGTCAACATCTGTAGAAAGGCTGCAGTTGCTCATAGTCTAGCCACTTCCTGGGGCTTTAGTTACCAGTCTTAATAAATGGATTTTCTGTCCTCCCCCCCCCCCTCCAACCCCCATAAGCCCTGTTAATTCTTGTGGCTTTCTAAACTTCAAGTATCACACTTGCCCTGAATTTTGCATACAAGTACAACTGGATCAGATACTGCTTGTTTCTCACTTCCATGAGAGTTCACATTGGTCCAAGCTCCCTTCCCTTTTTTCCTCAGTCAGTCTTCAATCAAGCAAAATATTCCTAGGAAGAGCTTTCAGTTGCCTCTCTATATGTGCTAGCCATCAGTCTCCTTTACAGAGGCCTTTCTCTTCAGAACTTCTGAAGACTGTCTGTAGTCTGAAGCAGGCACTCTTCTGTTCTGTGTAAGATACTGTACATCAATTTCGCATCTGCATGTGTATTGTGGACTGCAGTCTGGAGCTGGTAACTGTGTTTCTTCTTAAAACATTGTTTGTAAATGCTTTTTATGTCTGAGTGCTTTGTTTATTAGGAAGGAAAGGTGATCTTTTGTCTAAGGAATGGGGTTAGAAATCAGCTAGAATGCAGGTCACCCTGCGGGCTTTTGTCCCCTGTTGTGTAATATCTGAGTGCCTCGAGACCCTTGTGAGACAGAGGAGCTGGGGCATAGCATGTGTGTTGGCTAAGATCACACAGGAAGTCTGTGACAGAGCTGAGAATTGAATTCAGGTCTTCTGAGTCCCAGGTCTGGGTTGGTTAGGGGTGTGAAACAAACCAACTCACTGGTGACATAGCTATGCCAACAATACCCCAGTGGAAACGCAGCTGAGCCAGTGGCAGAGGGCTACTGTTATCATGGCTAATGTCATTTGTGGAGGTGGTGTTCCTGGGCCAGCAGAAAACCTCCTTCTGTTGTGTATGCCCTTGGGGCTATGCTGACATAGGCTGTGTAGTGGAGACATAGCCCTAGCCTGTTCCTGGCTTACCACTGACTTGCCCACAGCGCTGAGGTCATGAGTGATATCCTCCTTGCAAACTGAGGGAAATCTGCCTGTAAAGAAAAAGGTGGCACTTCTGATCATCCACGAGACTTGAGTGTGACTATCTGGACATTCAGGCCCCTCTGATGATAGATGCATGGGTCGCTTTCATGTAAGGTGGTTGGTATTTTCTCAGTCTGCATTGCCCAGCTCATATATGTAGCCAAAACCATAATACAGTTTAGAGACAAGGATTATTTATTGTGAGACATGGGATCTGAGCACATGACTGGGAGCCATTAACTCCTGGGTGCTAAAAGCTGATAGATCAACTGCACTGTCTTACTTACCTGCGTTGTTTTAAGAGTTAGGAGTAAAAAAATGTAAACCCTTCATATCCTGTCTAAACTACTCTCTTGGTTTTCCTTTCAGGTCAGGTTGGACGATGGCCCAGAACAAGCTATTTAATAAGATCCTTAAAGCCCTGCAATCTGACAGGCTGGCCCGCTTGGCCAATGAAGGGGTAAGATCTTTCTTCCCCCATCCCCTCTCCTTCAAGCTGCAGCAGCTGCATTGCCTCCTTATGCACCCAATCCTTCCTGGCAGTGGAGATGAAACATGTAGGACAGTCTAGCTCCTCGGCTCTTTTAACCTCCTCCATGAGCAGGTTTATGGCTTTGATATGGACTAGAATGTGGTCTTTGGTGGGAGAAGGATTGGCCCATGCTCACTCGCCAGAGGAACAGAGGCTGTAGCAGCAAATTTTGCCCTGGTGGATTTTGTATGGTCCTGGCACACTCACTTTCCTTATGCCCAGGTGGTCTGCTTCCCTTGTTTTTAGGCTTGCAATGAGCCAGTGCTGAGGAGGATAGCAGTGGACAAATGCGCCCGGCGGGTCCGCCAAGCTCTGGCCAGTGTGAACTGGGACACCAAGCTGATCCAATGGCTTCACACCACGCTGGTGGAGACACTCAGTTTACCTATGTTGGCTGCTTACCTGGATGCTTTGCAGACACTTAAGGGAAAGGTGATAAACACAATGAGTTCTGGAATGTACTTTGCTTTCACTTAATACCACTTTCTCTTCAAACAGTTCATTCAAGGGAAGCTGATGGGACATTGATCTCCTTTCTGGGCGACTGGGGGAAAAGTAGCCTCTTTGCTCCTGTTCTTCTTCCCTTTTCCCCACTGCACTAGCTTGGGGGAGCTTTTGCCTTGAGGATTAGGAGGGAGGACTTCTGGTTTTTCTGTGGCGGTAGTGGGTGATCTTCAGCATGTCACTTAGCCTCTCTGTCTTGGTTGCCTATCAAGAGAGTGAGGAAAGGAGAGGCCACTAGCCTGGGACTTGGAAGAGGCTGGGTCAGCTCCTTGCTCTGACACAGGCTTCCTGTGTAACCCGGGCAAATCCCTTAGCTTCTGTGTGCCTCAGTTTCCCTCTGTACTATGGGGATAACGGCTCTGCCCTGACACAAGAGGGGTTGGGAGAATAAATACAGCTTAGCATGAGGGGCACCCAGTTATCTTAGATAGATAGATTTGTAAAAGAGGGCTAATACTTTACAGGGAGGTTGTAAACAATTGACAAACAATTAAGTTTGTAAAGCCCATGGAGCTCCTGGGATGAGAGTTATTGTAGACGGGCAACATATTAGTTTCTAAACTTTTATTGAAGTGATTCAGAGAAATACAGGGGACTTAGGAGGTGCTGTGCTAGGACTCAGGGGACCTGGGCTCTGCCACTGGTCTGCTGGGTATCCTTGGGCAAGTCACCTCACACCTCTGTGCCTCAGTTTCTCCATAGATAAAATGGGAGTAATGATACTGAGCTAGTTTGGGAAGTACTTTATATCTATGGATTGAAAATCGTGAGTTCAGAGCTAGGTAGGGGTGATGGTGGTAGTAGTAGTAGCATTCAGTACCCTTTTTTTATGGTTTGTATGCAAGAGGCACATGCCACAGTTAAATGTTATTGGCAAACAGAAGACTCTTAGGAAAGGTACTACAGGAATGTTGTTTATTATTAAAATGAGTCTAGACCAAACTTTGTTAATTGATCTTTTTCTCTCAATTTAAGTAGAATTGTGTATTTTATTTGTTTGGATAAGCACTTTCAGTACAATGTTCCCATCCCATGAAGCCAGGGTGAATCGGTACACTACAGCTGTATTTTTGCATAGCATCCGTCCTACAAACTAACTCCCCAAATGGCTAAATACAATAAATATTAGAGCTGCAGAAGAACGAGAAAGTAGGAGAAAGACATTTACAGCAGAGAGATCAGCTAAGATTAGGGCCATCAATGATTTAAAAACACAGTTGCGATTAATCGCAGTTTTAATCGCACTGTTAAGCAATAATAGAATATCACTTATTTAACTATTTTTGGTGTTGGGGGGGAAATGTGTGTGTGTTTGAGGAGCACTGTCTCTTTAAGCAGAGCGCTGAGAAGCCTGAACGCTTTTTCAGCCAGCAGCAGCTGCTGTCTCCAGCACTCACTGCTGAGCCGGGAGCAGCAAACAGGCTTCCCCTGTTCCCCAGCTCAGCGGGGACTGGGCACATGGGGGTGTGTGTGGAGGGGGGACACCCAGACATCAGCTCCTCTGCTGCCTCCCCGCCACTGCTCTGTGCAGCACACAGGAGGCGGGCTCCCAGTCTGGAGCAGCTTGGCCAGGGGCTCCATGGAGGTGGGAGCAGCAATGGAGAGGGGCGGCAGTAGGAGGGGTACCCCTGCCCCGAGGCACGCAGCGGCGCCCCCCTGAGGATGGCCCTGGTGTGTGGTTAACATTCGTTTAAAAAAAAAAAAGTGTTAATTTGTTTTGAGTTAATTGTATGTGTTAACTGTGATTGACAGCCCTAATTGTTGTTTTTGATTAGAAATATTTGCACTGTGAAACATAAAAGAGAGTGCGATCTACAAGTCAAAGCATGAAGGGCATAGAAATGCTTAGCACAGCGGTTCTCAAACTGGGTCGGGACCCCAAAGTGGGTTGCGACCTGGTTTTAATGGGGTCACCAGGGCTGGTTTAGATTTACTGGGGCCTAGGGCTGAAGCCCAAAGGCTCAGGTTACAGACTCCTGCCAGGGTTGAAGCCCTTTGGCTTTGGCCCTCCACCTGGGGCGATGGGACTTGGGCGGGCTCAGGTTTCAGTCTCCCTCTCCTGGGGTCGTGTAGTAATTTTTGTTGTCAGAAGGGGGTCGCGGTGCAATGAAGTTTGAGAACCCTGGGCTTAGCATATCTGGCACGTCAGTGCCATACGAACGCCTGTTCTCACTTTCAGGTGATGTAACTAAGAAGCGGGCAGCATTATCTCTGTAAATGTAAACACACTTGTTTGTCTGAGCGATTGGCTGAACAAGAAGTAGAACTGAGTGGCACACTTGTGCTCTAAAGTTTTACATTGTTTTGTTTTTGAGTGCAGCTCTGTAAAAAAAAAAAAAAAAAAATTCTACATGTGCAAGTTGAACGCTAGAGCTTGCACTACAGAACTTGTATGAAGTGAACCCAAAACTATTTCTCTTATCGTTCTTACAGTGCAAATATTTTTAATCAAACATAATATAAACTGAGCACTTTGCATTCTGTGTTGTAATTGAAATCAATATATTTGAAAATATAGAAAAACATCCAAAATATTTATAATACATTTCAATTGGTATTCTATTAGTGTTTAAGTGCGAATAAAACTGCGATTAACGATGACGGATTTTTTAAGCTAGTTAATTGGTTTTGCGTTAATCGCTTGGGGTAACTGCGATTAATTGACAGCAGTTGCTAAAATGGAGAGTCAGTGAAGTAGAGGGAGACTGTTCCACCGGATGGCAGGAGGTGCAAAGGGGAGAAGGCTTTCGTGTCAGCAGCGATGCACTGGTGTGAAGGGATTAAAGGAGAGCTCAGTGGTAGTTAAGTGGAGGAAGCAGAGAGGGAAGAAATCAGCCAAGGGCTGGTCAGGAGGCTGGAGAAGTGCATTCAGGGTTTTAACAACAAAGAGGTCATTTATTCAGCTGCCTCTTGCAATGAAGGAGAGCCAGTGGAGCTGTTTGGAGATGAAGGTTGCACATTGAGACAAGAGCGTGCAGCTATATCAAATACAGACTCTCCCTTTGGGTGGGTTGACACTTCTTGGTGCTCATGCAGTATCTTAGGAACGAGTCTCTGCTAAGAAAAGGTATTGGAATCGCTGGTGGCACCTATTCACTGATGTGTTGTCCTTACCTAGTGCCCTGAGGAAGGAACATTTACTGGTCCATTTCAGTGCTCTAAAGGTCTCGTTTTCTCCAACTAAATTCCAGTGCCCTGAGTCAGCAAGTTCCTCGATGTGCGAAAATGCAAACTCCGTAGTCCATCAGTCATGCTCTGCGAGCAAGTATTCCCCAAAGGGCAACTTGGCTGGACCTGTGTCTGACAATATCTCCTCCTGAGCTGTGCACTCCGAGCTGTGCTGCTCTGGGTCTCCTCCAGGGCAATGCAAAACCCAAGTACTAGCCCCTTGACTCGTACCCCATAGTGTGTGTGGGAGGGGGAGTGCCAGGTGTGCTTTCTCCTGTTGCTGAGGAGAAGCTAACTGAATTTCCCATGCTCTGGTATACACATTGAAGTGCCCAGTGAAATCAGTTCTGAAGGAAGATCCCATAGGATATCAGGTGTGTGCTTAATAAGTTTCTTCAGCCACAGTCTGGTCTTTGGTTTCAGATCCCCACCCTGATTGACAGGATGCTGCTCTCGTCCACCACAAAGACAGGGGCAGCAGGGGCTGAGGCTCTCTCCCTCCTCCTGAAGAGACCATGGGACCCAGCTGTGGGTGTCTTGTCACATAATAAACCTGTGAGTACATCCCTGGGCTTGCAGGGAGGGAGGGGCTCAGCTCAGTGTCTGGTTGGTGACTGAATCTGTTCGCTCTCCCCAGGCCTCTCTCTGTGTTTCTCCGTCCAGGTCTCTCTTGTATGCTCGGCATCATGATCTCTGTCATGGTGTCTCTACTCCCAGTACCTCCTGTCTTCAAAGTGCCCTCTTCTCCTTCAGACCCAGTCTTTCCAGGAATCCATGCTGCCTTTTCTCTCTCTGCGGCCTTCCTAGTCTGATACTGTCATTCCGTGCCGTGTGTGTGTTGTGTAACAGTGTCGGAGTCAGTGGATGAGAGTATTGTGTTGGGTTGCAGCACCGTCCTAGTATCCCAAGAAGGCCTCTTCCAGTGACACCTGCTCCCAGGATGAGCAAGGCAGGGTCTCTAGTTTTCCATTCAGTCTGTGCCCTGGGGATGCTATTTAGCTCCTGTTCTAGGAGGCCTGGGCTTGGCTCGTCCTTTGTCGATCGTCCATAGCTGTCTTTGATTGTTAGCAAGGGTTGTGCCGAGAGCATCACTGGTGCTCTTAAGTACTTTGGGCCATGTCATGTTCTCGCACCTGTGGCAGAGGGTGCCCGAGTGCATGTTTGGGCTTTGTAGCAGCTCTGGTTCAAATGATCTGCAATCTTAACTTGCACACAGCTTTTCAGTAGCTCAGCCTGACCAACTCCTCTGTGTGTCCTGTGCTGTTGCAGATATCCGAGTCCTTTGCTCAGAGCAGCTGGGGGAGGATTGGTTGGATGTGGGTTGACTGGTACGCGTCGCAGGCTTATCCTAGGGATCATGGATGCTAGGGAGCGGGCAGGTCTCAGAAAGGAAGCTGCTTGCCTTATCTTTCTATTGTGGTGAATTTTGTAGAACAAGTTACCTGGTTCTCCTCTCATCCTGATTGCATCTTCCGGACCTTCCAGTTCTATGTTCCCCACCTCTCGCCGGCATCGGTTCTGGCAATCGCAGCTCTCTTGCCTGGGAAAGGTTTGTAACTCGGCATGTTTTTGAAGGGAGGGGCTGTCGTTCATACTAGCAGCTCTTCCGGGGCATTTAGGGGCAGTGTGATCCTGCAACTCCTGTTAAACAGCCCAACAGCTTCATTATGCTGATCACTTCAGCAGAGAGGTTTCCCATGGAGCTGTTCCCCTCAGACCTGCACTGCTTGGTCTTCCAGGAGGGGCTCTCCATACCTCTGCTGCCATGGGCCATAGCAGGAGACCTACTGTCCTAGCACATGATTCTGCTTCAGGGATTGCCCAATTGAGTGGATTGAAGAGCGTGTGGCTGGGATTCTCCAGTATAAACAGGTCAGGGGAAAGGCGTTATTTGGTGTCTGGTAGCCTGTCTTCTGCCTGGGAGAAGTGCTGCTCCAAGCCTTCCTTATGCATTGACTACATCAGCACTAGAGGAGGAAAGCCAGTAGCAGGAGGGGTGGGTTGGTCGGGGAATGACAGTAAACCCCTGAGTCCTGACTCTGTGTGTTCACCCCAGTGGGTGCGTCCCTGTGAATGGCCATCAGGACATGCTGCTCCACAGTGGAACTGCTATGATTTATACAGTGCTCTCTTTGCGGCTTGTGTTCCAGGTGATCCCTGTTGCCACCCACCTGCTGAATAATGGTAGCGGGGTGGGAGTGTTGCAGTGTCTTGAACACATGATTGGTGCAGTCAGAGGCAAAGTGCTGGAGGTAAGTGTGTGGGCAGCCTAGGTGGGCCTGCACCATATGCCACTAACACCCATGACCTTCTCTGTGCTTGCACTGTTCTGCTGCCTTTCCTCTCATTCCCTCTTCTTTCTCGGCCAGATTCACAACCATTTCACTCACAAGCCGATCATCCTGATTGGGTGGAACACAGGAGCCTTGGTGGCCTGTCATGTAAGTAACTTCTTGTCTTGCATCCTATCAGAGGCCATTTTACAATGTACCTCTTAAATAAAAGTCACCTGGATTGGCTCTGATTCCCACGTGCCCTCCTGGCGCTTGGCCCCTTGCTGGATTGGGCATGGGTGGCAACTGAACAGAGCAGCCATCAGGTTTATCCAAGCTACTTATAAAACAGCGAGGAACCCTGATATTCCCTGGCTCTTGTATTACCAGACCAAAGGCACTTGTGTGGCCCATCACCTGTCTCCCCCCTCTGTGTTACTGAATGTTCAAGTGGTGATGAGCAACTTAAGTTGATTTGTGGCAGTTGGGATGGATGTGACCGGTGGGGAACTGGATAAGGCAAACTAGGGCAATGGGTAAGAGTGGGGTTGGAGATGCCAGTGTAGGGGTTTGATACATGGTTGCAGCCCAGTGAGTATATGGGACTGTTCCAGATATGTCACTCTGGCAGGGTATTGGAGTTAAAGGACCCACTTCTCTTCTAGAACATGAAGCACTCATTGAAGCAGATGGCCTGATTCTGCCCTCTTGTACCGCCCCTTGGAGTTCAGTTTGCACTTACATCCGGGCAAAAGTGGGCTATGGGAATCAGGCTCGGTGTCTTCAAGGGAGGTTCTGTATTCCAGGAGCACAGGCAAGGGAGAAGAATAACTGTGCCTTCCCTTCCTCTTGCAATCTCCGCATGAGCACTACAATACCAAGAAGGGAGTGGGGTAGATTACAGTAGAGCCTCAGAGTTATGAACTGACCGGTCAACCACATACCTCATTTGGAACTGGAGGTACACAACCAGGCAGCAGCACAGACACAAAAAAGCCAGTACAGTGCTGTGTTAAACATAAACTAAAAAACTAAAGGGAAAGGTTTTTTTTAAAACAAAAGATTTGACAAGGTAAGGAAACTGTTCCTGTGCTTGTTTCATTTAAATTAAGATTGTTAAAAGCAGCATTTTTATTTGGCATGGTAAAGTTTCAAAGCTGCATTAAGTCAGTGGTCAACTGTAAACTTTTGAAAGAACAACCATAACGTTATGTGCAGTGTCATGAACTTTTCAGTGTTACGAACATCCCATTCTCAAGGGGTTCGTAACTTGGTGATTCTACTGCACTGTGTATAAAGTTAAAATCACAGCCCATGTACACACGCTAAGGGCTGAACAAACTTCCTGGAGGGATTATGGCGCTTCTGTGCAATTCCTGTTGTATAACTTCCACACATCTGACCTCCCTCCTCCTAACCCTGGGCAGCTAGGTAGCAAACCCTGTCTAGCCTGCATTTTCATCGGGTAGAGAGATGAGAGGGCTCCTCCACCAGGAGGAGGTGGCTTAGTGCAGAAATTGAGATGAAAAGAGGAAACCGCTTTTGGGAGGAGAATATTCTGTCCTCCAAGCAATAATACAGGCCCAGAGCGTGAAACCTGAGGGTGGCATGACGCGGGGTGGGGTGGAGCTGCTTGGAGATCCAGGTCGTAGGGAGGGAGAGACAGCTTAGGAAGAATCTAACTTCAGGGTGATAGAAAGAAGCTTGCTATTTGGCAATCACACCAAGTAAAGCCTTGTATTCCTAGATTCCCAGCTTCATGCTGAGCTGATGTTTGGAGTAATCTGTTCCTAGGATTATGTGTGACTCTATGATTAAAAGTCTGTCCTTGACTGGTGGTCTGCCTGTTGTCAGTACACAGCCTCAGTGTTCCCTCTCATTTTTTACGTCCATGTGCGGAATGAATTTTGTTATGTGCACCAATATGGAGGTGATGTATGACACCACATCAGGGCTAGGGCAGAGAGTTGGGATGCGGGTTTTGGGGTGGGGCTGGGAATGAGGGGTTTGGGGTGTGGCCTCTGGGGTGGGGCCAGGGATGAGGGGTTTGGGAGTGCAGGCTGAGGTGGGGAGAGAGGACTCCCCCCAGCACTCTCGCTGCAGCAGCTCGGGGCAGGGGGAGAGACGCCTCTCCTTGGCTGCAGCAGCTCCGGCGGGCCTGCGCTGGGCCAAGGGACGGGCTTCTCTACCCCGGCCATGGCAAGTCTGGAGCAGGTCCACGCTGGGGTTGGCGGGGAGGGGTACCTCTCCCCTGGCCGTGGCAGCTCTGTGCTGGGGGAGAGGCATCTCTCCCCACCGAAGCCCTAAGCCCTTGCGCAGGGCTTAATAGGCAGCTGTGTGGCCACGCAGCTTAGAGGGATCTTAGCCCAACCCTGAAAGGGCTTCTCTCCTTTCCCTCCCATCCTGAGATCCTGTATTGCAGCCTCCATCTTTTTGGGCACAGGCAAATGAGGAGTTTGAGATCTTTGCTAGAAGGAGGTATTGTCAAAGCCAGGGGTGTGCCATGGCAGGAGCCCAGCAGCGAGGGCTCTGCGAACTACGTTGACGCTGAGCTGGATTGTTCTGGGAGAGCTCTGGGTAATGATACTGTATTGCTGGTCTCTCTAGGTCTCAGTGATGGAGTACGTCACCGCAGTTGTGTGCCTTGGATTCCCTCTGCTCACAGTGGATGGGCCCAGAGGGGTAAGCCCAAAGCAGGGGTCAGAGTTCAGAAGTTGGGATTGGTTAGTTAACCAGGCCACTGAACCTGTGAACTTGCTTTAAAGTCCAGCCAGAAGAGCAAGGGTCTGAAGTTTGGTTCTTCACCTGCAAGTATTTTCAAGTATGTCTGAGCCCATCTAGTGTTTGGGGTGATGGAGAGCCAACAATCCGGGCTTTGGGCAGTGAATCACGGTGGGGCAGTCTGGGAGGGAAGGAGCTCAAGGGTTTGACTGCATCCTTGGTGTGACGGCAGTGGTGTGTGCCTGTAACACATCTCTAGAGCCTCTCCTAGGCCTCACTCCAGAAACAGTTGTTGATCTCACCTTGTTTTGCACCTAGCAACAAGAATGACTTAGGCAGACTTATCTGGTGGCCTGATGTGCTCCTTTGTTAGCTGACCTGTCTGAAACTGATTCAGGTGTGACCTTGGGACCCTGGTGCCACTCAGGTGACTAGCTTTGGGGGCTGTGTGAGAAGAGTAGGCCCCGGGACTGTATTGCCTCCATATAGAAGGCAGGGAGTTCCATACAGGGGACAGTTCTGTACCAAAGCCTTGTTCAGGGCCACATTTTCCCACTGGGAAAATCCCCTTTGGGGCATAACCTGGAAAGTTGTGAGACTGCTTGGTACAGGCCTGCGACTTACTATTGCATGTTAGTTGATCTAGCATTGCATTTGGGTAGCTACAGCAGTGACAGGGGAAAATGCAGCGAGAGTGGCTGTTTTGATAGGGGATCAGTCTCAGCTGGTGTAAGTCAGTGGAACTACACCGATTTAGACCATCTGAGTTTCTGGCTCAGTATAAATGTATTTATTTGCCCCATAAAAGTCGTTAAGTCCCGGGCCTTCATATTCCATCACCCAATGGCCCCTCTGACCTTCAGTTTTAAAATGTCTCGTTGTCCCATGCTCCTGCAGGATGTGGATGACCCCCTTCTGGACATGAAGACCCCAGTTCTCTTTGTGGTTGGTCAGAATTCTTTGCAGTGCAACACTGAAGCTATGGAAGATTTCCGAGAGAAAATCCGAGCTGATAACAGCCTGGTGGTGGTGGGAGGAGCTGATGACAATCTGAGGTATGGCTCTGTGACATAGTCCCATGCTGTTGGGATGCCGTCTTCCAGAAGCATTGAGCAATGTCTGGTTGGGCCCATTGGCCATGCAAGAGGATTCTAGGACTTCATTCTGAAGTTAGATGGGGACTGGATGGCTGACAGAATAAAGAGCCTTTTATTCCTGGGTAGTCAAGTTAAATCAGGCCCAGGTTGGGAGGAGAAACTTACTGCCATCGAAACAGCTATGGAATGAGTTGGTAAGACATGGTCCAGCTCCTAGTGGTCACATGTCCACTTCACAGTTGGCACACATTGGTGACTTTGTGGCAGTCAGAGCTTGAGTGGGCCATAGAGAATGTACTGTCCTCTTTGTGGCTATAAGTCATGCTTTTCCAGATCAAGGTGGAGGCAGGCAGGCAGGGCAGTGTGTGCTGGAACCTTGTGCTGTTCTTGCCATCCAGGCTCTGTCTGTTCCATGGGCAAATGGCAAACTCAGTTCTCCAGGCCTGACAGGCTTTGAGCATTCGTCACGTGGGGCTGATGGGTGCGTGTGGGGTGCCAGACTGCAGACGATTTACAGCATTCCTTTCCACTGACAAGTTGGAAGTCCTGGGTGCAGCAAATATCCCCTTTGCGAAAGGCCAGAGAGCCTGAATTCTGTAGGCTTTCCTTTTCCAAGTCATTCTTGGCTCTGCTCTTGGAGGTGGATTTTGGCAGTTTGCAGTATCCTAAAGGGCACTCCTTTGGGAGGTGGTCAGCCGGAGAAAGGGTGCTGTGGGACTGGCAGGAAGCCATGGGCCACCTGCTCCAATCACACTGGTGTAAATCTTGAGTAACCCCATTGATATCAATGGAGCTGTATTGCTGTAAAATGAATGTGAGAGGAGAATCAGGCCTGGCGGCCAAATTATGCAGGCGCTGTCATGACAGTTGTTACGTGTAAGTAGGAGCCTATAATAGGAATGATCAGAAAACTGGGGAGGGGCGTGAAATGCAAAATGAGCAACTAGCAGCGTTGAAAATGAAGCTTGAAGGGCGAAGGCGCATGTAGCCCTTCTGAGGAAGCTTTGGGCCTGAATTTCAGAGCTGCCGGGCCATTTCCCGTTGCAGCCAATGGGAGCACCAGGCGCTCAGCATTAGAGCTGGATGAACAATGGAGTTTTTGCTTCGCTGGCAAATCCAAAACATTGAAAAAAAATTCGTCTCGGGTGGAAGCAGAACCAGTTTTTTGTTTGGAAATTTTCATTGAATCAAAAAGTAGAAAAATGTTCAAAGCGACGTGTTTTGGTTCAATCCAACTTTTTTGATTTCAGGCATTTTGATAAAAGCCAAGGAGGACTAGATTCACAGACTGGGGGAGGAAGGGCAGCTGAGCCCTTATAACCTTGAACCCAGGGGTTATGGTTCTCTGGGGTGAGTGTCCAGGTTCAATTCCCCCTTCTGCCCCATGGGGAGAAGGGGTTTGAACTTGGGTCTCCCACATTGCAGAAGAGCGCCTTAGCCTCTGGGATACCAGATAGGCTGGTGTAGGGTTTTCTCAGTCTCTCCTGTTGAAGCTGTTCCACTCGTTATAAATAAATAAATAAATAGTCATTGGAGCAGGGATGTGAACTTTAGTTGCGCACCTCCCAGGTGTGTGCCCTTACCACCAGGTGATAGTCTCACTCCTTTTCTAGTCACTGTCATCTGAATTTCACTCAGCTCTACTTGGCACATTGTGTCCAGCAGGTGGAGCCCTTGAGTTAAGCACTCTTTGAGCTAATTAGCCCCTACTTCCTATTGGTGGAATCTCAGTAACACAGCAAACCCTCATTTGATTATTGGCTTTCAAGCTAAGAATGTTGGCCACGGCGCGGTGGGGGCAAGGGAAAGGGGGGAAGAATGAACATCTATTGACTCGTCCACCTTTTTAAATAGGATAAGCAAAGCCAAAAAGAAGGCGGAAGGCCTGACCCAGAGCATGGTGGACAGATGCATCCAGGTAACAAGCAGAGAGATCTTTCGGAGCAGTTTCCCCTCCAGTCGTCTCCATGAGCACACGCTCCAGTGCTGCTGCCTAGATTGACTGGGCAGGGGTGGGTGGGCAAGTGAAATCACTGACAGCATAGCTGTTAAGTGCCCTTGAGGTGAAATCAGTAGTCCTGACATGTTAACCCTTTGGATGCTGCTATCAGGGCCATAGTCCTGCATTTGACTGGCCTGGGGAAGCAAGTGTTTGTGGTTCTTCCTTTCATGGTACGGAGAGCGCCATTTTCCAAGCTGAAAAATTCCCCTCCTGTTCCCAGAGAGCCACCAAGATTAAGCTTTAACACAATACCTAGTAACATTAAAACTAGCTAAATTCTTCTTGTCTTGAGCAGCGTAGCTGGGAAGGTCTGAGGGGAGTAGAATCCAGCAAGGCCCAGGCTGTTCTCTTTGTTTCTGGAATCTTAGTATTTATTTCTTTAGCCCATTCAGCTAAATTCCCTGCACCCTAGCAGGGCAGTAACTGGAAGCTGCTTCTAGGCAAACCGTGGAGGCTAGTTGTTAAGAGACGTCTGACCCCTGTGTAGGATGAAATAGCTGACTTCCTGACCGGAGTCCTCACCCGCGCGGATAACCATTCAGGCTCCGACCCCAGGGACCTCGATGCCGAGAAAAAGAAGAAACCACGTGACTTGACCAGGAGGGACCTGTCGTTTGACTTGCCAGAAAGAACCAGCAGTCCCACCTCCCCGGCAGCCAAGGTGCCGGCCTCGCCTTCTGGCTCAGAGGTAAGGACTGGCCCTCTGGGATGTGGAGCTGGGGAAGGCCTGTGTTTGAATGACCATTTTGTGGGCTGTTTTTGCACTGAGGAGCCAGGCTGTGAGAGCACAGAGATGATGTCAGTGTGGAGGGAGAGAGGGGTGCTTATGGAGGTGTCAGCTGCTCACGTGGTGGCAAATGGCTCTTCCAAAATAGATGAGTTGCATGTTAAGGTTTCCTGCAAGGCTTAAGAACATAAGAACAGCCATAGTGGGTCAGATCAAAGGTCCATCCAGCCCAGTATCCTGTCTTCCGACAGTGGCCACTGCCAGGTGCCCCAGAGGGAATGAACAGAACAGGTAATCAGCAAGTGATCTATCCCCTGTGGCCCATTCCCAGCTTCTGACAAACAGAAGCTAAGGGACACCATCCCTGCCCATCCTGGCTAATAGCCATTGATGGACCTATCCTCCATGAACTTATCCAGTTCCTTTTTTAACCCTGTTATAGTCTTGGCCTTCACAGTATTCTCCGTCAAGGAGTTCCACAGGTTGACTGTGGGTTGTGTGAAGAAATACTTCCTTTTGTTTGTTTTAAACCTGCTGCCTATTAATTTCATTTGGTGACCCCAAGTTCTTGTGTTATAAGGAGTAAATAACACTTCCTTATTTACTTTCTCCACACCCGTCATGATTTTATGGACCTCTATCATATCCCGCTTCAGTCGTCTTTTTTCCAAGCTGCAAAATCCCAGTCTTTTTAATCTCTCCTCATACGGAAGTCGTTCCATACCACTAATCGTTTTTATTGCCCTTTTCTGAATCTTTTCCAATTCCAATATATCTTTTTTGAAATGGAGCAACCACATCTGCATGCAGTATTCAAAATGTGGGCATACCATGCATTTATATAAAGGCAATATGATATTTTCTGCTTATCTATCCCTTTCTTAATGATTCCCAACATTCTGTTCGCTTTTTTGACTGCCGCTGCACATCGATTGGCTGTTTTCAGAGAGCTACCCACAATGACTCCAAGATCTCTTTCTTGAGTGGTAACAGCTAATTTAGACCCCATCATTTTATATGTATAGTTGGGTTTATGTTTTCCAATGTGCATTACTTTGCATTTATCAACATTGAATTTCATCTGCCATTCTGTTGCCCCGTCACGCAGTTTTGAGAGATCCTTTTGTAGCTCTTTGCAGTCTGCCTGGGATTTAACTGTCTTGAGTAGTTTTGTATCATCTGCAAATTTTGCCACCTCACTGTTTACTCCTTATTCCAGATCATTTATGAGTATGTTGAATAGGACTGGGCCCAATTCAGACTCCTGGGGAACACCACTATTTACCTCTCTCCATTCTGAAAACCGACCATTTATTCCTACCCCTTGTTTCCTATCTTTTAACCAGTTACCAATCCATGAGAGGACCTTCCCTCTTATCCCATTACAGCTTACTTTGCTTAAGAGCCTTTGGTGAGGGACCTTGTTAAAGGCTTTCTGAAAATCTAAGTACACTATATCCACTGGATCCCCCTTGTCCACATGCTTGTTGATTCCCTCAAAGAATTCTAGTAGATTGGTGAGGTATGATTTCCCTTTACAAAAATCATATTGACTCTTCCCCAACAAATCGTGTTCATCTACGTGTCTGATCATTCTTTTCTTTACTGTAGTTTCAACCAATTTGCCTAATACTGAAGTCAGGCTTCCCGGCCTGTAATTGCTGGGATCGTCTCTGGAGCCCTTTTTAAAATTGGCATCACATTAGCTGTCCTCTAGTCATTTAGTGTAGAAGTTGATTTAAATGATAGGCTACATACCACAGTTATTAGTTTTGCAATTTCCCATTTGAGTTCCTTCAGAACTCTTGGATGAATACCATCTGGTCCTGGTGACTTATTACTATTTTATTTATCAATTTGTTCCAAAACCTCCTCTAATGACACTTCAATCAAGGACAGTTCCTCAGATTTGTCACCTAAAAAGAATGGCTCAGGTTTGGGAATCTCCCTCAGGTGTGAAAACTGATGCAAAGAATTCATTTAGTTTTTCTGCAATGGCCTTATTGTCCTTGTGTGATCCTTTAGCACCTCGATCGTCCAGTGGCCCCACTGGTTGTTTAGCAGCTTCCTGCTTCTGATGTACTTAAGACATTTTTTTCTGTTACTTTTTAAATCTTTGGCCAGCTGTTCTTCAAATTTCTTTTTGGCCTTCCTAATTATATTTTTTTACAATTCACTTGCCAGAGTTTGTGCTCCTTTCTATTTTCCTCACTAGGATTTAACTTCAACTTTTTAAAGGATGCCTTTTTGCCTCTCACTGCTTCTTTTACTTTGTTGTTTAGCCATTGTGGCACTTTTTTGGTTCTCTTACTATGTTTTTTAATTTGGGGCATACAGTTAAGTTGTTCCTCTATACGGTGTCTTTAAAAAGTTTCCATGCAGCTTGCAGAGATTTCACTTTTTGCGCTGTAATTTCTGTTTAACTAACCTCCTCATTTTAGTGTAGTTCCCCTGTCTGAAATTAAATGCTACCCGTGGTGGGCTGCTGTAGTGGGTTCTTCCCCTACTCCCCAACAGGGATGTTAAATTTTATTATGTTATGGCAGTTCAGGTAGATTACTTCTTGGACCAGATCCTGTGCTCCACTTAGGACTAAATCAAGAATTGCCTCTCCTTGTGTGCATTCCAGCACTAGCTGCTCCAAGAAGTGGTCATTTATGGTGTCCAGAAACTTCATCTGTGCATCCCGTCCTGAGGTGACGTACCCAGCCAATATGGGGATAGTTGAAATCCCCCATTATTATTGAGTTTTTGTTTTTATCGCCTCTCTAATGTCCCTGAGCATTTCACAGTTACAATCACCATCCTGGTCAGGTGGTCGGTAATGTATCCCTCCTGCTATATTCTTATTCAAGCATGGAATTACTATCCATAGAGATTCTGTGGTACAGTTTGATTCATTTAAGATTTTTACTTCATTTGATTCTATGCCTTCTTTCACATATCGTGCCGTTCCCCCACCAGCACGACCTGTTCGGTCCTTCCGATATATTTTGTACCCTGGTATTACTGTGTCCCATTGATTATCCTCATTCCACCAAGATTCTGTGATGCCTATTACATCAATATCCTCATTTAATAGGAGGCACTCTAGTTCACCCATCTTGTTATTTAGACTTCTAGCATTGGTATATAAGCGGGAGGGCGCCTGGGCTGGGGGTCGGAGTGCAGAGGTGTGTGTGTGGGGGACGGGGGGGGGGGGCTGGGCTAGGGGTCGGGGTGCGGGTGCGGGGGGGGGGGGGGGGGGGGGGCTTGGCCTGGGGGTCGGAGTGCCGGGCGAGGAGGCTTCAATTCCTGAATGCTAATCCTTGCTCTGATACTGACTCCTGGTGTGACTTTGGGCAGGTTACCTGCCCTCCATGCCTGAGTCTCTCCATCAGTAAAACAGGGATGGTGATATCAAGCTTGGTCATCGGGGGTTGTGAGGGTCAAGTGGGAACTACCGATTTGTGGAGATGTAAAATAATTGCTACACCAAGCATTATGAATAACCCATCGCTGCATCCTGCCATGGAAACCTGACTGGATGGGGCTTCCCTTCTCGTTTGGGCAGGATCTGTCCAGTGTCTCCAGTAGCCCCACCTCGAGTCCCAAAACCAAAATGGCTGCTGTGTCATCTGTCCAGAAGTCCAGCCAGATGGGTGCCACACAGCTTCTGAAGAGACATGTGCAGAGAACAGACGGGGTCCTGACACACAAGCAGGCACAAGGTAACGCTCCAGCAGCTTGCTCCACTTGCTTTCTCCTTGTTACCCTGGTAAAGCCTCTTGGGGGTGTCACTGTCCAGCTATGCTCATACTTTGCCCTGCAGGACTAATCTAAAGTCTGCAAACTTCCTTTGGCTGTGTGACATTCAGATGGGGCAGTCTCCCCACAGCTCAGGCCCTATGCACTGTCACTCCTAAGCAGTGGCATATGGGAGCTGACTCTGGGCAGGAAATGGTAGTCTCTGTGCCATAAAAGGGTGAGTCACTTACAGGCCTTTGTTTTGCTATTGCTGAGCCTGGGAAGGGTCTTTGCCCATCCTGGTGGCCAAATCATCGTGCAGTTGTAGAATGTCGGCCCAGTGGGTGTGGGTACATCCATTTGGGAGCGCTTGATGGGTTGGTGGTTTGTATCGGTGAAGATTTTTCTAGGGAGTAAAGGGTGGTTGGGGTGGGTCAGGCCACTGAGACGGGATGAAGATGAGGGTCTAGCGCAGGGGTAGTCAGTAGGCGGACCGCAGGCCAAATCCAGACTGCCAGATGCTTTTGAACGGACCCCAAAATCTTATTTACTTATTATCATCATTGTTGTTGTTTTTTCTGGAATTTGGACCATGACTGAACCTTGATCTTGGACCTTGACAAAAAATAATTGACTACCCCGGTCTAGAAGGCGGGGAGGGCCAGCCACCAAGAAGGAAAGGCTAACCTGAGCCGTGTTTTTTGTCCTGTGGGATGCTGATAAGATCTTGGGATGCACCTTCAGTCGTGCGGGGAAAGAGATTGGAAAGGTCTGACAGTCAGTGGTCTGTCAGTGTAGGTGGGGTTGTTGTAGCCATGTTGATCCCAGGATATTAGAGAGACCAGGTGAGTGAGATGATATCTTTTATTGAACAACTTCTGTTGGTGAGAGAGACAAACTTTTGAGTTACCAGAACAGGAGCGCTGTATAAATTCGAAAGGTTGTCTCTCTCGCCAACAGACGTCAGTCCAATAAAAGATATTACCTCCCCTGCCTTGTCTCTCAGTGGAGTGGCAGGTATGTTTTCCTCTGGAACTTGTGGATAATATTTTGTCACGGATGGACCATAGATAAGCCCTCCTGGCAAACACTATTGATTTAGTTGGGGATTGGTCCTGCTTTGAGCAGGGGTTGGACTAGATGACCTCCTGATGTCTCTTCCAACCCTGATATTCTATGATTCTATGATAATTGGGAAGTAGTTCTCCAGTCTCCAATCTTTCTTGCTTCCTTTGCTCAGGACAGATCCGAACAGGCCTGCCAGTTCCCCTTCAGCATTGCCCTGTGTTCCTGCTAGTTCTATGCATTCTTTCTCTGGTTCACAGTAGGTTGCAGACTGGAACTTGAGTCCAGGTCTCCCACATAGTAGAGCAATGCAAGAACCGTTGAAGTCTGCTCCGGCCTATGTTTTAGCTATAGGAGCAAGTTCCTGGTGAGTGCGTGAAGGGAACTGAGCAGGAGAAGGCTCTGTGGTGGGTATCTTGGCAGACACTTCTGCAGGGTAAAGACAGTCGAGAGGGAGGTTCATCGAAGTTTTGTGGCAATGAATGTTTGCGTGTACTAGTTACTGTTTTCCAGTCATTGCCAGCATTTCAGCTCAGAGATGCCCAGTGTGACTAGCTGAAGGGCGTCTGTGTGCACAGCTCCAATACTAGACATCTCAAGCCTGCTCGTGCTCCCTGGAGGCGGTAGTCATGGGGCTGTGGGAAGGATGGTGTGTAGTTTGGTAGTGTTCTCAGGGAGGGAGGGAAAAGGATGTCTCCAGACCTGTTGCCCCTTCCCAGGAGGGTGTGATGCATTGCAGTTTCAGGGATCAGTCAGTGCTGTCTCCAGATGCCCTGAGGCTGCATCACGAAGCTGTCTTCCATCTGTCAGAGTGAGTGGGTCCCACTGGGTTGGCCAGCTGTGGGTCTAGGGGAGTGAGAGGGGTGTGCAGAGCTCCCCGCGGACCAGCTGTGGGTCCCAGGGAGTGAGTGGGGTGTGCAGAGCTTCCCGCTGGCCAGCTGTGGGTCCTAGAGAGTTAGTGGGGTCTGCAGAGCTCTCTGCTGGCCAGTTTGGGTCCTGGAGAGTGAGTGGTGGCTGCAGAGCTGCCTGCCCCCTGCCTGTCCCCTCCCTCCCCCAGTGAGAGCCAGCTGTGATACTGTAATTCTCTCTGATTCATTTCAGCTCAGTTTGCTGCTTTTCTGAAACAAAACATGCTGGTGAGGAAAGTTCTTCCTCCTGGCACCTCTTCATGTCTCTTTGGTGAGTATCTCCTCACTTCCTCTCTCTCTCCGCTTCCTTCCTCCTCTGGCTTTCCTCCATCACCTTCCTCTCCTCCTTGCACTGGTTTGGGGGGTGTTCCAGCGTGTGGTTCCCCTCTCTCTGCTCCTTGCTTTCTCATTGCTGTAGTGGGAGCTGAAGCAAAACAGCCACATCCCTCCGCTGGCTTTCCCTCTCTCTGGCAGGTAAATGTTCCCTGGGAGTGACATGATTTCGCAGTGGTTTGCTGTGATGGACTGTGGAATCATGTGGGTGACCTGGCAGCTTCTTGTGGTCAGGAGCGTAACCCTTTGTGTGCTGGGTCTGACTGGCTGAGATGCAGACCCCAGCACGGGCAGTTGTGCTTTTGACATGGAAGGCGCTTCCTTGATGCATGGTATGGGAAAGTGCTTTGGACAGCCTGTCGAGGGTGCAGAGACGGGGCTGCTTAGTGGCTCAAAGAGGCCGGCTGGAGCATCTTTCCAAACCCATGGAGAGTTGGAGGAGGAACAGCAGAGGAGTGGGTAGGGAGGGCGAGGGACTCCTTGGGAAAGCAGGAAGGCAGTGCTGAATTGGATCCTGAAATGAATAGGAAGCCAGTGTTGATAGTGGGAGGATGGGACTGAAGGAAGACACTGGATACTGTATGTCAGAGCCTCTGAGACCCAGAGATGAGGGGACTAGATTCATAGCTCAGCTAAATGGATGCAACTTCATTGCCTCCAATGGCATTGGCCCCTGCTGTGGAGTCAAGCTGAAGGACTTGAGGTTAGAAGAGGTGGGTGACAAAGATCTGAAGGAGGATTTTAGCAGGGTTAGGCTGGTGGGAGGGTTGGGAGACATTTCAGTTGTAGTAATACCCGGATCTCTCTCTAATGTGAGTTGCTTTGTCATGACATGACCCGTCAGTGCCAGAGTGGGTGTCCCCTGGATGTGGGGAGTGCGAGCATGATAGAGGAACACCTCTCTGTAAAGCACGGTTCATCATGGCATAGTGCTGGTGGCTTCTTGTCTAAATGAATGAAGCTCTGGATAATTAGCTGGAGACCAGTGGGACTGTGGGGTGCTGTAATTGGGTTCTCTGAGATACCAGGAGGTTCCCATCCCTCTCTCTGCCTAACACACACAATTGGTTATTGTCCAGACACTCCTTTCTTGGGGTTTGGCTGTATCCAGAAGTGATATAACAAAGCCAGGCAGGACTGTATAGACAAGCAGGTCCTAGTCTAGGCTGATTACTTATTGAGTTCTCCCTCCCTTAAGCTCTGCCTCTGAGAACTTTGTTTTTTCTACTACCGTGTTGGAGGTAATGAGGTCCACCTGGTCAGGCTGCCTGGGTGACTCAGCAGAGTAGCTCTGCACTTCCCCACAGGGTCTGAATACCCAACAGCAGCTCACAGGCACAAAAAGGATTCAGTGCTTAACTGGGGTTATTCTTGCTCGCATGCTCTCCGGATGGGAAGAGATTTTTCCCTGGGACATATTGGCAGCAGCCTCATAGAATAGCAGGGTTGGAAGGGACCTCAGGAGGTCATCGAGTTCAACCCCCTGCTCAGAGCAGGACCCAATAACCAACTAAATCATCCCAGCCAGGGCTTTGTCAAGCCTGACCTTAAAAACCTCTATGGATGGAGATTCCACCACTTCCCTAGGGAACCCGTTCCAGTGCTTCACCCCCCTCACCCTGTTTCTGGAGCATCGAACAGGCAGCATCAGTAGGATCCAGGTGTGCAGTGTTCCACACCATCAAAGGGGCACCTCCGTATCTGCCATCCAGCACGTTATGGGAAAATGCCTTCATGTGGTTACATTGGATTTGCCCACTGGCAGCTCTGACAGTAGCTAGTGTGAACCCAGGGCTGGTCACACTGTCTTTCAGCCCAGCTGCTTCTGCGTCAGTGGGACTGAGGAGAGCGATTCAGCCTGGCTGCAGGAGAGCAGCGTGGTGGGAAGCCATGGTGAAGTGGGAGCAGTAGGTATGTCTAACTATAGCTCAGAGAGCTGGTGCCTGGGGGTTAGCCTGAGCACACAGGGAGCTCTTTCCATCTGTTGTGAGAACAGGAGTCTGTGTGCGCCACAGTAACCATGTAATGAAGGAGGCTTTGATCATGCAGAATGCAAGGGCGGGTGTTTGATCACTGGTTCCTACAGACTATCATGGATGCTTTGAGGAGTAGTAGCATCACTTCCCCCTGCAGGTGCCATTTCATGGTGCTGCCCAGCTGATGGCGCTGTGTGGTGCGGTTGATGCTCAGGCGGTCTCAGGGGCTTTCACAGCGGAACTGATGCCTGTAATCTCTTTGCATAGGTGATCAGAAACTCTCTGGGTAGTTCCATTCACTCGGCATGTTCGCAGTGCTGGGGAAGGTATTTAAGCTTTGCACGTCTGTTAGCAGTCAGCACCCCACCTTGCTCCCTCAAAGCAGGACCCTGGGTGCAGGTGCTAAGATAATAATGCATTGATGCTTGCATTGGGTTAGAGCAGTGCCAGCAAATAAATGCCTAGCAGTAAAGTGGTTCAACTGCACTCTCCCCCAGCAGTAGGTCAGGGGACCTGCTCCTGCAAAGTGGTGTCATTTATCTCCAGGAGCATGAAGGCTGTTCAGTAAGGAACTTGGACCCCAAGGACAGACTATTTCTTCTACACATCCGCCCCTCCTCCACCACCCCCATAGGAGAAGGAATTAACTACCTCAGTGACTTTTTGCAGGCTTTGTATATTCTTGAATTTAGAACCGCAGGGCTGGAAGGGACTGTGACAGGTCACCTAGTCCTGCCCCCTGTGCTGAGGCAGGGCCAAGTAAACCTAGACCAAACCTGACAGGTGTTTGCCCACCTGTTCTTAAAAACCTGCTGTGATGAGGATTCTGCAACCTCCTTTGGAAGCCTGTTCCAGAGCTTAACTCCCCTCAGAGTTAAAGTTTTTCCTAATCTCTAACCTAAATCTTGCTTGCTGCAGATTAAGTCTATTACTACTTGTTCTGCCTTCAGTGAACATGGAGAACAGTTGATCAGTGTCATCTTTATAACAGCCCTTAATGTATTTGAGACTGTTCTCAGGTCTCTCCTCAGTCTTCCTTTCTCAAGACTGACTCAATGTCTCCAGTTTTTGTAACCTCTCCTCACAGGTCAGGTTTCCTACATCTTTTATCATGTCTGGTGCTCTCCTCTGGACTCTCTCCAGTTTATCCACATCGTTCTTCAAGTGCAGCGCCCAGAACTGGTCATAGTACTCCAGCTGCAGCCTCACCAGTGCTCAGCAGAGTGGGACAATTACCTCCCATGTCTTACATGCCACATTCCTGCTAATGCACCCCAGAATGGTAGTAGCCTTTTTCACCACTGGATCGCATTGTTGGCTCATATTCAGTTTGTGATCCACAGTGACCCACAGATCCTTTTGAGCAGTACTATGAGCTAGCCAGTTATTCTCCGTTTTCTAGTTGTGCTTTTGATTTTTCCTTCCTATGTGCAGTACTTTGCTCTTGTCTTTATTGAGTTTCATCTTGCTGATTTCAGACCATTTCTCTAATTTGTCCAGGTCATTCTGAGTTCTAATCCTGTCCTCCAAAGTGCTTGCAGAGGGTTGGTGTCATGTACCTTACTCCTATCGCCCCTTAGCCCAGCGTGGACTGAGACCAGGTGTGGTGGGAATTCCCTTTCTGAGCACTGTAGAGTTGCACCTTTTGCATTGGAAAGCCGGCCTTCATTTCATCACCCTTGCTTGTTCTCCTGCACCAGGCTTACTTCTTCAGTGAAGAGATGGACACCATGGTGCAAGCCATGAACTCCAGGGTTCCAAATTGAGATTATGCAGTTACAGATCAACAGTGGAATACAAATGGGCAAGATGTGGTCCTGAGGAAGGATGGTCTTGTGGTTAATTATCACTTCTGTTCCCCTAGTGCCCAGGGTACCAGGCATGATGAGGGTCCCACTTTGCTAGGAGCGGTGGTGTGTGCTCCAGAGAATTTACAGAGTAGGCCTCAGGACAGAACAGTTGTGCTGGGGCGGGGCAGGTTGGGAGGATGAGGTACAAAGGAACTGTTGAGCAGGAAAATGGAAGTCTCGGCTTGCCTATGTGAGGCCAGACAGGTTAGGATATCGGACAGAGGCAGGGGATCTAGCTCTGCCACAGATGCCCTGTGTCACCTTGGGCCTGCCACTTAGGAACAGAGCCTCAATCCTGAAATCAATGGGAATTAGGCACCTAAATACCTTGAAGGATTTGGGCCTTAGTCTTTGTGGACCTCAGTTCGTCATCTGTACCTTGGGGATAACAGTGTTACCCTGCCTTGCAGGGGTGTTGCGAGGGTACGTACAGGAATGATTGAGCTGCACAGTTGTGGTGGTGAGCACCCAGGAAACACGATAAAGAACTGACTCTTGCAAAGCAATGAATGTTGGAGTCTAGCAATATGCGCTGCAGTGCAGGGACGGCTGGAGCAGAGCACCGGGAGTCAGCAGCTGAGGTCTAGTCCCAGCTTTGACAAAGACTTGTGTGAATTTGGACAAGTCCCTTTACCTTTCTCTGGGCCACAAGTTTCCCCATGGGTAAAATGGGGATATGGGATGAAGGGCTGGTATTTGTACTGTGTTTTGGAAATGAAAAACACTTTGGTAAGGGGCATTATTACTGCGGTGGTTCATAGAGTGATAAGCCTGCACTGTGCTTCAGTGCAGAAAAAGACAGGGTCCTTAGACTGCGTTGCCTTAGAATGTGAAGAGCTCATTCTAAATGCAGCAGTTTGTGACGCACGGGGAAATCGGGTTAGAGACGTGAGTGGTAAGGAGAGAGAGCACTCTCCAGCGGCCAGAGATGGGACACTAGATGGGGAGGGCTCTGAGTTACTACAGAGAATTCTTCCCCGGGTGTCTGGCTGGTGGGTCTTACCCAAATGCGTAGGATCGAATTGGTCACCATATTTGGGGTCAAGAAGGAATTTCCCACCAACTACTGACAAGCTGAGGTTGTCTCCTCAGCAAACGTCATTCGTGCCTGAGTTCCCTGCTTGTACCCTAGGTGCCAGGCCTCCCGGACATGATTGAAAACGGGGTGCAGAAAGCACTGGTGAAGGGAGCTGGGGGAAATTCGACACAGGGCATTTTGGAAACGTGCTATTAGAGTTGAGCCCAGGGCAGCTTCATCCGTCCCCTTCTGTCGTGGGGGACTCTGCAGAAAAGTTTGCATGTTTAGTATGAAGTGTTGTTCTGTGGGCTGGCTCAGGGTATGTCTATGCAAGAAATGCTACAGCGGCACAGATGCAGCGCTGCAGCTGGGCTGCTGCCATGTTCACACTCACTAGAGTGACAGAAGCGGGTCTGCCAGCGCCGTAGTAAACCCACCTTTTCTGTCGACTAGTGGTGTCTACACCGGGGCTTCGGGCGGGTTAATTACATTGCACAGGATGTGAAATTTTGTAGTTAAGGCAACATAGACCAGCCCTCAGTAACCAACTTCCATTTCCCTGGGTCTTGCTGGGCCCTCCCCCAAAATCTCCCCAGGAAGCAGCCTGAGTTTGAAACATCTAGATTCTATACTGAAAATCCTGTGTCCACCTCAACGTCTGTGCAGCACCTGGCACAACAGGGCCTTTCACTGTATTTAAGGATTAGAATAAGGAAAATAATATAAAACAGAGGAAACAAATCAACCAAATGCTGAAGCCTTGGCGTGCTGCTAGTCCCTTTGCTCAACCCACAGACAGTGACAGACTCTGTAATATTGCAGTAAATATGGCCCTCTCCGGTCCAGGTAAATAATGGGCACTATTTTCAAACAGCTCTTTGGCAGACCTTTAATCAAATACCAATTTGTTGTGAAGGTTCTTTACAGGAGCCCACGCCAGTGACCTGTAATTCTCAGAGGGGCATCTTCCTACATGTTCCTGTGTCCCATGGTAGTTTTCAGGAGCTACCTCAACAGCTGAAGTTAAACTCAGATCTGACTCTTCCACAGATGCCTTGTAAAAATGTTAACAATATCTTTTGTGTCTCTCTCGGCTTTCAGAGAGATCTGAAATCTCACCCAAGATATCTCTCTCCAGTCTTTGCTGCTTTTTTCCAAGTTCTTGAGGTGGTTCCCAACTGTCTTGAGGGCTCTTGGTGTCCCTTTTTGACCTCCAGAAGCACCACGTTCACACACACACAGGAACTTGGACTGTCTTGCCCTTTTATATGGCCGGAGCCCAGTAGATAATTGGTTTCTAAGAGTCTGAGTAAAACCCAAACCTCAGCCAGGCAGGCCATAAAGTCTCTCAGTCTCACAAGGACCACGGTGTAGGCCCTCTCCTTGCCCAGTCACACCTTCCTCACCCTGCAATTTCCCTATGTCAAAACACAAAATGGAGAGGCAGACCCAGGTTGCTGTAGCCCTGACAGGCCTTCAACACAAGCAGCCTGCGACGCAGCATCTGACGGTGACAGCTGAGCTAGTTATGAGGGTTTCACACAATCCGTTCATGTTCTCACTTGGCTCCTGCACTTCAGCAGTTTGCAGAGCAGGGCCTAAAGGCCAGGCCTGGCTGTCACAGAGTCAGCCCTGGGGCTCAAGCGGGAGCAACTTGTGCAGTGGGAGTGAAGGCTTTAGGGTTCCGGTGCAGCTGGGGCACGGGTCACTTGCAGGTTTACACTAGTGTCAATGGTGATTCTCTGTAACTTGACGTCTTTAAACCATAATTTGAGGCCGTCAGTGACTCAGCCAGAGTCAGTGTAGATGATCATGATGGTCCTTTCTGACCTTAGAGTCTGAGTCCTGGTGTATGGGTGGCAGGAGGGGGCAGCATGAAGGAAGCTGTGGAGAATATGCATGGGTTTATGTCCCTCTCTGGGTATATATTGCATTATCATCTGTGCTGGAATTATGCTCAAGGCACCAGGTATTGGTTTCAAATATATGCTTCTGTCTCCCCCAGTTCCAGTCTCAGAGCAGCCAGAAGGGACTGAGAAAGAAGATGTGCGAATGCAGCTGAAGAGACATCAAACCCCCAGCCCGACCCATTGCAGCAAATCCTCCAAGCGAGCCAAAATCAAGGTGACCATTGTCTCCCACGGGGAAGCTGCTGGCACAGGGAATGGAGTGCCCCACGTTGCACAGCCGGAAAGTGAGTCCCAGTTCCAGAACTGCTCTTTAAACCAGAGACATTTACCTTCAGTGACATTTACATGGAGAGCAGGTAGTTGGTGTGTCGCAGGCCAGCTCTGGGTATGAGGATGTGTCTGCTGACAAAGATGGAGCCAAAGCGGTAGGAACCTTCTTCTTTAAGGATTTAGACATGGCAGGCAGTCTAAGTGGTTCCAGGTGCCAGCGACTTGGTGCGCAGTGATGCTTGGGGAAGGCTGGGGATTGAAGTCCCTTAATAGATACACAGCAGAGCCTATGGCATAAACTTCGGTTCTAGAGAGTCATTCAAATTGCATGTGCCAGGGTGAAAGGCTGATTGTGTGGGGGGCAAAAAGGAGTTTTCCCTCCATGTATGACATTGCACCATCTACTGAGTTGGGAGGGAGATGGTCTCTTCACTTTCCTCTGAAGCTTCAGGCCATTGCTGGATGCAGGATGCTGGTCTTGAGGGACACTCGGTCTGGTTCGGTTTTGTAAGTCTGTGGCTTGCTTAAGTGTCCCTCATACCCTGATGCTGTAGAAGTGACAACAAAGGACTCCCAAACAGGTTGGAATCTCTCTGCAAAGATCTCATCCGGGACCTGCTCCTGCCATAAAGGGAGGACCATGTTGGGATTTGATGTTGGCTCCCACTAGAAGAATCTCTGTGTATTCTCGGTATAGAATAGTTTCCTGCTCTGCTGATCCCCTTGGGCATTGCAATGGCCTGTCAAATACACCTTTTATATGTACATGTGCAAAACCCAACTCTTCTCCAGTCTTCTCCTGGGTTAGGAAAACCCTGCTGTGACATGAGTTGCAACCTGGTGAGCTGCAGTCCAGAGAGAGCTGTAGTGTGTTCAGCTTTGTTTCCCTTCAACACTGTAGAGGAGGCCAGGAATTTTATTTGCTTATTGTAACCACGGTACATGAAGGAAACTCTCTGTTGTGGTAGGCCAGGTTGATGCATAGTAGGACTTCTGCTTGGAGCACCAAAAAACAACTCTTAAAGGTAATTGTGAGTGAGCAGAATTAGTGTGCGGTGTAAAGCTGAAAGGGTCAGCACGCCATTCCAAAGCCCTGGGAAATCAGAGATTTTTCAAAGCTGTAAAGTAAATCGATCCATTTTGCAACATTTCTTGGTTAATTTAACAGTTGGTTTTACTGTGAAAATTAACTAATGAATATATTGTGGCTTACCTTCAACAGCTTTGAAAGTCTCTGATTTCCTGGACTTTTTTTTTAATTTTCAAAACTTTATTTCTTTTCACAGAAAAAAAATGAAATGCAGAAGTAAACATGAACCAAACAAGAATTCCCTCTTACCGTGCGTGAGCAGGAGGAATACACAGGACAAACGCATTTGTATCCCAAACACCGCAATAAACAAATATTGTAACTCACCGGCCTTTCTGTGTATTTTGTAAAGTGTCTCAATAGAATGCTTACAAAATCAACCACTAGAAAACCGGCATGTGCTCAATGATCCATCGAGGCAGTAGAATTGTATTATAATAATAATCTGGCAAGGTGGAAGTGGGGGTGCGAGTGAAGGAGAGAATTAGTAGAAGCGGATTAGTGGACGTCACCAGAGATGCTTGCATCCCTGTGCCGAGCACCTGGTATCCAGTGCTTTCCAATGTTGAAGCTGATTTCCTCAGTCCTATTGTGCATCACGAGATTGTCGCAATGGCAACTTCCTGGTTTTATTAGTGATTCTATTCGGTTTGATGTTTCTGGAACGACTCGCTCTCCTAGAACGTGCTAGAAAATATCTGGGACTGCACTGGAGCTTTCCTTTAAAAAGTGCTCCGAGCAGCAGGATGAGCTCGGTTCCCCCCACACTGCTCTGTGGCACTGGGTCGTGTGTGATCGCGGGGATTCCCCACAGGCTGGAATAGGGCAGAGCTTTACGTCTCTTGTTTTTCTTTATTTCCCACAGGTGTGGCAGGAAAGCTCCCCACCGTGACCGCAGGCCAGTCTGGGTCAGGCGTGAAGGAGCTCTCGGGATTACTTACCACCCCCAAGTGAGTGTATCGTTTTATTTTTAATCTGTGGAGCTCTGAGAGAGCTGAGCCGATGCCAGGCTCCAGAGAGCAGTGATTCCAGGGTCTGCCACTTCCTCAGACCTTGAGTGTGAAAGGACATGTCAGATGTCCAGCTCTGAGTCTGAATCCTGAGATACAGGAGACATCCAACCCCCTGGAACCTACCCCTTGTGGGTGTTGACTTGTTGCAGGGCAGTCCTGAGACGTATTGGCAGAGCGAGGGGAGTAGCGGGGAGGGTGTCCTGGTGGTAGGTATATCTCTCTCTATATGATGGAGACAAAGATTGAAATGATAGATTCAACTTCCTGATCTTTTGTGACCCTAGCACTGCTTTATCTCTCCCTGCATCCTCTGTCTTAACCTGGACTCCAGTTCCTGTCCTTAAAGAATCTTCCCGGCCCGGCCCTTGTCTCTGCCAGTGCGGCAGCCCTGCCTGCTGCCAAACTCTTGCTCCCCAGGGCTGGAGGAGTATTTAAAGTAATTCTCCTTTGAAATACCCCCTTTCCCCCCCCCCCGGGGTGGGGTGTGTGTGTTCTTGCTGTGCATCTAATGCTGTTTTAGTCTTCTCATCTCCCATGGTGCTGCTCTGGTTTGCTGTATGCCTCAGAGCGGCAGCCCTTCCTTTAACCAGGAACTGGAGTCAGGATCTGGAAAATAAAAACAGTTTTAAATTGAGAAGTCCCTTTAACTCCAAAGGTGGAGTCTCTGTGTATAACACCCGGTCAGTATGGCATGGGGGCAGAGGGCTACAGTCACCCCTCATTTCAGAAATAGACATCCTACTCTGTGCGTGCTTCTATCTCCCAACATGGAGGCACAGCCGCTGCTGCTGTTTTTTGAGTTCACCACAGTACAGTTTTCAACCTCAACCAGCCCTTCCAGAAGAGTAGCTATGGGCTGCGTTTGACCCCCTGGCTGCAATCTTTGTCCTGGAAATACATCCCCTTGGAGTTTGTTGGTTACTGGAGTGCATTTGCCGTGTTTCTCTGTTTGTTTTCCAGGCTGAATTCTGTGGCGGAAACCCCCTCCCTCAGCTCTACCCCCTCGGCCATGATCCCTAGCAGCACAGCTCCCAGCGCCTTCCATTCCTTGCAGAGCAGGCTGGTGGCCAGCAGCGCCCACTGCAGGCAGGCACAGCCTAGCAACACGCTCCAAGGTACCCGCCTCTTTCTTCATGCCTGCGAGATGGATCTGGGGAATTAGTCGTATGTTTCCCTGCCTGCACCTTTGCTCTAACCTGGGAGTGGCCGAGAGCTTTCCCAGTGCTCGGCTGTCCCAGCGGTTTGACGAGGCCAGTGGCTTACTCAGGAGCTGGAAAGTGAGCCTGGTGGAGGATGGAACACGGGGCCAGGCCCTGTTTCTGTTGAGGTCAAGGGCAGCTAGACCGGGTGACAATTGTTTCAGCAAATAATAAATTTGCAGAAAAGTCCATTTTTGGGGATACTTTCAGGTCAGATTTGGCAAATAGTATAAACCTAGAAATGGCGGGGGGGGGGATTCCAAAGTGGTTTATTTTGGCCCATTTTTAAATGGAACATTTCAGCTTTTTTGTTTTGAAACGGTGTTTTGTTTAATAATTTAGCTAGTATTAAAAAAGGGTGAAAGACGTCCAAAAATGACCGGGAGCAAAACAGAAAAACCTGAAGAACAAACAAACAAACCCCAGATGTATTTTGTTTTGATAAGAAAAAACATCAAAATTCAATTTCAGTTTGAACCAAACCACATTTTTGTCAGATTTTTTGGTTCAGCTTCTGAAATAAAAAATCAATGATGCGCTCAGCTCTAACGGCAGCATTTCCACCGAGTTCAGTTGCCTGGGACCAGGAAGTGGCTCGCTATCTGGGGTTCTAGACATGACTGGCCCTGCCTACACTGGGCGCACATCCTGTTTGCAGTCATGCGAGTTGATAGATGTTGGGTCGTGTTCTAGAATGTTGTTTTCCTACTGGAGACATAGCTCATAGGGAGGACCGAGGGGCTCCCACAGGTCAAGAGACAGCATAACTCAAGGGGACAGCCTCCTGCTGAAGCTAGTCCACCAAGGGTGAGAAACTAGCTCTTCCTGGCAGGTTGTTCCCCAGCCTTGTTTGCTTTCAGGAGCAGCATCCGCTAGCAGCCTGCTGCAGGGACTGAGCTTCAGCCTGCAGGACATCGGCACCAAATCACCAGCCCTTCCAGTGAGCGTAGCGTCCGTGGGGCCGTCCATACAGGTAGGCAGCCATAGCGATATGGAGGGTTTCAGATAGGCAAGGGCTCTCCTGGAGAGCGGGAAACTGGATCTAGAGAGCTTGGGAGGACAGCATCCTTGTCGCCATGGATGAAGTAGAGCTCTGTTGTGGGTAAGAAGCTCTGTTGAGGCTCCTGCTCTTGTGTTTGGCGCTTGGGTCAGGAGGAGGGTACTTGTGGACCAAGGGTGTTGGGTGCCTTCTCTACAAGGACCGCTGCTGTCTGCAGCCTGCCCTCCCATCTGGAGGCTGGGTGCAGTGACAGCATGAGGTGCATGGCAAATGGGAGTTCTGGCACAGGAAGCATTGAAACCTAGACTGGACAAAACACTAGAAAATGTAATGTAGGGAATGGTCCTGCACGAGCCCCGGGGAGTGGGTGAGAAGAGCCTGCTGGGCCTCTTCCACTCTCGCTTCTCACAGTGGAGTGGATTGCAACCCCATTAGCTCTAGCAGGGGCAGCCTGCAGAGACTTCAGGTCCCACCCTGCAATGCTCCACCTCTATCTGAGCAGCCTCCACGCAGATCAAGGGGGTTTATTGCATGTCAGGGCCAGTAGTCTCCATGGGCTGCCCCTTCATTTTAAAATCAGGGTGTCCATGGTGAAAGGGCCAAACTTCATTGATTCTTGGGCTGAGATGCACTCGCTGCCTACTGGGATGAAGGCTGGGAAGACTCTGCCAGACCTCTGAGACCTCGAACTGCCCTTGAGAGTAAGGGGGAGCAGGGAAGGACATCCTGCCCCTTCTTCTCTGGTGCTCACCGCACTTGCCTTGTCTGGCAGACCTCAGCTGGGAAGACACCGGCACCTATCCAGAGTCTGAGTGCCATAACCACGGGCACCGGGACAATTGTCCGCACCATTCCAGTCGCCACATCCTTGTCGTCTCTTGGAGCCTCGGGGAGCGGGAAGCCCACGGCTATTCACCAGTTGCTGACCAACGGTGGGCTGGCCAAGCTGGCCAGCAGCCTTCCTGGCTTGGCTCAGATCTCCAATCAAGCAGCAGGTAAGGGGCTAGTGCTGGTGGCGGGTTGTGAGATGGAGATGCAGGCACCCGCCCATCTCCTTTCAGACTGTAGTTTGCGTTTGCATTTACAAAGCTTGTTTGAAGTTCAGAGTGCTCTGTGAACGCCGACTTACCCTCCTGATGCTGCTGCGAGGAGGGAACTATTGCCTCCCCCTGTGGAGACACTGAGGCACAGAGAGAAGAGGTGATTTGCCCAAGGTGTCCCAGTGAGTCAGTGGCAGAGCTGGGATTGGAATTTGTGAGTGTAGCAAGAGAATTTACATCCCTCGCGGAGTAAAGGGGGGATCCGCCACCGTGGACCGTGAACAGCCATCTCCTCCCCAGTAGGAGTCGATCTTCATCATGCACATGATTGAAGTCCCCTTTGCATGTTCCTTAATACCAGGCTGAATTATACCTCGCATGGTTTAGGATGGCTTGCAAACAGGGCCAGGCGGCTGCCTCTGAACAGCGAGTCCCCTAATTCATAGCATTCCAGGCGCCATAGAGCCAAGATCCAGGTATGGATGCGGGCTGTGTATTCCTCAGAGATGCCAGCCAATGTCAGCTTTGCCCTGTCTGCTCACCCGAGCTAGTGTCTGCCATTCCAGCCATCAGCTCCGTGCTCTGGAACTCGCATTACGTCGTGCTGAAGTCCTCGTTACACAGCACGTGGTCCGTTAATAGAAAATGTGCATGGGGTCTGGGTGCTGGTCTCTGAATATTACTGCCAGTGATTGTGCCTGGAGCGCTTTGCTGTGCTGTATGTTGTGCTGGGCACTGTGATCCTTGCCACACTCCATGTTCGTACTGTCCTACAGCTGATCTCCAGTCGCTGGCAGTTTGGGAGCAGCTGCCTGGCAGCTGGTGGGGGGGAGTTGTGTCTGTTTGATCTGCTTTTCCTGTGAACGGAAGAACCAAGCCTGGGGTAAAGCATGCGCTCAGAGATTGGCTGGTCGCGGTGACTTGCCTCGCTCCTGTGTCTTCCAGGCTTGAAGGCTCCAACTACCATTACAGTGACCCTGCGGGGGCAGCCTAACCGTGTCACTACCCTGAGCCAAGCAGCCGTGGGGACTATCCAGCCCCAGCTGGAGGAGCAGCAGCTGCAAACTCAGACACCTCAGGTAATTCTGGGCCTCTGGTCTTAGGCGAAGAGAAGCAGTTGGGCATATGTCATGCTTCCATCACCAGCGTTTGCTGACCCACGTGTTTTGTGCAGGAGCATCTCACCTGGGGAGAGAGTTCTGCCATATGGCCCAGAAACCCCCACTGGGATTTTCTCACTAGGGTTTTGCTAATGTTGAAGCCAGGGTGTTTACTCCCTTATGAGCCGTTGTGCCACTGTGCTGTGACTAGAGCGGAGACCGAAGTGGAATGAGGCCTTGTGAGGGAGAGCATGCTCTCTGGGCAGAAAGGGGCCTAGTTAGGACAGTGGTTGGAGATAGATCAGTCCTCTCCTGCCGCAAACGCAGAGGCCTCTACCCAGGTAATGTATCTGATGTTACGTCACTGCTGCACTTAATCAACTGAAAATGCCAAACCAAGGCAATTACTTTGGATCCAAACACCTGGAGTTGGTGTCAGCCTGGGAATCCCTGTTTAATGTCCCTCTGACACTTGGGGCTTTCTGGAGAGGTGTTTGTAGACCCTGCTCTGTGCCGAGGAAGGCAGAATGGGGCTCCCACCAGAGCTGAGGTCAATTTGGGCCTAATTTGAAATCCTGACCTGAACCTGACTAAACCACAGACAATCCAAACCCAGCCTGAGGTTGTTTTCATACCTGACCCTGACCCTTGTAGTTAGTCCCTTGGGGCTGCAAGGGTGTAGTTGCCAGCCCAGACTCCATTTTCTTTACTTTGTTCCCTCCTTAGAGCTACCAGGGCTAATTACCCTCCAGCCCTGTTCTCCCTCATGTGGCCCGATCCTCACCCTGGCCCACCAGCCACTCCCTGCCCAAGTGCTGCGCACCCAAAGGGCGGTCACTCCCTGGGCTGCCTCCCCTGAACCTATGTCAGTGCTGCCACCTCGTCCTTGGGATTCAGCCTGACATGAGCTTCCCATCCCTACACCTTGTGCCTGCAGTCCATCTCCTGCCGCCTCCTGCCTGTGGGGTTGGAGCAGCAGTGGCTATATGCCCTGCTGTCCGCTGGCACCTCCCTGCGCTGCACAATGAGAGGGGCTGCGACTCATGGGCACAGACCTAGTGCTGAGAGGTGGTGGCCGATGGGTGGGGCACACAGCTGTCAACTCACCAATCCCATGGGCCAGGAGGAGGTAATCAGAGATGACCCACCCCAGGATTGTTGGGTTGTTTAATATCCAACCCAACCCTGAGGCTTGTAGTCGGGCTCTGTAGGGGTCGGGTCAGGTTGCAGGACTCGACTCCAGAGTGTCTCGCTCTCCTTCAGCTCCTTCAACAAAGGGGCAAACTAAAGTGAGGTCGGGGGGGAGGGGGGTGCCCTGTCCTGTGCCAGGAGCTTGGTGCCTCAAGCCTTCAGATCCCTGAACTGAGACCAGGCACCTGGATGGCTAATGATTGGCAGGTGTCTGTGGGCAACACCAGGGTCTCCATACTGTCATCTCCTCCACAGGTCCCAACACTTTGTTCTTCCCCATGCAGGTGGCAGGACCCAGTGAAGTGGGAATGTTCAGCATTTATCATGTTCTCTAGGGCAGTGCTTCTCAACGACCGGTCTGTAGACTGGTGCACACGGTCCCTGAGAGCTCCCTGACACAGTTTAGGAAGGTGGCAAGCTAGTCCCTGGTATCAAAAAGGTTGAAAAACACTGCCATACAGTAACATTTTTTCATGACAAATCTCCCTTGGGATTTTTCACACTCACTGTGACAGGAGTGAGCCCGGCTGCTGTTGGAAGAAGGTTGTAGACTCCTGACCTGTCAAGTGCCCTCCCTGGGAAAGAGACTCAGGTCACCGTCCTCCCAGCCCCCAGCTGTGTCTTGTCCAGGGGCTGAATCCAGAACACAAACTGCCCGGTTAGAGGCAGATTTGTTTAATGGAGAAGCAGTTAATGGTGTCAGATGTTCCAGCCTTGTGATCTCAGAACTGCAGTGGCAAAGTTCAGCCGAAGGCTGAGTTCAGAAAGGAAATGAGCAGCAAGAACGTGTTCACTCCCTTGAGTGAAAAAGGAAGAAGGTGAAATCTCCAGGGAGACGTACCCTAGGGTGGCTCTGCCTGACGTCAGTTTGCAGTTGTGAGACGTAGATTCGCAGATGTCAAAGCCAGAAAGGACCATTTTGCACATTCCAGCCTGAGCTGCCTAACCCAGGCCAGAGACCCTCACCCATTGTGCACCATCACTAGAGTTGGAACCATCACAGACCGTAAGGTCTGAAGGGAGTATTCAGATAATCTGGTCTGACCTCCTGCACATCACAGGGCACAGAACCTGGCCCACCTACTCCTGTAATAAACCCTTAACCTCTGGCTGAATCACTGACGGCCTCAAATCATGGTTTAAAGACGTCAAATTACAGAGAATCACCATTGACACTAGTGTAAACCTGCAAGTGACCTGTGCCCCAGGCTGCACCGGAACCCTAAGGCCTTCAGCCCCACAGCACAAGTTGCTCCTACTTGAGCCCCAGGGCTGACTCTGTGACAGCCAGGCCTGGCCTTTAGGCCCTGCTCTGCAAACTGCTGAAGTGCAGGAGCCAAGTGAGAACATGAATGGATTGTGTGAAACCCTCATAACTAGCTCAGCTGTCACCGTCAGATGCTGCGTCGCAGGCTGCTGGTGTTGAAGGCCTGTCAGGGCTACAGCAACCTGGGTCTGCCTCTCCATTTTGTGTTTTGACATAGGGAAATTGCAGGGTGAGGAATGTGTGACTGGGCAAGGAGGGGGCCTACACCGTGGTCCTTGTGAGACTGAGAGACTTTATGGCCTGCCGGGCTGAGGTTTGGGTTTTACTCAGATTCTTGGAAACCAGTTATCTACTGGGCTCCGGCCATATGAAATGGCAAGACAGTCCAAGTTCCCGTGTGTGTGTGTGAACATGTTGCTTCTGGAGGTCAAAAAGGGACACCAAGAGCCCTCAAGCCAGTTGGGAACCACCTCAAGAACTTGGAAAAAAGCAGCACACTGGAGAGAGATCTTGGGTGAGTTTTCAGATCTCTGAAAGCCGAGAGAGAGACAAATGATGTTGTTAACTTTTTTACAAGGCATCTGTGGAAGAGTCAGGTCTGAGTTTAACTTCAGCTGTTGAGGTAGCTCCTGAAAACTACCATTGGACATAGGAACATGTAGGAAGATACCCCTCTGAGAATTACAGGTCGCTGGCGTGGGCTCCTGCAAAGATCCTTCATAACAAATTGGTATTTGATTAAACTGGACAGCTCAGAGTTCCCAGTCACAGTCTGCTCTCCTGCATCCCCTATGGCATGGCCATCAGCACGGAACTTGCATTAGCGACGCCGAAAACCGGGAACTCGACTGTGCGATAAGAAAGACACCATCACAGTCAGGGGAAACATTTTCCCCCGGGATCCTCATCCTCCAGCTCCCAGATGCAGGAATCAGCGTTTGGTGCCAGCGTGGTTCGAATAGATCTCGGTTTCCATTCCTCATCAAGTACTGACAAGCTGAGGTTGTCTCCTCAGCAAACGTCATTCCTGCCTGAGTTCCCAGCTTGTGCCCTAGGTGCCAGGCCTCCCGGACATGGTTGAAAACGGGGTGCAGAAAGCACTGGTGAAGGGAGCCGGGGGAAATTGAGCTCAGTGGACGTATCTGTCTGTGCAGCAGGGGTGAAGCAGTAGGATGCTTGGGTGCGTTTAACACGAAAGTGCCAACTGTGTTGGGACTCTGTACCCTCATTTGAACCATTGGCTTCTGTTTTGGTCCTCTCCTGCTGGGTGCAGCGATACTCTGAGAAACAAGCATTGTTGGACTCCAGATCACGTTTGCTAAAAAGATGTTTTTTTTCCCTAATTGCCAGCCCTGCAAACATAGCTAGAGATCTGAGCTTCCAGCTGGATCCTGGTAGGGATGTGACCGGGACCTGCCCAAGGTTGCATTGTGGGGCAGTGGTGGAGCTGGGCAAAGCACCCAGATCTCCTGCCTCCCAGACCAGGACCCTGGCGGCCGAACCTGTAATGAATTATACGGTGTTAGTGAACATACTGACGCTAACCCTGCCTGATCTGTGCTGGCAGAGCATTGTGAGAGAGGTGCCCGGGTACCCATGTATTGCCCAGCACAGGCCATGCTAGCAACTTCTAAGGACTTTCGGAGTCTGCTCCAGCTTGTCTCAAATGGAGCAGATTGCAGCCCCTCTTCTCTTTAAGGTGCAGGTGCCAGTGCTCAGGACACTGACCCGGTCCAAGATTAGTCTTGCCTTTACAAGTTCTGGGATACCCCCATTTATATAGCAGCCCCAGCCTTCGTAGAGGAGGTTATCTGCTCCCTTCAGAGCCCATCAGTGCTGGGGGTTATGGAGTTGAGCCTCTATCTCCATAGCAGGCTAGACCCTTCTGACTAAAGGAATTGGACCTGGGTTTCTGGCAAAGCAATAAACTGTTCGGCCACTGGGTGTTGCAGTTTGCAAGACTTTTTAAACCACATTTTGTCTCAATTTGGATAAAGCCATTTAAACGAATAGTGTCAAAATCAGCTCGAGTACCACCAAGCAGAGAGGCTCTCGGGTCTGCAGAATATCCTGCAAGTCCAGCCCTGCCTGGGCTACTTCAGAAAACTGCTCCGTGTTGGAAAATCACTTTAGTAATCAGGGAGCACTAGCCTGGCAACAGGGAGAGAGCACAGTCTGTCGGGGTGGGTGCCAAGTTCTTCTTAGTGAGAGATGCTGTCCTAGGTTTCTCATCAGACACGACAGATATGGGATGCTATTAGCAGGCGAACTGCGCCTGGGTGTGATCTGCGGCGCACAGGGTGTGCGCTTCCTAAAGGAATGGGCCATCTCGTTAAAGTGCGGCTCTCCTGACTTCCGTTCCTGGCTCGGCAGCTGACCTGCTGAGACACCTTGGCCAAGTCTCTTTGTGTCTCTGTTGCCCTGTCTGTGGAACAGGGCTGGTACTGGCCACATGCCTGGTGTGGAACAAGGAGAGACTCCTTGATGTCTTTGGGATCCCATGCCAGGAGGGGGCTTTGTGTAAATGCTATACAAGGGAGCTTCCAGCCTCAGTGACACACAATTGCCAAGCCCCCGAGGAAGGTTTGGTCAGACAGACGTGGCGTGGGTTAGTGTGGGGCTTCTTGGAGGAAGCAAGCCCACTCTGAGATGGGACTGAGGGGCAAACACCTCCCCCACTCGCTGAGGGTTTGTCTGCACTGGGGGTAACTCGAATCAGCCACCACATTTATACACGTCCGTTTGGACACAGCTCACGGCAGCAGATTTCCATATAACATGTACCAACACGTTTGTTAACTGGCAGACGATTAATTCCGGTCTAGACATACCCTTGAAGCAAACGCAAGCAGGTGAATCTGGATGTGGATGGCACAGTGCAGCCGTGAGCTGAATAGATCCTTTAAGAATCCCTAATTGGTTAGTTTCTGGGATGCGCGGGGAAGGTTAGACGTCTTTACTGAGGTCTCCCACTGAACGGGCTCTGCACAGACATCAGGCTGAATGTCCAAGGGATCTCATGCATCATTCACGGCCCAGCAGAGAGCTCTTCTGATGCAGAAGCGAATGTGAACATGCTGCTTCCAATCGTGTTGTGCTGTTGGCAGCATCCTGATAGTAACAGCACATTGTTGCTTTCATCAGAGGATCCCTGAGCGCTCAGAATCTCTTCTTAAGCCTCACAAGTCCACAGGGACATAGGTCAGTATTATCTGCATTTTACAGCTGGGAAATCGAGGCACAGAGTGGGGAAATGACTTGCCCAAGGTCACCCATGGAGTCATTGGTGGAGGTGGGAATAAGGCCTTAGGTAAGACACAGTCACCTCTGCTGAGCTTGCTTTCCCAAAGGCTGTTGGGGATATTGCAATGAAGGTCTTTGCAGAACGTTGTCTCGTTGCACAGAGTCCTCCAGCTGACAAGTAACTGGTCGGAGGGAGGGAAAAGAGCAGTAGAGGAAAGGTTAAAACACGTAGAGAAGTGGATTTGAATTTCCAGCTGCCGAGAGGGGTTACAGGCAATGGAAAGAGAGCCCCGCTAGCTAAGGGCCGGACGGCATCCCTGCTCTGCATCACACTCCTCGAGCTCCTGTGGGTGCTGTGAATTTTTGCTGCTCTGCTTGGCAGTTCCGTTGGGTCTCAATTACTTTAACCCTTTCAGGCTCCAGACGGTGCAGTTGGGAACTTGAGCACCCCAGCTTCCAGTGTCGCCCCTCCTGGCAAGCTGCTGTCTCAGATGGAACTCAGCAAAGCTCAGGCTGGCATAGAGACGGCTTCTGCTGACCCCGCGTCCCACCTGACCTCTGCAGCAACGCCACCTGTAGGTGAGGCGCATGGCAGTTCTGGGGCACACGCAGCCAGGCCTTGGGGTCAGTGTGGAGGAAGGGCTGGAGCCATGCCTGCCTGGCGACTCGCAGGGTTGCTGTGGTGGTGTGACTGGATCGCCAGGACACCCAGCTACCTTGTTGTTGTTTTTTAAAAGTCACAATCCCCCAATTAACTGGTTTCTTTGAGTACGTGTGTGCACCTCATTGGGCGTGACAGCGCAAGGGGCGGATGTAGCGCAGTGTAACTGAGACCATTAGCCCAAACACCTAGATAGTTATTTGAAGTTCAGCTCCATGGCCTAAAGCTACTGACTGCTCAGGTTCTGCAGTTCTGGTGGCTGTGATCGGCTGCCCTGCAGCGTGCGCTTTCAACACGAGCAGCTCTCCCTGCTGTGCGTTATTGTTGACCTAGACTAGGGAGAAGGGATCCAACCCGCTGCAGCTCAATCAGTGTGTCCGTTGCAACTGCCCAGGGAGAATCCAAATCCACACAACCAAGCTGCAGTCTACTGTATCCTTGAAATGCTTTGGTAAGATAAGTTGCATTACGGCTGGTTTGAGTCTTTCATTCCTGTTGGTTTCAAAGTGAAGAGAAAAGCTCTAGAGGCAAATGGATGATAAGCGTTCTGGGCGAAATGAACAGACTGGACAGAGCCCCACTTGAAAACAATGGAGCTGTGTTTAATTGTCTGCCAGATTTCTCAGAGTGCTGGGGTCTGAGCAAACCGCTCTGGAGTGCTTGGAAATCCCTTCTCTTCTGCAGAGGCTGGGGCCTGGTACTCTGATGATCTCCCAGTGCCTGCAGGCTAGAATCACTGCATACCTCAGACCCCAGCAGTTCTCCCACTCAGATCAACAGGGAAGTGGGAAAATGCTGTTTTCTTTTTCTCTCTTAGCTTGAAGTATTTCCCTTTGCTATTCGTACTTTAGCAAGAGGGCCACCGTGGTTGTTTGCAGAAAGCTTTCTTGCGTGGCTAGTGGCCCTGGATGACTGTTAGCCCAGTAGCAGAGTCAGTGTATTCTTGGTGGTTTGTTTAGTGGCCAGAACTGCAGTAGCTCCAGAGGAAAAAACAGCAGATACAGCCGCTGCCCTTCAGAGCTTACGGTCGCAATAAACCCCAGCCCAGCTGGGAAATACAGGCAAAACAAAGGGGGGGGGTGAGAGACGGAAGGATAAGGGTGTGGTTTTCAACAGTGCAGTCTAGGATTTTCCATATCAGCTCAGACCTCTTGGTTCAACTTCACTGGTACCCTGCCTCCAGTGGTGGCCCCAAACTGATGCTTCAGAGGAAGGAGAGCGCCACTCCCATATTGAATTTGGTGAGTTGTGGGATGCGTTTGTGATGGCGGGGAGGGGTAACGTTGCTCCTGATCCTTGGGATGGCTGGTGGCATGCAGATGCCCTTGCCTTGATTCCTAGTACCCCGAGTCACTAAAAGGAGCAGGGTAAGTCAAACTCCAGCTTTCTTTGTGTCAGGACCTTGTGCTCCCGGATGAGCCTGTAAGTGCCCTTATCTTAGGCACATCCCAGCATGCCAGGGGTGCTGAGCTGGGCATCATTCAGGGTCCTGTCTTTGTGGCATGAGACTGTTCCTATGCTAAGGGAATGGCTATGGGGACCTGCAGTCAGGACACCTAGCCAGGGGTTGAGCACCTGTAGGAAGCTTCCCCACTCAACAGCATTCATGTGTTTGGAGCTCACTCCACCAGATCCTGCCTCCTGGCCTCAAAGAGATCAGAGCCCCTGGGCGGAGGTCAGATGGTGTGGGAGGAGGGCTCATCTCGTCCCAGATAATTGCCACTGTAGCACTTGCTCCCTGTGAATCTGACCGCCGAGCTGGCATACAGCCTGGCGGCTGCTGTAAAGGTAATGTAGCCAGCTGCGTCTCACAAGGAGGCAGCTGGCTACATGTCCTCCCTGGGCACAAACTTACGTTCCCTGCCTGGGAAGTGCTGGTGTGACCCATGAGGTAGGGCTGAGATAATGCCCTGGCCTACTGCTGGGGGCACTGTGCTGCCATAGGTGCCGTCTTTCGTTGAGATGAATAGGACCTCGGCTGTGGCCGTTCTGGCGCCAGTAGTGCTTTTCACAACGATAGAAAGTGTTCTGGAGTCCTGGCCAAATGTAAATTTGGTAATTTCATTTGAATGTCCCCTCCCCTGCGATTTTAATTGGCTGTGGTCATCTTGTTCTCTCTCTGACCTAAACAGCTGCTCTAGTCCCACTCAGAGGTGGCTACGTTTGGATTGATGGTGAAATGATCTGCCTATATACTGCTCTGCATTTCTACAGCAGATTTACATCCAGTGATCTCACAGTGCTTCACAAACACTAATTAAATCTCCCAACCATTTCTGTGCTGTACAGACAGGGGAGTTGAGTGACTTGCCAAAGGTCAGACATGCCAGCTTGAGCAGGGATTAAAACCCAGGTCTCCTGACTTGACGGTCTGTGCCTTAACCACAAGACTATCCCTGCCTGCTGATCAGCTTGGGAGGTGCTTTGGCATCACTGGCTGGAAGACGCAGCACGCCTGCTGGACATGATCAGTGCTGAAGAGCAGGGGTGTTGTGCTCCAGCCATGGAGCTGTTCTCTGTGCAGCCACTTTGCTGCCAAGGGTTTGAAGGACAGTGGATCCGCAGCAAGGGTTTTTCCTGAACCTGCATATGAAAGGGGACCTGGTGTTGGGCAAATCCAGGCTGTTTAGGCTCCCAAAGGCATGCATCAGAGGAGTGTGCTGTGCAGTGGGAGAGGTCAGGGCCACCGCTTAGTAATGGGGGCATGAATCTGACCCTTCCACTCTGCAGCTGACCTCAGTTTCAGTACTTGCCTGGCCTAACGTCCTTTGAGTACCCCGCTCCCTCTGGTCTGTGCAAGAGCTCCTGTCTTGCCTGCTTCCTCCAGCATTAGAGTTGCCGTACGTTTGCACTTCTGCCGTTCCTTTGAGGAACCCCAAGTAGACCTCCCTCCTTACTCTGGCGGTCTCAGCTGCCTCTCGGCTCCCTCCTGGGGTTTGCGTGTGGCTAGAATGTGGGCAGCCTCCATGGCAGCTTCTCCTACCTCCTCACGCCTCTGCTCCTCAACGTGCAGCTGAAGGCACCGTGACCTGTGCTAACAGAGCTTTCGCTTAGAGCTCAGCTAACGCAGGCCAGTATGGCTCAGTGTTCAGGCCAGTGAGTGAGATGAACCAGTCACTGCTGGTCATGGGTTCTGTGCAATACATGTAGCTTTGGCGTAATCGCTGGGGAAAAGGCCTCGTCATCCTCCCACAAGCCTGCCATGGTCAGTGGGAATCCGGTGGTTTCCCTGTCCCCCACGGGAGACAAGCAGTGATCGTGGAACTCCCTGCCAGAGGATGTTGTGAAGGCCAAGACTATAACAGGGTTCAAAAAAGAACTAGATAAGTTCATGGAGGGTAGGTCCATCGATGGCTATTAGCCAGGATGGGCAGGGATGGTGTCCCTAGCCTCTGTTTGCCAGAAGCTGGGAATGGGCGACAGGGGATGGATCACTTGATGATTCCCTGTTCTGTTCATTCCCTCTGGGGCACCTGGCATTGGCCACTGTTGGAAGACAGGATACTGGGCTAGAAGGACCTTTGGTCTGACCCAGTAGGGCCGTTTTTATGTTCTGATCAGCTTGCTGGAAGGACACAGTGCAGGACAAGCTGTGAGTTAAGGATGAGAGCTGTTATCGTGGTGGCAATTCTGACTCTGGAGTGTTACCCCAGTCAGAGAAACAGCACCAGGACATCAGGGCAAGGCAGGCGAACCTTCATGCCAGTGCTGGGTATCGGTCACTGTTGTCTACTAGCATTGTGATTTCCATCCTCCAGATGGAGGGCCTGTGCACTGGTACCCCCGGTCGCATAGTGCGTGTTGCTGTGGGGGTTCCCAGGAGCTCAGGGAGCAGTGCAGCCTCTAGGAAAGCACTGATTTCATGGCTGGAGCTTAACCTGGCCCAGACAAGAGGTGCTCTGTGTGGGCTGGAAGGCGCTAGTGTGGGCCAGGAGCGTTTCTGCTCCCTTTACTGAGGGAGACCTGTCCTCCTCCTATCCAGGAGGGTTGCAGTTTGGGGATTACTTTGGATCCTTGGCTGCTTCTGGATTTGCAGCTGGCATAGGTGGTCCCTGGTCTAGAACTCAGGACGTCGTACTAGTGTGCTGTGCCAAGTGTCCCAGGGGGCCGTAGCATGCCAGGGCACTTGCTGTTATGGGGGTATAGGCTGGCTCTGGGGATGACCTGTGCACATACTGTGGTTTACAAAGTAACTTGCCCACTGAGCAGTGCACAGCTCACACCCTGGTTGCTCTGCCCCAGCTGCTGTGGGCTTGGCCTGTAGAGACGGTGGAGAGCATAGGGGAACACTAAGCTGTCTTTGTCTCTCTGTCCCCGCAGTGACCGCCACCAGCCCCATGAAAACCCTGTATGTCATGTCAGACGCCAAGCTGTCTGCGCTCACCAAGTCCGTGATGGCTGAGGCTGCCGGCGCCCCCCTGAAACCTGTGGGGATCCAGACACCCTCCTCGTCTGCCTGCTCGTCATCCTCCACCAACTCGCCCCCCGGTGCCGTGACCTTCACCTCTGCAACGCCGGCTAGCCCGCCCTGCACCCTGGTGCATTCCAAAGTGGGGCCCATCCTGCAGAACACCACCAAGACTGTCATCCTGACCTCCACGCTGGCGGCGAAGGGCGACGGGCCCCTGGGGCGCAGGGTGGAGAAGGTTGGCCACACCCTCGGGGCAGTGGAGACCCTGGGGAAGGTGCCCTCTGTGGTGGACAATGGGAGCACCATCATCCACACCAGGGAGACTCTGGCTAATAGACATTTGCTGCCACAGGGCATGCTGCCGGCTGGGGCTGGCACCACGCTTATAACGCTGGGCAGCAGCCTGGCCAGCCCATCCATCCTCGCAACGGCGGGACCCACGATCAGCCAGAAGCCATAGCGAATTCAGCACCGCTTTGCCATGAATTTGAGTTTTGCCTTCAATATGAACTAGCACTGTTGGCTGCGGGATTGCAGCACCCATGCTGGGCCCAAATGGACATTTCTTTTGGTTTGGGGTTTTCTCTTGCTGTTTAATAAAACTATTTTTTTTCAATCGTGTGATCTCTTCATTGTAGCGTTCTCCTTTGATTGCTGCCTGCGTTGTAGCCTGAGGAAGAGGCAGGATTTAGATTCTCAGCATGGAATGGAAATCAAATCTTTCAGTGAAGGATTTCAGAGCCTTGCAAACAGATGAGCTCCCCAGCACCCTATGAGGGGAGTAAATGCTGCCCCCTTCTTCTTTGGGGAGGTGCAGCTGCATTCCACACAGGCACGTGTGCGCCCAGTGCATTGGAGCTGGAGAACTTTGCCTAGCAGTACCTGTCGGGCCGGCGTTTGTGCCCTCCCCTGGCTATTTGAGGCGGCGCTGCCCAGCCCCCCTCAGTTCCTTCTCACCATGCATGGCTGGAGTCAGAGCTCTGTGTGGTTATCACCTCCCCTTCTCTGTCTGTTTTCCTCTTCGTGTATGTAGCTTTTAGATAGCTAGCCCTATCCTAGATAGTGTTGGTTAAGCTCGTTAGTTGGGATACTTACTGCCCTGTGTGATGTCCTCACCAGGATTCAAGCACTGCTGTGGAGTGTGCATAGTGATTGCTAATAGTGATTCTCCTACGAGGTGCGTGTTGTGTTTAGGCAAGGGACACGCTAAGCAGCAGTTTCTCACCGAAAGAACCCAGGTGACGAGGGACTTACGGTTGAAGCAGCACCTTCTTGAGCAGGCCATGAGGTCTGTTTTGGCACCGAGGCCTGCGCCTGTCACCTTGGACTTGGGGGCTGAGGTTGCTCCGCATTCCAGTGCTGGTATCTCCGCAAGAGCCGGAGGAGCTGTCCATCCTCCTCAGAGTCGCAAAGGAAGAAGTCCTGTAAAACTAGTCGGGACCAGCGTTCCCTCTCATTTTTTCCATCCATGGGCAGAATGAATTTTATGTGCAACGATAATGAGGTGATGTGCGGATGTGAGTCACCAGTGGAAACAAAAAACCTCGATATAATAGATATTTGTACAAGGTTATCATAGGGGTAATTACCCCAGCCAGGACAGGCTCGGCATTTTAGAACTCACTGCTCAAAAGAATTAAATTCAAGCACAAGAGAGAAATAAAATTATGAAATGTACAGACTAGTCAAAAAACTAAAATAGCCCCTTGAAAGAATAAAATTACAGAGAATATAGGTGCATTGCAGGAAGTACCAAGAAGTAACAACAGTAACACAAGTATGTGTTGGGAGGTGCGTGTGTGTGTGCGCGCGCGCTGGCTGCTGCAGAAGTCTGAGACACTGTGTGCTCACCAGCGACATTCACCAGAAGGCTTGTTCAGACTGCAGCAGCTGCCAGCAGCTCCGTCCTGCTCTTGAGCCCTGTTCCCATCCCCTGCTTTGCAGAGGTGGGGTACACGGGAGGGGGGCACCCTGATATCAGTCCTCCCTCCCCTTCCCCCCCCTCCCCCTGCTCTGCACAACCAGCAGGAGGGTCCCAGGAGCAGCTGGCAAGGGGCTCCAAGGCAGAGGACAGGAGCAGTGCAGTAGCAGAGCGGCGGGGGGAGGGGCGCCTCAACACACATGGCCGGATGTGTGGGGCTCTGCTAATCAGTGCCCGGCACTTGATTGACGCTTGGGCGGCTGTGCAGCTTAGAGGGAACACAGGTCGGGGCCATCCCAGGGCATGTGGAGACAGAGTGCAGACCTGCACCGTTCCTCCTGTAACGATGCTGCCTTAGTGGGACCCAACTGAGAGTACCAATTCAGGACAAATTGCTCAGAGCAGGGCAGTCACAGGCTGGGGTCCCTTTGCACACCAATGCAAACCAAATCAGCCAAACAGAAAAGACTTCGGTTTTACCCCACTGGCTAACCACAAGTCACACAAGCAATTCCCTTGGACACTCCAGTTTCCCAGTATCACCACCAGTACCACTCGTTATGGAGATGTCTGGTTATGAAAACCAATACCACAGTAAAACCAAAAAAAAAAAAAAAAAAAAGGGTTCTCCTGATCCCAAAGGACCAAGCCCCAGACCCAGGTCAAATGATAAATTAGGTCTTACCCAAAATACATGCTTATAGCCAATTCTTGTTAACTAAACTAAAATTTATTAAAAAAACGAGAGAGTTGGTTGAAAGATCAATATACATACAGATTTGAGTTCAACTTCTTGAGGTCCAGATACATAGCAGAGATAGTGAATTTATAGTTGCCAAAAGATTTTAGAAATAGTCCATAGATTATAGTCCAATGTCCATAGCCAGGGTGACTCAGTGACCGGGGATCTCAATTCTTATGGCTTAGGGGTTCCCCTTCTTGAAACCCAAGGCAGAACTGAGATGAAGGATTGTCCCCCAGGGTTTTTATACATTTCCAGCAGCCTTTTGGCCTGAGAAAACAATAGGCTTAAGTTTACTTCTCCCAGACATCCTGGCAATTAGCACAGGGTAATTTATCCATTAAACAGTTCAGATACAGGTTACCACAACCTTCAAAGAGACATATAGACAATAATACTATTTCACTCAAGTGTCTTCCTAAATATTAATACTCCTTTTTTTTGATCCTTGAATCAAAGCCATAGCAATAGACTAGATTTGTTTGCTTATATCACAAGACCCAAGCAAATATCTACCCTTCTATCTCTACCAATGCAGACTGCCTTTCAAGCTCTATTCATTTGCAGATCTTCCTAACAAGTCTTTAAAGTTCGGCCATGGGTCAGGTCAGTTTGTGAGTTCATTAACTCTTTCTGGCCCTGTGTCACCTTTCGATGAGATGATATATTACACTCATAACGTCACCCCTTCTTCGGCACGCGGATGGAGCAGATCCATTTTGACTTGTGTGTCCGGACAATACAGTCGTGATTTCTACATTCCCATCCCCCATTCGGGGACAGGCTGACTCGCTTTTACAGTGTTTGGAACTGAATTGCCTAAGCATCGTCAGATCGGGTTATGCCATCCAGTTCCTTTCCATCTGTGACGTTATTGATATAATCGGGGACCATATAGATCATTGTTGCAACCAAGATCCTGTAGTGGCACCAAATCTTGTATAAAGGGGGTCAAATGAGGTGTCTAGGACAAGGTTATGGTTTACTGGTTATGATTATGCTGTCTATATGTGTGTATCAATTTTGTAGTTGAAGTTATGAATATTGGCTCTATACTATCTATTTCAAACTTATGCTATGCTTCTGGGTGACGTCCCAGACAAGCTGGTGTTAGCTCTGCCTGGCCTGCTTGATGGCCCATTAAGGACCATCAGCTATACAATGGACCCATCGAGAGAAGGCAGATACGCCTTGTAACTCAGCAAAGTATGCAGGGACTGGCCCAAGTGACTCCAGACTCCATTTTGCTGTAATTTTCCACGGTGAGAACAAAGAGGTGTTCTTACACCTGGAAAAGACTATATAAGGCTGATGCCTCATCTCCATTTTATCTTCAATCCTGCTTCTTACCTCTGGAGGGACTTCGCTACAAACAGAAGCTCTACACCAAAGATTGATGACCCATCCCAGCTGGGGATATTCCAGAGACTTGATTTGAACCTACAGTTTATTCTATCTCTGCTGCAAGCCTGAACCAAGAACTGTGCCATTACTGTATGTAATTGGTTCCATTTAATCAATTCTAACTCTCATCTCTATCTTTTTCCTTTTATGAATAAACCTTTAGATTTTTGATTCTAAAGGATTGGCAACAGCGTGATTTGTGGGTAAGATCTGATTTGTATATTGAGCTGGGTCTGGGGCTTGGTCCTATGGGATCAGGAGAACCTTTTTTCTTTTATTGGGGTATTGGTTTTCATAACCATTTGTCCTCATAACGAGTGGCACTGGTGGTGATACTGGGAAACTGGAGTGTCTTAGGGAATTGCTTGTGTGACTTGTGGTTAGCCAGTGGGGTGAGACTGAAGTCCTCTTAGTCTGGCTGGTTTGGTTTGCCTTAGAGGCAGAAAAACCCCAGCCTTGGGCTGTAACTGTCCTGTTTTTAGCAATTTGTCCTGCATTGGCACTCTGTTGGGTCCCGCCAGAGCCGCATCGTCACACTATCCTTCCTCCTTGCCCCCCCCCCCCCCTTCCCTGTCCCTATCCCTGAGACACCGCTCTGTGAGCAGGTTCAGTCTCTGCTAGCTTGGGAGCTGTGGAGGGAGCTGCAGCAACAGGGTTGGGGGGTTTATTCCCAGTACTTTCTGGTTCCCAAATCTAAGGGAGGGGTGAGACCTGTTCTCAACCTCCACAACCTCAGCCAGTATCTGGGGTATGAGAGGTTCTGGGTGTGTCTCCAACAACTATCCTCCCACATTAAATCATAATAACGGGTTTGTGGCCCTGGACTTTCATGCTGTTTATTTCCACGTAGTGATTCTCCTGAGCCACAGGAGACTCCTCCAGTTTGTCATGGCGAACTGGCACTATCAATACAGCGCACTGCCTTTTGGTCTGTCCTCTGCTCCCCAGCTCTTCACCAAGTGTATGGTTGTAGTGACAGTGTGCCTTGGGGAGAAGGGAATTCATATCTTCCTATATCTGGACGATTGGTTACTGAGAGGCAAGTCCCGGGAAGAAGTCCTCGCTCATGTACGTGTCATGCTACACTTACTCAGTCGCTTGGGCCTCTTCCTAAACATCGGGAAGTCAGCATTGGTCCCCACTCAAATCAAGTTCATTGGGGCCGTAATATGAGTCCATGAGTTTGAGCATTTTCTCCAACTGCCCGTTTTCAGATAGTTCCTCACCTTCATCCGGAGCTGCAGTCTCGACCCTGTGCCAGAGCTTGAGTGCCCTGCAGTTCACTGCATATCAATGTCCTGGAGCTTCAGGCCATCTGCAGTGCCCGTCACACTTTGAGATCACATCAAGGGCTCCGTGGTTCCCATACTTGCAGTTAGTCGTTGGCTGTGTACGTGTGTTCCTGGTGTCTGCTGTCCCAGCTCTACGCAGGTAGCTGATACTGCAGACCTCGGTCAAACTGCCCAATATAAGACCACAAGACTCAACTTTGTAGTGAAGGCACCCAGCGAGGTTTATTGTCGACGAAGCACGGTATTAGCGCCTTATTTGTGCTACAAGTGCACAGGTATGCCCATGACAATGGACATAGCTCAGTGAATGGTGGGACTTTCCATTCCCCTCTCAGCTGGCCAAAGACTCCCTCTAGGACCCCTCTTTATACCTCAACACAAACAAGTTACGTGTTGCCCCTCTGACGTGGTTAGTTACCGCCCTTTACCTTGTACATGTTGGTTTGATCAAAACATCTCCATCCATCACGCTGTCATCCTGACCTTGTCTTTAGGAGGGGTCAATGTGTCCTTGTTCTCTTCGGGGAGTGTGTGTGTACCATACTTGGTATTGGGGTGTTCTGGTACCACCCTTCTGGAATGTGTTTGCGTGAGTGTCCTGTGCCTAGCACGTCTCAGGAACATGTGTGTGTTTGCAATGCCAACCCTGTGCTTGCCAGGTTCTGTGGGCCTGCTCACAGGCACATTTTATAACTGGGCCTGACTTCTGCTCACAGCTCAACTCTTGCTAACTTTGCTTTATATCCACACGGCCTGACTACCACTTTAGTTCAGGCCTCATACCAGGTCTCATGTCTTAGGCTGTCTCTTTCTATTACAATACTCACCCACAATACCACTGTGTTGCATTAGGGGAGCAAGTGACGGGGAGCAGACTCACCTGTTCTGTGTCAGGAGGTGATCAGGGTCTGGTAGTTTTGCATCGGGAAGAGCACAAGCCCATTGGCCGATCACTTCCCTGGGGTCCAAAATCAACTTGTGGATCACCTCTGTAGGAATTTTTCCTTGAGTCACAACTGGTCTGTGAAGCGCAGTGTCCTGCAGTCTATCTTTGCAGCTTGGGGCATCCCGATGATCGACCTGTTTGTCATGAGAGACAACAAGAAATGCCGTCTGTTTTCTCTCCAGGGGGTCTCAGTCCGGTCTCCTTAACCCCAATGCCTTTCACTTGAGTTGGGAATTGGCACTCCTCTATACTTTCCTTCTGATTCCGATCATCCTTCAGGTCATCCTCAAACTGAAATTGGACTTTGCCAAGGTCATCTTCCTTGCTCCGCCATGGCCGAGGCTATGTTGCTTCTCCGACCTTCTTGTGTATTCAGCCTCCCATGTCCCGTCCTCTTCATCCTGACCTCTTCTGACTCAGCATTGTGGTCAGATTTTGCATCCCATGCTCAGCTCACTGCATCTCGCAGCATAGCTGCTCTATGGTTAAATGAGGAGGAAGAATGATGTTCAGAGGCAGATTCTACTCAACAGCAAGAAAACCTCTACTAGAATGGCCTGTTCGGCCAAGTGGAAGCATTTTTTGATATGGTTGTTGGTCCACAGAGTTCCACCAAAGCTGGCTGATATCCAGGACATCTTGATGTACCTGTTACATCTTCAGCCGTCAGGTCTGGGACTTAGCTTGTTGAGGGTGCATCTAGCGTCGATTTTGGCACTTCATGTACCCATCTGTGGAGGTCAGTATTTTCCAAACCATGGTAACAAGGTTCTTCAAAAGAGTCCATCTCCACCTGCCAGTGAGAGAACCAGTTCCTTCCTTGCCTTAGCGGCTCTGATGGCACCTCCGTTCAACCCTCGGGCATCCTTGTCTTTTTCTTTTTTGTGTCAAAAAACAGTGATCCTGGTGGCAATCACATCTGAGAGTGTGCGAGTTGCAGGCTCTGATGGCAGAGCCTCCTTACATGTAATTCTCCAAATACAAAGCGACCATGCGGCTGCACACTAAGCTTTTATCTAAGCGGTCTCCGTTTCACTTGAACCAGGCAGTGTATGTACCTGTGTTCTTTCTTTAAGCCCCATTCAGCACCGAGGCAGTAATGTCTTCACACGTGAGGCGATGACTGCTCTTTTATCTGGACAGAACTAGATAGATGAGGCGAAGCACAAAACAGTGCCTTACGCAGCCCGATGAAGGGACAAGCAATCTCTTCACAGACTCTCCCTAGGGGGATAACGTCCTGTGTCAAGACAGCTTACGAAATAGCTCTGTGCCCCCTCAAAGGTTTTGAGCTCATTCTGCGAGAGCTCAGGCTATGTCGATGGCATTTAAGTGACATTTCAATATTGGATGTTTGCAGAGCTGCCCTTTGGTCGTCTGTACATACTTTTCTGGACCATTATGGCATTACCGTAGCATCCAGAGCAGAGGCAGACTTCGGGAAGGTGGACCTGCCATCCTGGTTTAAATAGACTCTGAGCCCCACCTGCGAGTGCTGTTTGAAAGTCACCCATGTACAATACATGGCCACATCTACTCAGAGAAGAAAAATGGGTCACTTGCCTGTCTTGTAACTGTTGTTCTTCAAGATATGATGCAGACGTGTTTCCACAATCACCATCCATCCCCTCTGCACTGGAGTCGGGGTGGTGCTGCCTCGCATGGCCGGGAGGGGGCTATGGCCATGAGGTGTGAGCACTGCCCCTCTGTGGATATGTCAAAGCAAAATTCTCCGGCTCCGGTGTGCTGGGTGTGTGCACACCTACGTGGAATCCACACATGTTGAAGAACAACAGTTACAATTCAGGTAAGTAACTTTTTTTTTCAGATGGGGAAACCGAGGCAGGGGAGGTTACAGGGACACTCAAGGTAGACGTTATATTTGTAACACACATGCACTCCCCAGCCTGTGTTACTTAATAACGTCATAGTAGTTTGCTGAAGTGCCGTAGGCCTTGACGCTTGAGTAGTTTGAAGTGTTCTTGTAAATACAGGTTGTGTGTGAAAGTCCCCAGCCGGCTGCATCCTGGGGGAGAGGGGGGCGGGAGAGAGCGGGAGCAGTACTAATGCATAGATCAGAGATGGGTGCTTATGAAATAACCACTGAATTTGCTACAGTCTCCTGCATGTTGTCTCCATTCTGGCCATTGATAACCGCCTTTAATTGGTCATTAGCCTTCTCCTGTTGCTCTCCTTGACCCCATCCTTTTCTTCCCGTCACTCCTCTCCCTTTCAGCGGGGAGAGCGCTCCCAGCGAGGTAGGAAGCTATTGTTAAAGTGCCTCCGGTGTTGATTTTCTTTCTTCAGGGGACAGCAGCAGTGGCAGTTGTTATGTCAAGGGTCCATCACAGTGCTGATAAATTTTCTTGCAATTAGAGTGTGGGTGGACAAAGAGAAACCTCCTGCAGGCAGGGAAGGAATCAGTGAATAGGGTCATTAATTCTAGATCATGCTTCCTGGAGAAGGTCCTGCTGAGGCCTCCTGTCGTCGCTGCCAGGACGTTGATGCTGCTAGACACAACTCCTGCATTTCCAAACCACTCTGCTAAAGGTGGAACGTGTTGCAGACTGCAGAGGGATGGTTATGTTCCGAAGTATCCAACCCCTCTCCCCTTTGCCAGAGCAGGAGGAATAACGATGCTGGGAGGCTTGTCTCTGAGCTCCTGTGGCTGGGACAAGAGGAGTGCCTTCCCCTCCAGGCATTGGAAGTAAGACCCAGTGGTTAAGAAGAAACCGGGGCCATGTCTACACTACAGACCTTGCAGCGGTACTGATGCAGCTGCGCCACTGTAAGGTCTCCTGTGTGGGAGAGAGCGGCGGTAGCTATGTCGGTGAGAGAGCGTCTCCTGCTGACTTAGTGCTGTTCGTACCAGCGCTTCTGCCGGTGAAACTTATGTCGCTCGGGGGGGTGTTTTTTTTCACACCATGGACCAACAAAAGTGCTAGTGTAGGCATAGCCTGAGGGAAACTGGCTTCTCACCTGATCTCTGCCGGAGGTCTTCTCCTTCCTCTACATCTGGGTTCATCTGTGTGTCCAGCAGAAGCAGCTGCTGCAGGGGAAGTGGTGGATTCTCCATTTCCTGAAGTCTCCAGATCCAGACTGGACGCCTTTCTGGAAGGTGCTTTAGTCAAACAAGTTGGTGGACTCAGAGCAGGGGTAACTGGGTGAGTTTCTCTGCTCTGTGCTCTGCAGGTCAGACTAACTGATTTGATGGTCCCATCTGTTCATTACATCTCTGAACAGAGATCATCTTGGTCTCCATGACGGGGTTGTGGGGATCAGCTCTTCTTTTAGAGGGGACTTCAGGTTGGATTCCACTTGTAGGCATGTGCAAAATCGCCTTTCATAGATGTTACGGCCAGAAGAGATTATTGACGCTGAGCTCCTGTTAGCCCTGTAGGGGGCCCAATCACTTGTGCTTAGCTACAGCATCTTCCAGAAAGAAATGTGAACTTAATTTTCAGAGAGAAGAATCCACCGCTTCCCCTGTTAGTTCCTTCCACTGGTTAATCACACTCACTCGCTTTCTTTTTTCTATTTTAAAGTGACATTTCTAATTTGAATTTGCCTGGCTGTAACTTCCAGCCATTGGTTCTTGTCCTGCCTTTCCCTGATAGACGAAAGAGCCCATAAGGACATGGTATTTTCTTCCCATGAGGCAGTCAAGTCCACCTCTCAATCTTCTTGTCAATGAAGAGCTCAGTCTCTTTATCTTTAGTCTCTCTCACTGGGAGCCATTTTCTCCAGCCCTTGCAGAGTTGTTGTAGCTCTTTTCTGTGCTCTCTTCGATATTTCAATATGTGGAAGCCAGAGCTGGATGGAGGCTCCGAGAGGGGCTCCTGGTGCCCTGTTGCCAAGGTTAGAACTTGGATCTCCTGGTTCCCCCACCTATGCCTTAGCCACGAGGATCCACGTGTTTATGGTTGCTCTGAGTGTGGGGGAAAGACATTGGGGTAACAGCCTTGCACCTAACCCCAGAGCCAGTGCAGACTGGGCAGTGGCAGGGCATAGTGCCACTACCCTGTGCACAGCACTGACGGGACTTCAGGCTGCACGATTCATTCAGTTCTTGGTCAGAATCTTGTGAAAACCCTGCCCGTGTTGCTAAACAGGAGTTTGACCCCAGTCAGAAAGTCCCTAGCCCATGGTAACAGAGAACCCAGCCGCTGCTTGGGAGGGAGGTGTTGTCTCTCTCATAGGGCGAAAGCCCTGTGTATCTGTAAGTTAAACACATTATGTACACACGAGAGGTGCGGGCTACACCTGCCATTGTCTATTGCTGATGGCACCCAGCCCTCGGTAAAGAAACCACTGTGTGTAAATAGCGTACAGCTGAGCAGAGAGGATGGCAGCAATCAAGGTCTGGAAGTAACAGCCCTGACATGGGTTTGGTAAACTGCCAACATATACCAAACTCAAATTGAGTGGGTGTATCTAGCGGTGTCCCTGAGGGACCAGTCCTGGGTCGAGTACTATTCAGTATTGGAAACTGGCTAGGCCTCCGCTGGAGTACCATGTCCAATTCTGGGCACCGTGCTGTAGGAAGGAGGTGGACAAACTGGAGAGAGTCTAGAGGAGAGCAACAAACATGATAAAAGATGTAGAAAACCTGACCTGTGAGGAGAGGTTACAAAAACTGGCCATGACAAAAGCTGACTGAGGGGAGGACCTGAGAACAGTCTTCAAATCTGTTAAGGACTGTTACAAACCAGCCGGTGATCGATTGTTCTCCATGTCCACTGGGCGTAGGACTAGAAGCAATGGGCTTAGGCTGCAGCCAGGGAGATTTAGGTTGGATATTAGGAAAAACTTCCTACCTCTGAGGGGAGTTGAGCTCTGGAAGAGGCTTCCCCGGGAGGCGGTGGAATGCCCGTCATTGGAGGTTTGTAAGAACCGGTGGGCAAATACCTGTCTGGGAGGGTTACTTGGCTTTGCCTCAGCACTGGGCTGGACTAGATGACCTCTCAAGGTCTCTTCCGGCCCTACTTTTCTATGATGCTATGAGCTTGCCTGCTTCAGGGCAGGCCAGAAAGAAACTTCCGTGGGAGCAGATTATCCCATGATTGCCCACTATGGGGCTTCTTGCCCTTCCTCTGAAGCACATCAGAGGGGCTACGGGAGTCTGGCCTGGCCTTTCCTGTGTTCTGGCCCCGCTGCTGCTCCCTCCTCTGGGCTTTCAGGCTCTCAGCTGCTCTCTCGGGCTCTACCTGAAGGTGATTTTCAGGCCTGCTTCTTGTAACAAGGCAGACACGGGTTCCTTCCTTTCCCAGTGGTGCTGCATCTGCCTTTCTCGCAGTCTGAGCTCCGCCAGGGTTCACTTGAGGAAGAAAAGCTGTCTGCCTCTCTCAAAATTAACACTGGTACCATACAACAGCTGTTCGCTGGCCCTCTGCGATGAGTTATCTCAGCCCAGGTCCCAGGAAATGGCTGGCCCCAGTGCACCAAAGCCATCGCTTAGCAACCTCAGCAGGGAGGGGAGGGACTGAATGGGCCACGGGGACTGAACTGCCGCCATCCCCTAAAGGGGTCGCTCCATGCTCTGGTGAGACATGGCCAGGGGCAGGCTGGAGGGAACTTGCATTGCTGTTGCTAGATGTTTGTCTGCTGGAGGACAAGCATCTTGCACCAGTGCTGGAGGAGGTTTTCCCGAGTGCCAAGGAGTTAGGGGCACAAGTCCTAGTGATGTTCAGTGGCGCTTGTGCTTCTAACTTACATGGGGCCTTCAAAAATCTGTTCCCAGAGGCATTTTTCTCCTCCCTTTTCAGGCCGGTTCTCATCTCTCCAGCAGAGAGAGCAGAACACCCCTCCCCACAGGGGACACCCAAAGAATGCCTGGTGTTGGGGCCCTCTACAGCACTGGCAGTGGATGGGCCACCACCACTAGTACTGCTGGTTACCGTGACCCTATTGGCTGATATGGGGCCCCCATCACACTGGTCTCATTTGGGCCCCTTCTCATGTCTCCACAAAGACAAGAAGATCCAGGTCCCCGTCACCTGAGCCAGGAGACTCCATCTCCCCTCCCTGTACAAGAAATCCTCCTCTTCCCCCGACGAGGGGATGAGAGCAGATGCGGTAGATGGTTTTCAGGCATTCCATGAAATCTTCTCCAGTATGGTCAAGATCTTCGCTATTGAAACAGTCGTCCCACAAAAGATCCATCCACTCTTTGGCAGGACACAAAGACCATGGTGCTCATCTAGTCTGACCTCCGGTATGACACAGGCCCAAGAACTGCTTCAAAGTAATTCCCGGAGCAGAGCTTTCAGAAAAACAGCCAACCCGGATATAAAAATTGGCAGCAATGGAGATTCCATCACAAGCCCTGGTAAGTAGTTCCAGGGGTTAGTTACTCTGACTTAAATATTGGCTCCTTATTTATTGCCTGAATGTATCTAACTTCTAGCTATTGGATCGTGTTAGACCTTTTTCTGCTGAATTGATGAGCCCATTATTAATTTTTTGTTCGCCATGTAGGTATTGACAGACTGTGACCAAGTGACACTCTTGCCTTCTCTTTGTGAAGCTACTTAGACTGAGCTCCTGGAGTCTGTTGCTATCAGGCAGGTTTTCCGACCCTTTAATCATTCTCATGGTGCGTTTGTCTCTCTCCAATGTATCATCATCCTTCTTGAATTGTGGACCCAGAGCTGGACACTGCAGCCCATCCTTGCAGAAATTTCAGCTGGTGGCATGACAGACCAGGAGGGTGGTGTGTGGAGATGGAACAGCAGCTAAAGCAGTGGCTCTCAAACTTTTGTCCTGGTGACCCCTTTGACATAGCAAGCCTCTGAGTGCGACCCCCTCTTATAAATTAAAAACACCTTTTTATATATTTAACACCATTATAAATGCTGGATGCAAAGCGGGGTTTGGGGTGGAGGCTGACTGCTCGTGACCCCCATGTAATAACCTCATGACCCCCTGACGGGTCCTGACCCCCAGTTTGAGAACCCCTGAGCTAAAGGGACGCTGATGGAGCAGCCCACTTGCTGGAGCTGGACGAGGTAATCTAGAATCTCCAGCATAGACATTTGCAATGGATCAAGTCCTGCACTAGCCGGATGTCCCCGGAGTGGCAAGTAGTAGGGGAGAAGGATCAGCACACGTGGTGACGGGCTCACCCAGAGAGAGCGTCTATCAGCCACAGGATGAGTCTGTCACACAATGGCATAGCTCAGAACTAGAGGGTTCAGGTGCGGCTGCCAGGCAGGAAGGCACCACAGCACCAGGACTCATCGGGGTGAAGGGCAGAAATATAAAGAAAGAAAAACATCCACCACACGAGGGCAGAAATATGCTGATGTGATGCTAAGTAGAAAGGTGGAGAATGGTGTATGAAAGTGAGGAGCGAGAGCGCTAGTGGGCTACCCCGGTCAATAAGGGGGAAGTGAGGGGAGGTCAGGGCTGGTCTGCCCTACACAGCTACGTGTGGCGGGCCTGGGGACATGCAGGGTGCAGGCATGGCCCCAAAAGATGATGCTAGTGAAAGACTGATCTCATACACAGGTGTGCTGTGAGTGGGCCCCACCCAGACAAAGGCTCCAAGAGCCCCCCCCACCCCCCCCAAGTTACGCCAGCCACTGAGGGCTGAATGTAAATTTTAGCAGAGCCAGGGTCAAAGTAGAGGCAGACTCTGGCAAGGATCCAGAAAGACAGAAATGCAACAAGAACAGGCAGGTTGCCAGAGCCAGGATCCAGCTGAGAGTCACCCGGGCGGGAGGAGAATGGGGAACTACCGGCCTCAGCGCTGTTCTGTAACAGTATTTCATGAGACACAGAAGGTTTCAGATCACAATAAAAATGCCCCAGTAAGACTCCAAAGCAAATGAGACAATAGTTCATTGTGGAGCCCAGCAAAATACCCTCCTTAAGAACTTGTATTTCCTACTGGAGTGTGTGCCAGCCCCAGCGCTGACCCCTCCACCCACGGGACAGGTGAAAACTGATGCCATTTTGTGAAAAAATGTGGTTTCACTGAAACGGTATTTTCCAGTGGAAAAGTGTTTGGACAGAAATGTTCTGACCGGCTCTGTCTGGCATCCTCCCCAGACTGGCCGGGGATGGCAGATAGCTGGGCTGCCATCACAGGGCCTGGGTCAGCAGCTGGATCCCTCCAGCAATTCCCCCTCCTCAGCCCCTGAGCTTGGCCCTGTCCCCTCACTGACAAGGGAAAGGGGGATCCTGAGATGCTCTGTCTGTGAGTGGGACAGGGCGGTTAGTGGGTCCCGTATCTCAAATCCTGGGATGGTGGGTGGAGCCCACTAGGACAATGAAAGCCCCCCCACCCCCCTCAGAACCCAGAACTTTACTGATGGTGGGCAAATGGGGACGGAGGGACAGGTCATTGGGGACAGCGAGCGGGGAGCCCGGCCAGCACCTGCTGCCCGAGGAAGAGTCCAGAGAGCCAAGGGGCACTGCCCCGATGTGTGACTGGACAGGTGAGCGGACAGAACAACTCCCTGTTCCCCATCCATCCTTGGGGGCTGGGGGTGGCAGGAGCTGGGCTCGGGATTTCCTGGGTCACATCCCTGGAGACTGACCAGCAGTGGCTGCGCCGGTACCAGCTTCTGCTCTCGCCGCCTGCCTGAGCTCCCTGAAGTCTGGCCCCCAGAGTGAGACTCGTGAAAGTACATAGGTGCCTAAGTCCCATTTTTAGGCACTGCTGTGCTCCACAAAACCTCTCCTTGGCTGCTGCTGGACCCTGCAGGCATCTAAACTTGGTGCCCACGTTTCTACCCCTGGGCCTGGGCACTGCTGTTCCCGTAAGTTGCCAGGCGCAGAGGGGCTCGAACTGAGGGTGCTGCCGCACCCCCTGGCTTGACGTGGTTTCCGTTATATCCAGGATTTACAGTTTGGTTCAGTGACTTAGTAACTCCACTATAAAAACAGTTCCAGCCCCTGTCCAGGCGCTGATCTCTGGCCTAAGCCACAGAGCGATTCACGAACTGGGGAAAGCGCGTTTGCTCACCTGTCTCGCCAGTGCATGCCTGTCTGGTAGCTGTGCTCAGAGGCTGCCCACTGAAGCGGGCCCCTCTGAGGAGTTCTCACCCAATGCGGTTAGGAGAGGAGCTGCCTTGTGACTGGCCTTGGCAGAATTACATTGTTAGTTCAGATCATTTTAATGGATAATGTTGATCTTTATTTTTAAGCATCTTTTTAGATTTTATTGATTTACATTTTTACAGTTGTGTGACATTATAGGGATGTCAGACATAATTATTTAGTGACAGCAGATTCAAAAGGAGAAAGATTGGTAAGGTTCAGACACAAATTGGTATCATCACATGTCAAAACATACAAAGGAGATATCTTTAAATCCAACTCTGATACGTTCTCGAGCAATGTTTTGCTTACATTGCCTTGCTGTGCATGTCAGTCGTTAGCAATGGAAATAGTTCTTGTCAGTTCACGTCTGTATGGTGAAATTGGTGTTTACTGACATTTACCAGTAAAGATCTAACCCTGCTGTGCCTACTTCTGCCCCTTAGCCCAGAGATTGGGCTGCTCAGCGGGGATGGGGTCTAACCACTGGGCTGTGGGCTGGTCTGAGGTGGGCCTCCCTCAGTCACTCCTACTGAAGTTGTTCCATGTTAATTAAAGACTTGAATAATTAAATATTAATTGGGCCAGTGACTGAGGTAGATAATGCTGTAATCCAGTCATTAGAGCCCTGCCTGAGAGGTGGCCAATCCAGTTCTCACTGGAGAAAGGGAGACTAGAACTGGAGGGAGCTCCCACATTATAGGGGAATCCCCTAGCCAGTAGGTTGTAAGGGGGCTGCTCCTCCAGCCCCCCATTTGTTGTGGCTGAGCTCCAATCTTCATGGATCACGGCTCACAACAGAGCTAGATGCCGACCGGCTAGGGTGACCACACACAAGTGTGATAAATCAGGACAGGGGTGTGGGGGGGTAATAGGTGTCTATATAAGACAAACCCAAATATCAGGACTGTCCCTATGACATCGGGGCACCTGGTCACCCTACTCCCTGCAGCCTGGACTAGGCGTCTATCTCTGCAATGGGGCGGGGTTTGCATCTCAGTATCTCCCATTGGCTAATTTAGGCAGTGCCCGGCTCGTGCTGGCTCAGTGGATCACGGTCTAAGGCCCCCATCTGTCCCCACTGATTGGGTCGGTGCCAAGGCTTTGTGGATCCCCGTGTTACTCTTGCGATCTAGGTGCCGTCACACTTGGCATTGCAATGCCCAGCTCCCTTGGCGGATCTCACCCTCGGTGTCTCGGCCCTAGCCTGTGTTGTTATGGGGTGGGGCATTCGGGGGAGGCGTGCTGACGGTATCCAGTAATCAAACCTCATTGCAGCTTCTCATAACGTGCTCTGATAATTTTCTAACACAAAAGGAATTGCACCCAGCAGCAGGGAACTGTATACGGGACTTCATTATGATAGATAAAGATGAATTGATCACTTCACTGGAAGTTGGTGGTTGCCTAGCGACCAGTGATTGTGGCCTGATTGCATCCATTATGGGCAAACAGAGACCAGTCCCAACCAGTTACATACTTGGTGCTTCAAAAGGGCCAATTTCGCAAAGCTGAGGAAATTTACGAGTGAAATTGATTGGGATGAGAAATGTAGGCAGAAAACTGTGAATGAAAATTGGGAGTCTGTAAGAAGCATTTACTAGGTGTTCAAAAAGCCGCGACTCCGTAACCAAGTAAGTGGAAAACTGAGTAAAAGTTTATCCTGATTCAGTGGCAAAGTGAAGACAGAAATTAGAAATAAAAAAATCAACCTATAACAAATGGAAAAAAGTGGAAATAGAGGGTAACCAATATAAATTTGAAGTTATGAAGGGCAAAAATTGATAAGGGAAGCTAAAGACATCAAGGAAAACCTCCATCACTGGAAAGGCCAAGGGCAATAAGAAAGCTTTTTAAGTATATCAGGAACAGAAAAAATTGTAGCAATGGTATAAGCCAATGGTTAGATGGAGAGGATAAAATGATACAGAAAAGGTAGAGATGTTCAGTAAGTATTTCTGTTCTGTATTTTGAAAGAAGCAGGATGATGTAGTTGTATCACATGAAGAAGACAAAGTACTTTCCAGTTCATTAGTAACTAAGGAGGATGTTAAACAACATCTACTACAGATAAACATTTTAAAATCAGCAGGCCTGGATAACTTGCTGAGGAGATCTCTGACCCGGTGATGTTAATTATTCATAAATCTTGGACTACTGGGGAAATTCCTGAAGACTGGAAGAATCCTGCTGTACTGCCAGTATTCAAAAGGAGCAAACATGATAGCCCAGGTAACCCTAGGCTGGTTAGTCTGACATCAATTTCCCCCCCCCCCCAATGGAAAAGCTAATACAAGAATTAACACATGGGAATATAATTAATGGCAGTCAACATGGTTTTTATGGAAAATACTCTTGTTAAATAAGCTTCAAGTGTTGAATAAGTTCAAGCTTGATAAGTGTATGGAGGGGATGTACGGTGGGACTGCCCACAATGGTCTGCTGCAGAAGATCCCGGCTTTGATCTCCCACGAAGCTCCTGGGCAGTCCAAACCGCACCCACATACTCTCCAGTGTGTGACTGGGGTCACCCAAACAGACCATGGACCATATCACGACTCAGTGCCCAAGTCCCAAATACGATGCATTCCGCTACTCCAGACGCAGTTCTTCTTCGAGGAATTTGAAATAAATAAAGTGGGTGCTCCACTTTAGGTGTTTATGGGCCCTGCGCTTGTAACCAGAGATTTGTAGCAGTAGAGGTGCCTAGTTGGGCTGCGGACACGCCGTCGCCCTCTCGCGCTGCTTCAGGCAGTTACCTAGCGCTGCGCGACCAACCGTCCCTCAGTTCCTTCTCTACTGCCTTTGGCTTGAGTCAGGGTGATCAGCAGCACCTCAATTACCGTAGATAAGATGGTTTTCGCGGTAGCAGACAGGGCACAGTGAAACTTGCTATTTCGGTTCCCATGGTGCTGAAGCGGCACTCAGCACCGAGTGGCACAGTAGCACCACCTGCTGCACCGATGCAGCGCAGCGCAAGACCCTCGGCACCAGCTGCTATTACTCTCCCACACCGCCAGCGACACTGACATTGAATCATAGAATCATAGAATATCAGGGTTGGATGGGACCTCAGGAGGTCATTTAGTCCAACCCCCTGCTCAAAGCAGGACCAATCCCCAACTAAATCATCCCAGCCAGGGCTTTGTCAAGCTGGGCCTTAAAAACCTCTAAGGAAAGAGATTCCACCACCTCCCTGGGGAACCCATTCCAGTGCTTCACCACCCTCCTGGAGAAATAGTGTTTCCTAATATCCAATTAAACCTCCCCCACTACAACTTGAGACCGTTACTCCTTGTTCTGTCATCTGCCACCACTGAGAACAGTCTAGATCCATCCTCTTTGGAACTCCCTTTCAGGTAGTTGAAAGCAGCTATCAAATCCCCCCTCATTCTTCTCTTCTGCAGACTAAATAATCCCAGTTCCTTCAGCCTCTCCTCGTAAGTCATGTGCTCCAGCCCCCTAATCTTTTTTGTTGCCCTCCGCTGGACTCTTTCCAATTTTTTCACATCCTTCCTGTAGTGTGGGGTCTAAAATTGGACACAGTACTCCAGATGAGGCCTCACCAGTGCTGAATAGAGGGGAATGATTACATCCCTCAATCTGCTGGCAATACTCCTACTTATAGAGCCCCAAATGCCGTTAGCCTTCTGGGCACAAAGGGCACACTGTCGACTCATATCCAGCTTCTCGTCCACTGTAACCCCTAGGTCCTTTTCTGCAGAACTGCTGCCTAGCCACTCGGTCCCTAGTCTGTAGCAGTGCATGGGATTCTTCCATCCTAAGTGCAGGACTCTGCACTTGTCCTTGTTGAACCTCATCAGATTTCTTTTGGCCCAATCCTCTAATTTGTCTAGGTCCCTCTGTATCCTATCCCTACCCTCCAGCGTATCTACCACTCCTCCCAGTTTAGTGTCATCTGCAAACTTGCTGAGGGTGCAATCCACACCAGCCTCCAGATCGTTAATGAAGATATTGAACAAAGCTGGTACCAATGCTTACGGTATCGCACCAGTTCCTGAGACACACAGACCTCCTAGTCTCATCAACACCAAACTCTCTGCTCCTCGGTACTGACGGCACTTCATCCTGATCGATACCGAGCTGCCTGACTACTCCCCCCAGGTCGGCTCCCCCCTCTCTCTAGTGACAACAATGATGAAGGGGTGATATATACAAACCATCACTCCTCACCCAAACCGGGACCATCCCATCAGAGTACCACTCATCCATGGAGGCACGTAGCTGGTATGGGCACCCATGGGCACCACACCCTATGTCATTCCCACCAAACTGCCCTACTGGGACCCATGGGCACTATACAGGGTGCAACACTGAAGGTTTCCTAGCCCACAAGATCAAGAGCACCATGGTCTTTATCATCATCTATCCCAGCAACCTTAGAAATATAAGAGGAGGTGACTGAGGATACTGAGGAAATCTCTGATCAGGAAGCCTTACCACTGGTGAGCCTGTCACCTTCATTACCAGACAAAACCATAATGCCCCCACCCCCACCACAGGGGATGATTTCAAGCAATTCTAGGACCTCTTCAAAAGGGTGGTAGAGTCCTTGGACATATCACTAGAAGAGGAACCTGAATCACAACACAAACTACTAGACATACTTCAGACATCTACATCAATGAAGATAGCATTCCCAATCAATGATTCTATTCTGGAGCCTGCCCAAACCATCTGGCAGACATCAGCAACTGCACCCTCGTCTTGCAAAATTCCCACAAAAATACAATGTTCCATCAAAAGGAGTTGAGTTTTTATTTACACCCCCCCCCCACCCACACCAAACTCACTTTTAGTGGAAGCTGTTAACAAGGAGAAAACAACAACCCCCCATGACAGAATGGAAGAGGCTCAACCTCTTCAGCCGCAAGGTGCATTCATCTGTGACACTGCAGTTTCATAGAGCCAATTATGAGGCCCTATTGTCCAACTACACACACATCATTTTCTCAAAAATGTCAGAATTCATGGACAGTTTATCCAAAAAGAAAAAAAGAGCAGTTCAATGCTAATATTGCCAAAGGCCATCTCATCACCGTGACATCGCTACAGGCCTCACTTGACTCTGCAGACGCAGCTGCACGAGCCATCATAACATCTGTGGTCATGCGCCGTGCATCTTGGCTACTTCTCTCAGGGTTCCCCAGGGAGGTCCAGTCAACTGTTGAGGATCTGTCCTTCGAAGGCCCCAAGTTATTCACTGCCAAAACGGATGAGTCCCTCCATACCCCTAGGCATTCAAGGGCAATCTTAAAATCTGTACATCTGCAAATAAAAAGAAACAGGGCAGGTATTATACCCAGAGATTCCGATCAACCACCGTACCCGCAGTCACACAGGCAATATGACCAACGTCACAAACAAAGACAAACCAGATGTCCACAAAACCAAAATCAATCCTCGATTTCCCAGCAATCCACCTCGAGACAACAATTTTGAAGGTGCAGTCAAGGGCATGAGACCACCACACTCTTTAATGCCAGAAACAGAGACTATAATCTCCCAACCATTTGGAGATGGCCTATCACCATTTAACAGAGTCTGGAACACCATTATGACAGACAAATGGGTTTTGGAAATTATCCAGAAGGGATATTCCATCCCCTTTAACTCCATCCCACCTACCCAACCCCCTTTCCTGTCCCTCCTCAGGGACCCCTCTCATGAGCACCTGCTGCAGCAGGAAATAAACAACCTCATACAATTAGGTGTAGTGGTGTAGTGGACCCTGCCTGCCTTCCCCCCCCCCCCCCGCGCGCGCACGCACACACACACGCATCCCCTCTGAGTGTTACTCACAAAACTGGTGGTTATCTGCTCCCCCTTTTGCAGCCTGCCCTAACCTTGGCATCCTCAGTGAGGGCTGCCCCAGGTCACACTGGAGGTTAATGGTAAAGGGGATGTAATGCAACATGGGTTTACCAAAGGTAGATTGTGCCAGACAAACCTGATTTCCTTCTTTGAGAAAATACCTGATTTTTAGATAAATGAAGTGCAGTAGATCTAATGTACTTGGACTTCAGTAAAGCATTTGACCAGGTACCACATGGGAAATTATTCGTTAAATTAGAGAAGTTGGGGATCAGTACAAGAATTATAGGGTGAATAAGGAACTGGCTAGAGGGGAGAACGTCACGGGTTGTGCTGAACGGTGACTTATCATATTGGAGGGCGGTTACTAGTGGAGATCCTCAAGGATTGGTTGTGAGGAGTCTGCTCTGAGCCACAGAGTGTGAGGAGTCGTCAGAGGTGATTTCATGAAGGTCTTGTGATAGGCCCCAGGCCATTCCACCAGGATTCAGCCAATCTACAGGCAAGGACCTGCCCAGCTGATCCTAAGGCAGGTCTATCGGCTCCTAAGGGAATCCGTCTCTCCAGTCTGCTCAATGCCAAGAGCTGGCCAAGAGCAATCCCATTGCCTGGTAGTTCGGATAGCCTGTCCATGCTCCTGCTCCAGCCTGCGTCTGCTCCTGCCTCAGCCGGCCGCCCAGCAATTCTGGCACGTTGAACAAACTTCCCCTTTTCATGCTTGGCCCAGCGGCCAAGATGAAACCTCCTGGCATGTCCGGGGTTAGGACAGAGCGAAGTCGCCCAGCTGCAATTGGAGAACGTCTCTGTCCGCTTGCCCATCTCAGTGGCCCTGGCATTCCCTGTGCAGTCAGCTGCAGGGCCCCAAGAATAAGGCCCGACGGTCTTGCTGCCAGAGAAGTTTGAAGGGAACCGCCAGAATTTCTGCCATCTGTTGTTCCTGATGCACCTTTCAACGCACCCCACTGATCAGGCCAATGTGGGCCTTATCATCTCTTTATTGACTGGTGAAGCCCCAACTGGGCCTCACCTCTCCTAGAACGGGCGAGCCCATCCTTGGCCCTTTTGTCTGCACCTTTTCACTCGTATTCAATTACCCGAACCGGACTTATATCACCGAAGCCACCTGCAGCTTCTTAAATGAGGCCGTCAGGCCATTACCGCCTCTGCCACCCACTTCTGACCTCTGGTCACCAGGGCTGGAGCACCCATGGAAAAAAATGAGTGGGTGCTTAGCACCCACTGGCAGCCAGCTTTCCCCTTCCTCTCCTTCCCCCCCCCCCCAGTGCCTCCTGCCTGTTGGCACCCCCACCGATCAACTCCTCCCCCACCTGCCCAGCGCCTCCCACCTGCCACGGAACAGCTGTTCTGCGGCGTGCAAGAGGCACTGGGAGGGAGGAGGAGGAGTGGGGAAGGGGCTGAACTGGGGCTGAGCGGGGGTTGAGCACCCCCAGGGAAAGGAAGAAGCCGGTGCCTATGTGAGGATGCACAGGTCTGTCCTTTCCACCAAGTCTAAATGAGGATAGACCGGACAAACTGGCCTGGGCTTACCCTCTCCCCCACCCCCCCAGATACTGTGCTGAATTATGGACTGTAGACTGTTCAGATGGCACCAAGAAGAAAGGAAAGTACATGTTCCACCCCAGTCTAATCCGGTGTCACTCCAGCCGCCCCAGGGCCAGCGCCCAGGCACATTGACGCAATACAAAGAGTACTGGTGATGGAACAGCCTTTGCCTATATTGGGCTGGCAAAGCCACTTCGCCACCAAACGCACCCTCAAATAAAGAGCTGTGGCAGATCCAGGAAATGACCATGTCCAGCCCCATTAAAGGGCCACGATGAAATTACGCAATCAGGTTCCCCAAACAGACCCCCCTCTATTCTGCCAACGTGCATTTCACAGCTATGGACTGTGGCCATCCCCACCTGCAAGTCTTGCTCCATCTCCGCATCCAGGTCATACCTGGGGTGAACTGCACCCAATTTGCACTCGTGGTTTCTGGAGCCTTTAACAATTTTATGGACACTAGGCTCACTAAGGCTAACCAGCTTCTGATACAAAGAAAGCTCACCCCAGATCTCCTGGAATCAGTCCATGGGGGCGTACTGCCCGCAGGTCATGTCACCCATGAAACTGTGCCCCAAGACCACCGAGAAACTCTGCAATTTTAACTTGAATAACTCAGCCCACTTCCCAGTCGTACTTAGCATCCTCTGGCTCTCGGTCCATGATCCAGCTGTCTCCTGGAAAACATAAATGGTCCAGATGTATTCAGCGATGGTGTCTAGCTGTGTCAGGCACCAAGGAATGCGGAAGAGCCTGGAGAAGGACACTGCCTTCCACGTTCAGTCCATACGAGGAGATAATGGCTCACCAATTGCTGCAAAATGTCGAGACTTTGCGGATATGTTTGATAAAAGAAATACTGAGCCCTACTGCCTGCCTCGCTCCTATGACTGCCTGTAGTGGTCCCTCGCTCTCAAGTGCGGAGGGAGGCCACTCCGCCTCGCTGCATCAGGCAACAGCACTTGGCTCTTGCTGGCGGGCTGAGCCGTAAGCAGTCTGTAGCTCTGTGGTCCCCTAGCAAAGGCAAACAAGTAGTAACAGTCTGAGGCTCTCGCCCTCTCTTGGCGGGGCTGGCTGTAATTAACAATCTACAGCCCTGTGGGCCGGGCCGAGCAGGGAGCAGGCTCTGGCCTTCTGGGCAGGACAGAGCAGAATGGTCTTTATCCCACAGGCTTCTGGCTGGGACTGACAACAACTAAGTGTCTAGGACGCCCCGACCCTCAGACAGGGCGGAGCAACGAAAGGTCTGACATCTCAATTCAGGCAGACTGCAGGCAAAGGTAAGCCCCTTGGCCTACAGTGGGGAGGCTGCCACTCCTGGTGGGGTGGCAGGGGGTAAGAGGATGCAGGCCCACCTGACTCCACCACGTCCCAGATCAGGACCCTAAGAGTGGCAGAGTGGTCTGCTACTGCGTCAGCGGGGAGGGTCCGTCCAAAACACGCTGACCCCGTGCTCCAGCAATGAAACCAGACTACAGTCTGGTTTCCCTGGACTACTTCCTCCCACAGTCTGGGCAGGGCGGTGTGGAGTCCACAGGTCCTGTGGCTCCTTTGGGTACAGAGCAGCGGGTAGTGCTGGCAATGCCTCTCCCGGGCCACTCTCCTCCAGGGGCAGGGCGCTGCACAGCGCGGGTACTGCAGCAGAGTGGAGACATCTGTCTCCTTCCCCGGTTCCCATTCCACTGAGCCCTCCCTTTATACTTCCTGTCCCGCCCCGGTACTTCCGGTGAGGAGGGTGGGGTGGGTTCAGCTCCGCCCCTCAGGGGGAGTGGATTGTCCCTCGCTCTCAAGTCCGGGGGGAGGCCACTGCACCTCACTACACTGCCCCATCAACCTCCAGCCAGTGGTCAAAATTCCAATTGGATGGATTTATTCCTTACTGGAACCAGAATTCAGGGCCCTATGGGAAGAACTTGATGAGCATCTGGCAGAAAAACTTTATCCATCTGTCTACAGCCCCTACTGGAGCCCTTATTCTGTTTGTCAAAAAAATTTTTGGCTCTTTGCATCGTTGTGGAGACTATCAACCCTGAGCAACATTACTGGCTCTGATCACACTGCCCAATAACCACAGACCCGTTAGTAGCGAAGGAATTTGCTCAGGTTTATTGTCAATGAAGCACAGTATTGGTGCCTTATACTTGCTACAAGCACATTGAATGCACGTATGCCCGTGACAATGGATGCAGCTCAATCAGTGGAGGGAGTTTCTACTTCCCCCTAGGCCAGACAAAGACACTTCCTCTGAGACTCCATCTTATACACTGATACAAACAAGTCACATGTTGCCCCTCTGATGTGGTCAGTTACCACCCATCCTTGTACGTGTTGGTCTGATCAAAACATCTCCATCCCTCATACTGTCATCACGACCTTGGCTTTAGCAGGGTTCAGTGTGTTCTCGTTATAAGTGTGGATTAAGGTGTCTGCAATTGTGGACTTGGCAGTGCTGAGAAAAATCCACCACATCCAGAGCTTCCTGGGGTTTCCCAACTTCTACCAGTGGCTCATCAAGGGGTTTTTGAAGCTGGTGACCCCAATTACACAGCTGCTCCAGAAGGACACCGGAAACTCAATCTGCCTTTCATCAGCTGAAAGAAGAATTGACATCAGCACACCTGTTAGTTCCCCTGGACCCAACTAAACCTTTCCTTGTCAAAGCAGATGCCTCCAATTATGCGATTAGAGCCGGGATATGACAGCAACATGAGTCCCTGAGTATTCTCCATCCCTGTGCGTTCTACTCCTGAAAGCTGACACCTGTGAAACAAAGTCTGTGACTAGGAACTGCTGGCCATTAAAGCCACCTTTGAGGAACAGCATCATCACTTGGAAGGCATGTGTTTGCTGATTCAGGTGTTCACAAAAATTTCTGATACTGTGAATTGCAAAGGTTCTCCATCAGTGCCAGATCCATTGGTCCCTTTTTTTCTCCCAGTCTGATTTCACTCTGATTTGATACTCTGGTACCCAAATGGGTAAGTCATGAGTCATCCCTGTGTAGCTCTGAGCCTGAGCCTTCCTATGCCTGATGAGTCATTCCTGAGCCAACAATGTGATAAGTCATCAGAGGCAATTACCTCACGGTCTGTGATATGCCCCATGCCACTCAACCAGGAGTCATCCAACCCACAAGTGAAGAGCCACGGGTGACTCCTGAGGGAAGCAGTCTCTCCAGTCTGCTCAGCATCACTACCTGACTGGGACCACACCCATTGCCTAGTAGTTCTGACAGACTGCCCGTGCTCCTCCTCCAAACTGCTCCTGCCAACCCTTGCTCCTCCTGCTCCTGCTCCTGCTCCTGCTCCTGCTCCAGCCTGTGCCCATTTCCACGCTAGCCAGCCCCTGGTCCAGCCTACATCTACTCCAGCCTCACCCAGCCACCCAGCAGTTCTGATGTCCATCTTGGAACCAGTCTTATTGGGGAGAGGAGCAGTTGTCGCACACTCGATCTCCCTTGCACACTCAAACTCCCCTCACACACTCACACAGGAGCAGCCAGAATCTGGCTGCCTGACCCCGTTTCATACCTCCCCAGGCCTTTGTGCACGGGTGTCAGATCATGGGGGAAGGGGCCTTCATTTTCTCCCACCCTCAAACCCCACTTACACTCTCTATCCCAGACCATGAGAAGGAGTCTAAGCAGCGGAAAGGTCTTTGCCTGTACTGTGGGGGGCAGGGCCACTTTCCCACTGAGTGCCCCCTTAAATCCAGACTTTTGGTGGACCAGGGAAATGATCCCATCCAACCTTGTTGGAGGGCTTGCAGCTAGATGTAACCTCGGAGTCAAGTTCTCAAACCAGGCCCCCTCTTCTGCCCACATGTATCTTGGCATCTATAAACTATCATCCTCTGCACCTGCAGGTCCATCTATGGGCCCCAACTACCCCTGAGTGAATGTGATGGGTTCCCCCTGGGGTGCCACCTGGAACTGGGTATCATGAGCCCCCTGACCCAGCAGCCTGGGCTCCCTCTCACACTGTACTGCTGTGACAAGCCACAAAGCCCTCCAGCCTTCATACAGGTAGGGCCACACCCAGCTGCACTTACCTGCGGGCTCTGTCCAGCCCCTGCAATGAACCAACAGTGGAAAGGCTACAGCTCAGGCAACTGGTGGAAATGATGGATGGCAGCATGCTGCCCTCTGGTCCAATTATCCATGAAACTTTGCCCCTCCAAGCCTTGTGTTGCTTGAGTGCTCCCTTAGCACCTTGATCGGCCAGTGGCCCCAGTGATTGTTTGGCAAGCTCCTGCTTCTGGTGCACTTTAAAAATGTTGCTGTTCGTTTTTGTGTCTTTTGCTAGTTACTCTTCAAATTCTTTCTTGGCCTGCCTAATTATACATTGACTGGCCAGAGTTTAGGCTCCTTTCTATTTTCCTCAGTAGGATTTAACTTCCAATTTTTAAAGGATGCCTTTTTGCCTCCAACCACCTCTTTTAATCTGCTGTTTAGCCATGGTGGCATTTTTTTAGTCCTGTTACTGGTTTTATTATTATTATTATTATTTTGCAAGTACATTTAGTTTGAGTCCCTGCTGTGGTGGTTTAAAATCTTTTCCCTGCAGTTTGCAGGTGTTTCGCTCTTGTGACTGTTACCCACTTTTGTGTAGTTCCCCTTTTTGAAGTTGATTTCTTTGGTATTTTCCGCCTTACAAGGACGTTAAATCTAATTATATCGTGGACAGTGTTACTGAGCGGGTCAGCTATATTCATCTCTTGGACCAAATCCAGTGCGTCACTTAGGACTAAATCAAGAATTGATTTCTGCTGGCCCCCTAGCATCCGCAGGCTCTTTCATTGCACGACCAATTTCCTTGCCTTGTGTATCATTTCAGTCACGAAGAGCTAGTTTGTCCCTCTGGTGTCTGACAGCGCTGCTGGAGACTCGCAGCATTTTAATTGCACTCACAGTTTATTTCCTAACACGATTTCAGCAGCATCGGTGCTGGCCGGTGATAGAATAAACTCCCTGCACCTGTTGCGTGAGGCTGCCTTGCTTGTCTAGTGGGTTTTGAAGGCACAGAGCAGGAGGCCAGCTAGGCTGTCTCTGAGGCAGACGTATCTTTACAAAAGCACTTTTCTCTGTTCTGAGGTCAGTTGCCCTTCTCTAAAACAACTCCCGCTGTCTCCTGGCATGTGATGTATGTGACTGGCGCTGGCTGGAGAGCCGGCTTGGTGTCATGCTTTCATTAGCCAGCACGGGATTACCTAGCACACACTGGCTCTGGAAACAAACCGCTGGGACCTGCAGATGCATAAATTCCAAGGCCAGAAGGGACCACTGTGACCATCTCGTCTGACCCCCTGTTTCGCACAGGCCAGAGACCTGCCCACTCTAATTCCTAGAGCCGAACTGTTAGAAAACATCCAGCCTTGATTTTACAATAGTCAGTGATCAAGAATCCATCCCAACCCTTGGTAAGCTGTTTCAGGGGCTAATTACTTGCACTGTTAAAAATTTACACCTTATTTCTGGCTGAATTTGTCTAGCTTCATTGGCTCATGTTAGACCTTCCTCTGCTAGAATGGAGAGCCCAGTATCAAATCTTTGTTTCCCATGTAGGAATTTAAAGACTGGGATCAAGTCACCCCTCAAGCTTCTCTGTGTTAAGCTAAACAGACAGTTTCAAGAGCTCAATCACTAGGTTTTCTAATCCTTTAACCCTTGCTGCAGCTCTTCTCTGAACCTTCCCCAATTTATCAAGATATAAAACCCAACCCCCTCTCGCTCTTGTTATCCTGCCCGGGAGGGTTCTTAGCTCTGCCCAGCAGCTCAGGGCACAAGGGAGCTGTTTGTACCCCCAGATCCCCAGGCCAGTTCAGTGCCAGCCAGGTCTCCAATGCAGCTTAGAGCAGCCTTCAGTAGCTTCCTGGCAGCACAAGGGCACTCTGGCCATAGCAGAGGCACATTCCCTTAGCCAGCGTGAAGCCTGCTGGCAACAGTGGGGCAGGAGCCCGTCAGGGCAGACAGGAGTTCCCAGACCTTGCCCATGACTTGAGAAGTGCTGGACTAGCTGTGCCAAGGCGAGAACACCATCGCTATGGTGTTATGAAACCTACAGTGAAACATGAAACTCCACAGGTGGCCAGCAGTGATGGGTGGACTCAGGGGAGGAACTGGGAGCTCAGCTGCGTCCTGGGGCTCAGGCAGGATATGTGGGCCAGACACACCTCTGATACGTCTACCTCTGAACAAACCAGGGAAGGGAAATAAGCACTGAGCAAAGCTAAGCAACCCCACCCGTGGGATTTGGAGAGCAAAGGTTCAGGGCATTTATTGTCCTGACTTCAGCTGAACAGGTACCATCAGAGCAGAACTGGAGCTGCGTTGATACCCAGAGGAATTGCTCTGTCTAGATACTTGAATAGCCACCAGCACTGTATCCAGCGGCCTCAGTCAGCGATGGGTTTGTCCTGCCAACCCCTCCTGCGGCAGGCAGGGCTGTCAGCTCCATTGTACAGACGAGGCGCAGGGAGGCTAAGGCACTTGCCCATGGTCACACAGGCTGCCTGTGGCAGAGCTGGGAATTGAGTGCATGTCCCAGGCCAGGCTTTCATCCACTAGCCCATCCCAGCTACCCCAGGGTAATCAGTGAAGGGGAGTGTGACACCCTGGCACCCCCTTACTCCCCACTGTCATGTAATTAGGATATGTTCTATACAAAGTGTGCCTTGTGAGGTATCGTTCTAAAAGTCTTGATCTGCTAGACAGTCATATCTCATTGGATTGTATGTGCTATTGTCGTATATGAAGTTTGGTTATGTATGGGTCAGCAGTGTGCCCTTGTTGCCAAGAAGGCTAACGACATATTGGGCTGCATTAGTAGGAGCGTTGCCAGCAGATAGAGGGATGTGATTATTCCCCTCTATTTGGCACTGGTGAGGCCACATCTGGAGTATTGCATCCACTTTTGGGCCCACTACAGAAAGGAAATGGAAAGGAGAATCCAGGGGAGGGCGAAATGATCAGGGGGCTGGGGCACATGACTTACGAGAGAGGCTGAGGGAACTGGGCTTATTTAGTCTGCAGAAGAGAAGAATGAGGGGGGATTTGATAGCAGCCTTCAATTACCTGAAAGGGGGTTCCAAAGAGGGTGGATCTAGACTGTTCTCAGTGGTGGCAGATGACAGAACAGGGAGTAATGGTCTCAAGTTGCAGTGGGGGAGGTTTAGGTTGGATATTAGGAAACACTATTTCGCTAGGAGGGTGGTGAAGCACTGGAATGGGTTACCTAGGGAGGTGGAGGGATCTCCTTCCTTAGAGGTTTTTAAGGTCAGGCTTGACAAAGCCCTGGCTGGGATGATTTAGTTGGGGTTGGTCCTGCTTTGAGCAGGGGGTTGGACTAGATGACCTCCTGAGGTCTCTTCCAACCCTGATATTCTATGATTCTATGATTGTACAGTTGGTTGCCCTTGATGGCCCATCAAATAGGTTTAGTGCTGATGCCATTCTGTCTGGGGGTGTCACCCAGAAATGCAGCACAAGCTTGGAAATACAGATCTACCCCACAAATCTATAACAATACAAAGGTGATACAAACATATATACAAGATTACCAGACTTGATAAATCCTAACATTTTCCCTGACACCTTACCCAGCATAGCTAGCACCAGTCATTGCAGTTTTATAATATTGGTATTAATAATAACACTGCAAAGTGTCACACAATTCCTTTGTGTCCACACGGCGTGACAGCCAGGAATTGAATTATTCTGTCCATCACGAGTTCTTCTAAAGCCTTGAGGTTACATTAACAGGTGTGTAATTGCACTTGTCGCCCTTCCTTAAATCTATGTCTGACGTTGGCTGTTCTCCAGTCAGATGGTACTACCCCTAAATCCTCGTGACCAGACTAACCACATCCTGTGCCAGTTCTTTCAGTACTCTGGGATGGGAATTACTCTGTCCCCCTAAGCTGAGTACAGTCCGCTTGTTAAGTTTTCTTTAACCTCCGGTGTGGTAATTTCTAGACACTCCCTGTTTCCATCCGCCAGCCTGTCTTCATGCACGTGTTCCATATCAGCAGCTTTATTGAAAGCCAAGAGACAGGATTCATTTCGGTTTTGTGCCATACCCAGATTACCTTTAATCTCCTTCCCATCCACACTGCTGTATGGCCCAACCCCATCTTTCCACGATGTCGCTTTCCTTGCTGAACAGCCCCATTTCCCGCTCCCTGCTTCGTCCGAATAACCCTTTTGACATGGCATTAACTCTTCTAAACTCAGTACAAAAATGACTATGGGTCTGGTTGGGAACTAGAATGACTGGACTGCACCATTGCAACTCTTTGACTACCCCATGTTCCAACATACTTTGTAACTCCCGTTTGGTTGCCTCCCGCATTCATTTGGGGATCTGGAACCTGCTGTTCTAACTGGCACCCAGGATCATTTGTAAGCCATGCTCTATGAGGTGAGTCTTGCAGGCTTGGTGGAGAAGACATCACCAAAGGTATGGACAGAGTGAAAGCCCTACTGACATGCCCAAGCCCTAACACTGAATGGCAGGCCAGGTCGTTCCTGGGCTTAGGAGGGTACTATTGAGACTTCGTCCCCAGGTTTTCCACCACAACATCCCCCCAATGGACCTCCGGAAGAACAAGGGCCCCTGAAAGGCCCAGTGGACATCAGCTTCTGCAGACACATTTGGCCCAGTCAAACACATCGTGTGCGGAGCCTGGGTTTTACTAAAGAATCCGTACTACAAACGAATGCCTCTCGGGGCGGTTCTACCGCGGGGGCAGAGGGTGGAGAACACCCCGTCCCATATTTCAGTCGGAAACGTCTCCCCCAGGAACAGAACGCTGGTGTGACGGAAAAGGCATGACGTGCAGTTAGGTGGGCAGTGGAATCATTTCCTGGGAGAGCCCTTGCCCCTGTCAGGACCATGGCTGCAAGCTATGAAAGACAACTCCAGGCTCGGATGCGGGTGCCCCATCTATCCCTGCAGCTGTTCTCTTTTGTGGTGCACCAAGGGTCTGGGGCAGGTCATGGAAAAACAGAGTGTCGATTCCGCAGATTGCCCTCTGCTACGCTCTTGAGGGGTCTGAGCATGACCAGGTACAAAGGTGCTCCCTGGCCCAGACCCGAAGGGGTTAACGCAGCAGCTCTTTAACCCTGACCTATTAGAGGGAGCAGGGCTGGGGGTGGGCTGGAGCCCTGCCCCTGGGTCTGTGTGTGGAGACTGTTGGTTGCTGTTGTCTTTGTTTTGCTGTGGCTGGTTTTGTTGTGTGTGGACTCGGTTCTCCTACAGGCGGCCCTGGGAAGGTGCGTTTCTCACCTTGGGCAAAGCTGAAGTTGCTGCTTTGGGCTGGGATTTCCAATGAGCCCAAGGGAATTAGGCACTCCAATCCCACTGAAATCCACTGGGCATGTAACTCCCTTAGGCACCTTTGGAAATCACAGCCTTGAATCTCAAAGTGTGCCCACACCATGCTAACCTGGCAGACATACCCCTCCCCACTCCAAACTCATCCCCTCCTCAGTAACTGTGTCTGCGTCCTCTCCTCCAAACTCTTCTACAGCCTCATTTCACACCTCAGCTAAAGACATCTGGGCCCCATGGACTTCTCCCTCTGCTCTCCTGGTCCCGGGCTGTGTTTCTTGCTGTTAGGGAGACAGGTTGCAGGGATATCTCTCCACACGCAAAGCTGTCCTGCAATGCACCCCCTGCTCCCTGCCAAAGCTGCCTCTCCTGGACCGGCTCTGCTCCCCCTCTTCCCTCCCTGACACTGCTTAGGACCCAGGGGCCACCCAGCACAATGGAAGCTTCCGAAAACTGAATGCACAAGGGAAAGTGGCATCTCTACAGCAAGGGAAATGGTACTGTAGCATCCGGTCTGCCAGAGCAGAGTATGTGTATGCTGAGGAGTGACCAGGAATGTATGTGTGTGTGAGACAGAAAGATTCCTGATGCAGGTGTGATTGTGTAGGTAGGATACTGTGTGGACGTGAGAGTCAATCTGTGGGTGTATTTCTGCTTGATTGACATCACAGTCTCACCTGCCCCCAGGTTTATAATGTGATGGAGACAGCAGCCTCTCAGGCAGTTCAGGAACACTGCGGAGTTAACACCATCCAGGAGAAAGGATCTAATGTGTATCAGAGACTCAACCCTTCTGTGTCTTTGGGAACATTCGACTAGCTCTCACGCCCCATCTGGGCAAGAGAGATCTGCAGCCATCCCAGAATCAGGAGACTGTGCTTGCGACCATGACACTGCTTTAACAGGTGAGTGGGATGGGCAGTTTGTTTCCCTGCCAAAAAAAGGAAGCGGAAAATATTTGACCATTTTCTTGTTGTTTCGCTTTGAAAGGGCTCTGTTGCTTGACAGCGTGGGCTCAATGTATTGCCTTTTGCCAGTGAAAAGGGTGGAGGGAGAAAACTTTACAAAGAAGTGTTGCAATCCAGGGAAATTGGTGCCTAATTCGATTCTGCCGGTGCCAGAAACCTTGAGCTTTGTTTTAATGGATAAATCCACACTGAAAAAGTGTGGGCATTTGTACTGTAAATGACCAGCTTACCTTGCAGACGCTGGTGTAATCACTGCTCAGAGTGGGATGGGGATTAAAAATACAGAAGCAATTTGTGCTGAAGCAAAAATATCTGGGTTTTCCTTTCGGTTCCAAACAGAGCTTTCAAGATTCCCTCTGAAATGACCGTGATGCGCTAGTCTCCGATGGCTGGGTTAATGCTTCTTATCATGTCAAGTGGGCAGTTTTCATGGAGGGGATGACATATAATACTTTCCCTCTATTATTAATAATAGAAAAGGGGGGCATTCTTTTTCCAGCTTGGAAACAGATCTCTTGGGGGTGGGGGAATGAAAAACGAACCCTTGTCTAAAGGAAGGGTAAATAACAAGGAGCTGAAACTCAGCTCAGCTGTGGAAAGGACGGTTTGGAAAAGTTTGAAAGGTTATAAAGCCATCTCAGCCCTTGGCCTGTCTCCTACAATGTCTTAGACTGAATTCTAAGTAGAGATGTGCTGGGTAATGCTGCGGTTCGGATCTTGAATAAGTGAATCATCTGTTCTCAGCAGGCACCTCAGCTAAACTAACCTCTCTGGTTTCTAATTCAAAACAAAAGAGCTGATCCTTGGTTTTTGCTGCATGAGATGATTCACACCTAAACCACCTCCTCTCTGAGCCAAGGCAGGAAAGCTGAGTATAGAGCTCTGCAGGAGACAGGGGACGTGAACACTTGGTGCTGTTAATGTTTGGGGCATAGGAAATGTGCCCAGGGAGGATGGATTTTTATAGAACAAAATCAAACTTTTGCAGTTTCTGCTTCAAGTTAGATTTTCGCCCTCTTCTTAACAGAACGGCCTGGAGCAGCGTTAACTCTTTAGCTCTTAGCGGCGCACAAGGCTTGTTCTCACATCGCACTGTGCTCAGGGACCGCAGTGGGGTTCTTCAGAGCAACGGGGGCAGGATAGGGCTGTTGCTCTGGGGCTGGAGTAGCTGGGGTTGCTGCTGATTAGAATGGAGGAAGATGGGTGGTTTGGGGAGCTGCAGGTCAGAATGGAAATGCACTGACAGAGCTGTATGGAACAGAGGCTGGGAATAGCAGGGAATGTAGCAGGAAATTGCTGGATTGGACCAGACCAATAATAATACCATCTAGTCTGGTATTATTCTGTCTCTGGTGGTGGAGAGCACAGGGTGTGTCAGAGGAAGGTGCAACCCCCAAGTTGACATCTATGCAGTGAGTTGTGCCTAGGGGAAGTTTCCTCCTAACTCCTGACAGTTCATGCTCCTCTGATCATCAGTGTGTCCTAAGCAGGAGCATGCATCTGACGAAGTGGGTATTCACCCACGAAAGCTTATGCTCCAATACATCTGTTAGTCTATAAGGTGCCACAGGACTCGCTGCTGCTTAAGCAGGAGGGTTTATCGTTCTGCCGCCGGGAGTGTAGCTGTCAAAGCCTCACCTGGGGGTAAGGGAAATCAAAGTTCCTTCTGTGCTGACTCACAGCCTATTGGAGAGGTGAGTGACGTGTGCAAGGAAGCCAAACGGACCAGAAGAAGAGCTGCCCCGTGTGAAGGGGAGGAGATTCATTGGCAGGAGCAGAAACGGGGCTAGCCCAGATGTGTGCCATGCTGCATGTGGGGGTCACCTGGATGGCAGAGATGCGAAGATATTTTACACATTGGCCTGTTCTCAGTCCTACCCCATCCCGCTGGGCTCCGTTGCGCCCTCGTTGATGCTTCTGTCTCGGATTCCTCACTCGGAGCTGGTGATGTCTTGCCGTGCCACTCCTTAGACATAGTTCTTGAAGCCTTTCCTTGTGATGGGTCAGTCCTTCCAGCCCCACTTGCTTTACCTGTTCTTCTCCCAATCCCCTCCTTGTGTAGCCGGCTGGCTGGGACTCAGTCTCCCAGGTCCTAAAGCAACATCCCAGTCCCACCAGAGCCAGCGAGAGCAGCCACCCTGCCCTTCCCGCAGCATGCAAAGCCCCAAATCGCTCTGGGTCACATCTTGGTCTCATGCTGGTGTCAATCAGGAGTAAGCCCACCGCCATTGCCGCAGTAGAGGTAGAATCAGACTCAGACCCTTGGCCATGTTTGCTGCTGTATCCCCCAGCAACCGCTCCGGTGTCCCCCTACAGGCTTCTCCTGGCATGACTGCTCTCCAAGCACAGGCCCCTTGACAATGGGCATGTCAAAGGATTCCCCTCCCAGATGCATTGTCACTCATGTCCCGGAGCAAAACGATGCCAGGTTATTTTCTGCCCAAAGCACTAACTTCTCCAGAGCCTCCATGCTGTGGCGTGGACTCCACAGGTTTCTGTAACACTCCCAACTCTCAGCTGGGTAGTGCAAATGTGATGCAAACCTGGACTTACCACTACTCCCCGTGGCACCTCCCTGTTTGATACGTCTCCGCTTAGCAATCCCCGGCATTATGGTCCTTCAGCTTTACCCCGCAGACTGTTTGGGTGAAAGTTCAAGGAAGATTTCAAGGAACATTAGTAAACGCCGGATTAAAATCTAGAGAGATTAGCTCGACTGCATTCTCGTGTGGGTTTAATTTGATCGATTTTGGAATAGTCAGTTTTTATTAGCCAGGTGCTCATCCCTCGTCCTCTAGGTATGGCTGCGTATTTCCTCTGCTACTTATTTTTTGGGCCATTCTGTTGTTTTGGATTGAATTTGTATGTGCACTGCAGTAACTGCCCGGATGGTTGTTTTCATTTCTGACAATTGTACCGTATTTTCTCTTTCGTCCCTAGCCCTTTGATACCCCCTTATTAATAAAAATGATGTTTTAGTAGTTTGACAGTGCTTGAATTCATTCCTTTCCCATCCTTAAATCCATGTTATCTGGACCTGCCAGTTTGTACCAAGTGAATTCATCCAAGTACTGGCAACTAGAGATGAGCCAAAAATGTCATCTGTTATTGGCACTGCCTATACCCCTGGGTTGAGATCCAATGGGATCTGGGTCCAAAACAACCCCTGGTTTGGGGTTTACACAACCACAGCTGATTGCTAAAGGTTTTTGAGAACCGAAGCCAAGCGCTTTGGCCAGTTCCCGTGACCTACTGTTTATCAACAGCCACATCACTGATGAGGCCAATGCTTCACTCAGTTACACCAGTGCAGCCCTGCAGATTCCAATGGCCTGGCACTGGAGTAACTGGGAGCAGAATTTGACCCAAGGTTCTCCATACCCCTGGTTCTCCATACCCCTTTTCCTGTTAATGATCAGTTCAGGAGGTCAGATGCTTTGGATGGTCTTGATGTTTGCCTCCCTCCTCATAGAGTCATAGAATATCAGGGTTGGAAGGGCCCTCAGGAGGTATCTAGTCCCACCCCCTGCTCAAAGCAGGACCAACACCAACTAAATCATCCCAGCCAGGGCTTTGTCAAGCCTGACCTTAAAAACCTCTAAGGAAGGAGATTCCACCACCTCCCTAGGGAACCCATTCCAGTGCTTCACCGCCCTCCTAATGAAATAGTTTTTTCTTAATATCCAACCTAAACCTCCCCCACTGCAGGGGGTGAAGGGTAATAGGATCCTATATAAGAAAAAGACCCAAAAATGAGGACTGTCCCTATAAAATCAGGACATCTGGTCACCCTACCTTTTGTATCCAAAAGTTCTGCAGCCTCTGCTCATTGTCCGGAACCTACATTACAATGCAATCCTACCAATCGGTGCTCATTTCTCAGGCCCAGAAGATGCAATCCGCCGTGTGGAGCTGCTCTGTGAATGCCAGCAGCGACCTGGCTTTTTTTTCCACTCCGTCCATCAGCCTCCAGTTATCGTGCCTGAACATTTCTTACTCTTACTCATCGTACCCCACATTGTAGTTGTACAACGCGTCCAGATTCTGCAAATACAGGAGAATCACGTGTCCTGTATTAGCAACGCTCATGAGAATCATGCTGAGTTGTGCAGAATCCAGGTTTCTTTCAGAGAGATGGTGGAGTCTGGAATGCATTGTATGGGACTGTGGGGATTTTAAAAAACAGCATGAAAACTATGGGATGGTATAAGCATTATGGGATGGAGAAAGTATCATGGTGGGAATTTGACTCCTAGCTCCCAGAAATCCCTGGGCAAACCAGTAGCATCCCACAAAGCACTGAGAAAATGTTCCACAAGGCATGAGACACACTGGGATATCTCCCCGTCCTGCATCGCGTACCCACTCACGATGAGGATATGCAGCACATGTGCATGTGGACGAGGGATATACCACAGACGGCGGGCTTTCGCTCTGTCACCCCCGCAAACGGTCGAGTTCCAAATTGTGACCAGAGCGGCCATTGTCATGGGACCAGAGGAATTGTGGGACAGCTGCTGGAGGACTGTTACGGTTGATACAGGTCATGCAATGCCTACCTCACACTGCATCAACCTAAGATGCCCAACTGTGGCTCTGTGTGGCTCAGGGATGTGGGTACTGGGTTGCTGTTATGGAGCACTTATGTCGCTGGGAGGCCCATTTTGGTGTAGGCCCATGCACAATTCAGGCAATGCAAATCGACTCGGTCAACCTATGTTTGTAGCAAAGATCAGGCCGCTGAGTCATATTATACTCCTTGTTCCCTGCCCCAGTAAGCTCTCTTGGGCTGGAACTGTCACCTGTGTGGACAGCACCTGATCCCTGCTCTGGGCTCTGACGTGCTAGCCCAGTGGGATCTATAACAGTCACCGCACGACTGGTAAACCCCCTCATAGAATCATAGAATATCAGGGATGGAAGGGACCTCAGGAGGTATCTAGTCCAACCCCCTGCTCAAAGCAGGATCAATCCCCAGACAGATTTTTGCCCCAGATCCCTAAATGGCCCCCTCAAAGATTGAACTCACAACCCTGAGTTTAGCAGGCCAATACTCAAACCACTGAGCTATCCCTCCCCCCCGGTGCTGAGAGCTAGCAGACCCAGGCACCTGGGTGGCATGCTGAAACTTTGCTTGTTGCGCTGTAGGTCAGCGTGCTGAGATCATGGCTGTCCACGAGTCTCTCCAGAAGGAAACCTCTGCTAACGAGACCCTGAGATGGATGGATGGCAGGCACCTCAATGGCACCTTCCTCCCGTACTACCAGCACTCTCCAGCAATGGCAGCTGTCTTCATTGTTGCTTACCTCTGCATCTTCCTCTCGTGCCTGGCTGGGAACTCCCTGGTGTGCCTGGTGGTGGTGAGGAACCAGCGCATGCACACGGTCACCAACCTCTTCATCCTGAACCTTGCCATCAGTGACCTGCTGGTGGGCATCTTCTGTGTGCCAACCACCCTCCTGGACAATCTGATCACAGGTGAGAGCCCCCCCCACGGTCAGCCTTCGCCTTGGGGGTCCACCAGCTGGGGAGGGCGTGGGTTGGTGGCGCAGAGAGGCAGGAATTTCACAGGTCTCAACAGCCATCCCCTTCTTTAAAGGGGGATCCAGACCTAGTAGTCTTTGCCTCTTCCAGCTCCAGGGCACAATTTAGGGTCTTTGTCCAGGAAAAGAAAGCCAAGAAGTGCTGCCTGACCCCGGCCGATAAGTAAGAGACGATATCTGCTAGCAGAATGCGCTTCACTCCAGTTGACAACCACAGAATGAGATCCAATTGCTGGCAGGTGAAGCTAGACAAATCAGAAATCCGGCTCAGTTTTGTAACCGTAGGGGTAATTACCCAGGGGGATTCTCCATCCTTAAGTCCTTCAGTCAAGGCTGGATGCTGTATAAAGGATAGGCCCTGGTTCGAGCACAAGTGTTTGGGCTTGATGCAGGAACCCCTGGGTGAAGTTCTGTGGTCTGTGATATGCAGCAGGGCAGACTGGGTGATCTGCTGCTCCCTTGTGTCTTTGACGGCTACCGATCTATGAAGACTCAAAGCTTCAGATGACCTCCCTGTCTCGTGTAAACAGGGGATGATGCCTTCCGGCGGGTGAGCCTTATTTCAGGGTTGCTTGGCAGTGCGTACATAGCGGGGGACAGGCCGCCTGATGCTGCAGACTCATTGGAAGGGAGATGGCCAGGCTAGTGGGTGGAGGCATTGCCAATCTTTTGACATGGGGGTGGGTGGTGCACGTACCTCCTAGAGCAGGATGCCACCCCCTCGAATCCATTGGCTTTATGGGGCTGAGACCTGTTCCTGTGGGATAAGCCTGCCGGAGGCATGTGCTCTGAGCCCTGGCTGGACTGAGGGGGGCGCAGTCTGACGAGCACTCCTGCTATTCGGTGCTGGCTCCCATCATCACTAACACGTTCTGGATGACGTGGCACGTGCTATAAATCTTCAGCATCTGGCCCTGGGGTCCGGGGCCCATTTCTACGTGGTGATTAACACACTGTCCGAGTGGACTGCATCACTGAGCTGGCCTGCAGCCTACGAGGGGTGAGTTTGCTGCCCAGGTGATCGCGCTTGTTCCTCTGGCTGGACTCTTCTGAACTTTTAATGAAATGGAATTTAAACAGCCCTCAAAAGTCAATTAGTTCTCCTGGACGTACCTGGGACCGCAGGGGCCCAGTCCTGCCCGCAGACCCATCAGAATAAATGGGACTCCAAGCAAGCGACTGAGGCCAGAGCTTTCCCTTTCCCACGGGAAGGGACAGGGGAAAGGTGAGGCTGGAGCCGTGGATCCCAACCCTCTGGTGGCTGTCCCACTTCCCCTCACAAAGGGCCAAATCCTGGTCCTGCCCCTTGCTGGAACACTGGGTGGGGCATGAAGCAGCTGAGCGATGTGCTTTGGGACAATCTGCCTGCACAGGGTGGACCCAGACACCGCAGGGATCAGGGCCAGATGGAGACCTTGATGGACTGATCATAGAATTGTAGAATATCAGGGTTGGAAGGGACCTCAGGAGGTCATCTAGTCCAACCCCCTGCTCAAAGCAGGACCAATCCCCAAGCATGCGTGACTGGGTGACTGATTCCAGGAGAGTGGTGGGGAGTTCTCCTTACACCGACTCTCAGAAGGAACAGCTTGCATTCCCCAAGCGTTTGTTGCCGACTCTCGCAGGTGTGGGAGAGGTGGGGGCAGCACTAGCCATGTTCCCTTGGGGGCAGCGCAGTGCTGCTGCACTGTCTAGCCTCCCCCCTTAGCTCAGTTCATAACTGTCTGTAGTGATTTTAGGATGGAAGCTACAGGGCCCAGGCCTAAGGGCCTCAATCCCGCGAAGCCCATGGAAGTTTGCCTGAGCAAGGACTGAGCAAAAGTAGAGTCATACATGGAGCAAGGCCTCAGGGCCGAGATTCAGCCTACCCATGAAAGCCTAAGTAGGGCATGGGGGTGGGTGGTGCATGTACCTCCCAGAGCAAGATGGGAGGGGCAGAGTAAAGGGGATTTCAGGAGGCACAGCTATTCAAGCTTCTTTTTAGATGGAGATGTTTGTCTGTGCTCCTATGAAGGTGAAGGCTGCTAGAAGTGATCTTAGACTTCATGCTTTAACCGCCAGGGTTTGTCTGAGTCCAGGAATGTGAGACTCTGGGATATGAACTGGTGATGTGTTTTAACAGGAAAGGACAAGAGTGAGGCAGGCCAGGCACAAAGGCAGCAATGGACTACGCGCTGCTGACCAGCACTTGTTCTCAGTAGAAAGAGGAACTTGAGTCCAACTTTGGTTCTGTTTGCATCCCATCTGAAGAGCCAGCCAGCCAGGCAGAGGTAGCTGCACTTACTCAGGGCAGTGTCTTCAACTGCAAACTGCCACCACGCATCAGGTGGTTTCAGAATGTGCACTGCTGCCTGCTAGTGGGGTCATAGGGTTAGAGTCGGATGCTATTGAAGACGATGGAGGCTAGAGTTCAGAGGGCAGGGCTAGGAGCCAGGGCTCCTGAGTTCTATTCCTGGCACTGCCACCAACTTGGGTGTGTCACTGGGCACTTCACCCTCCGTGCCACTTTCCTCTGCTGTGAAATAGGGATGATAATACCTCCTCCGGAGGGATGGTTTGAGGCTTAATGAACAAATGTGGGTAAAGCACTTTGGAATCCTCAATGCAAGGTGCTGCAGCACCTACAGGCCTGAGCGCAGCACAAGACAGATTTGCTATAGGCATAGGGGCATTGGCATGGCCTCGCCGTCCCATTGCCTTCACCTGGGCATGCCGATGTGCTAGGCACCGACAGCACTAGCCATGCCGTCTTGCTGGCTATTCTGTGAGTTCCCATTCACCTATCCCACTGCTGCTGCAGGGTGAAGTGCTCCCCCTAGTGGTTAGAGCGTGGTTACGCTGCTAAAAGCAGCTTCCCGGTGGCTGGGTAGTTTATGCAGCCGTATCTTGTTCTCTTCAACAGCCACAGGAAACCAGTCCAATTCCTGAACTGGATGGCTGCCCCCCCTCCCCCCCAGGAGATTCCCAGCCAGGCCTTGCCCTGGGTGCGGTTTTCATGGCTAGGCTGAATCTCGGCCCTGAGGCCTTGCTCCATGTTTGACTCTACTTTTGCTCAGTCCTTGCTCAGGCAAACTTCCATGGGCTTCGCGGGTTTGAGGCCCTTAGGCCTGGGCCCTTGGCAAGTGCCTCTGCGGTTAATTTGAGCACATGAGCACAGCTGGCTCCCCCACCCTGAGTCTCTTGCTCATTCATTACGCCCAGCTCTGTAGCCCAGGGGGGCTGCGTTCCCGAGGCTAGGAATGGTGACCTGACACCCCAGCATGTAGATCCAGCTCCCACCATCTCGGCAGGGCAGTAGCAGGCTCTAGCCATGGGCCAAAGTGAAAGAGCTGCTTCCGCAGCGCTGGTGCTAGGACAAGGGACCCTGAGAATGGCGTAGAGGTAGCCCTGCCGCCGAGGCCAGGGACAACGCTCACTTGCCCGGCCGTGTTAAACAGGGCCCACGTGGCGAGGCTGAGGGTCGGGTAAAGCCTTTGGCTTGTCTGCGAGAGCCGAAGTCCCCGCCCTAGGAGCGTGAGGGGGGAAAGTGCGAGTTTTTACTCCTCCTGCTCGTTCACGCTGGCTCCGTGTGTCTCTGCAGGCTGGCCCTTCAACCAGGTCGTCTGCACCATGAGTGGCCTTGTCCAAGGATCGTCTGTCTCGGCCTCCGTTTTCACGCTCGTGGCCATCGCCATGGACAGGTGAGCTTCCCGTGATCTCATCATTTTGATCTGGCCCGTTATAGAGCTAAGAAGTTTTGATCTGAGGTGAAGATGAAGGAACTAAATGTAGCTTATTGACAAGAAGGTCCAGAGGTGACTTGGTTGCTGTCTATAAGTATATTGTTATGTATTTGTTTCCCATGTAGATACTTACAGACTGTGATCATAGAATCACAGAATATCAGGGTTGGAAGGGACCTCAGGAGGTCATCTAGTCCAACCCCCTGCTCAAAGCAGGACCAACCCCAACTAAATCATCCCAGCCAGGGCTTTGTCAAGCCGGGCCTTAAAAACCTCTAAGGATGGAGATTCCACCACCTCCCTAGGTAACCCATTCCAGTGCTTCACCACCCTCCTAGAGAAATAGTGTTTCCTAATATCCAACCTAGAACTCCCCCAACTTGAGACCATTACTCCTTGTTCTGTCATCTGGTACCACTGAGAGCAGTCTAGATCTATCCTCTTTGGAACCCCCTTCAGGTAGTTGAAAGCAGCTATCAAATCCCCCCTCATTCTTCTCTTCTGCAGACTAAATAAGCCCAGTTCCCTCAGCCTCTCCTCATAAGTCATGTGTTCCAGCTCCCTAATCATTTTTGTTGCCCTCCGCTAGATTCTCTCCAATTTTGTCCTCATCTTTTCTGTAGTGGGGGGCCCAAAACTGAACACACTACTCCAGATGTGGCCTCATCAGTGCCGAATAGAGGGGAATGATCATGTCCCTCGATCTGCTGGCAATGCTCCAACTAATGCAGCCCAATGTGCCATTAGCCTTCTTGGCAACAAGGGCACACTGCTGACTCATATCCAGCTTCTTGTCCACTGTAATCCCCAGGTCCTTTTCTGCAGAACTGCCCCTTAGCTAGTCAGTCCCCAGCCTGTAGCTCTGCATGGGATTCTTCCGTCATAAATGCAGGACTCTGCACTTGTCCTTGTTAAATCTCATCAGATTTCTTTTGGCCCAATCCTCCAATTTGACTAGGTCACTCTGGACCCTATCCCTACCCTCCAGTGTATCTACCTCTCGACCAAGCTTAGTGTCATCCGCAAACTTGCTGTGGGTGCAATCCATCCCATCATCCAGATCATTAATGAAGATGTTGAACAAAACTGGCCTCAGGACTGACCCCTGGGGCACTCCGCTTGATACCAGCTGCCAACTAGACATAGAGCCATTGAGCACTACCAGTTGAGCCCGACTATCTAGCCAGCTTTCTATCCACCTTCTAGTCCATTCATCCAGGGCTGGCTCCAGGCACCAGCTTGGCAAGCAGGTGTTTGGGGCGGCCACTCCGGAGAGGGGCGGCAGGTCCAGCTATTCGGCAGCAATTCGGCGGACGGTCCCTCACTACCGCTCGGAGCCGCTGCAGATCATGATCGCGGCTTTATTTATTTATTTATTTATTTATTTGGCTGCTTGGGGCGGCCAAAACCCTGGAGCTGGCCCTGCATTCATCCAATCCATACTTCTTTAACTTGCTGGCAAGAATACTGTGGGAGACCATATCAAAAACTTTGCTAAAGTCAAGGTATAGGAATGTAAAGTCAAGGTGATCAACTCACCCCTTAACCTTCTCTTTGCTAAACTAAATAGATTGAGTTCTTTGGGTCTTTCAGAATAAGGCAGGTTTTCTAATCCTGTAATCATTCTCAAGGCTCTTTTCTGACCCCTCTCCAATTTATCAGTATCCTTCCTGAACTCTGGGTACCAGAACTGGACTCAGGATTCCAGTAACAATTGCACCAGTGCCAAACACAGGTAAAATAACCTCTCAATTCCTACTTGCAATTCCTCTGTTTCTGCATCCCAGGATTGCATTAGCTCTTTTGGCCACAGCATCACACTGGGAGCTCATGTTCCGCTGATTGTCCATCTGTTCCCCAAATCATTTTCAGAGTCACTGCTTCCACATTAGAGTGCCCCACCTGTAAGTCTGGACTACATGCTTCGTTCCTAGATGTATACTATTACATTTAGCTTTATTACAATGCATATATTTTGCTTGTGCCCATATCACCAAGTGATCTAGAGCCCTCTGAATCAGTGACTTGTCCTCTTCATTATTTATCACACCTCAAATTTTTGCTTCATCTGCAAATTTTATCAGTGATCATTTTATGTTTTCTTGCAGGTCATTGATAAAAATGTTAAATAGTGTAGGGCCAAGAACAGATTCCTGCAGGACTCCACTGGAAACAGACCCACTTGAAGACAATTCCCCATTTACACCTACATTTTGAGACCTATCAGTTAGCCAATATTTAATCCATTTGATATGTGCCATGTTAATTTTATGTCATTCTAGTTTTTTAATCAAAATGTCGTGTGGTACCAAATCAAACGCCTTACAGATGTCTAAGTATATTATGTCAACACTATTACCTTTATCAGTCTGAAGGACATAAATCCACACCGTGTAGAGGTCAAAGCATCGGGGTTTATTACACACAGCGCTGGCGGAGTGTCACCTGGCTTATTAGGCTCAGAGACACTGTCAATCAATTGATTACAATGAAATATATAGATTTTCCATGGGCGGGGGAAAGTGACGGGGTAGGCAGTTCCACACCCCGGGATAGGTTTTGCAGCAAGACAAGATAGCACAATAGCCAATGGTTAAAAGGTTACACAATGTCTCCGCCCATGGTCTCAAGTTAGCAAATTAACATTTGATTAATACTTTGATAAAATGTTATTAGTATAAAATATATATGTTGAATTCTGATTTGGGGTCCATAGGAATGGAGTAACTCCTTTGATTGTCCGACAGGTACATGTCTAGGGGATAAAGCAAAGAAACAGTGAAAGCATATGAAAATAGAGATTGTCTCCTTTATGTCTTAAGGCAGGGCATTGGTCCCTTGGAAGGGAGGTGGAAGGATGCCGTATCATTATAGTGACATGTGCCAATATTTCATAAACTCAAGGTTGGATCTGTGGGAAGACTGTTTTCCCTTCAGGAGAAACACAATAGGAACAGGGATCCTTCGTTCAATTTGAAACATTGGATGAAACATAATTATTCAGTTATTGCTTCAACATCTGGCATTTCTACTGACCAAGCAGATCTTAGCAAAGGCAATGTTATTTTGTTTACCCCAGCTTTCTCTTAGCTAATCACTATTTGCACGGCTTCTGGTCTCCAGGCCAAACTCTGGACTTTGGGTCTAAGAAAGAGCTGGCACAATCCATATACCAGGTTGTTATATAACATGCACATGGATTTTAACCCTTCAAGTCAAACTTGTGATCTCATAAAAAAAAATATATCAAGTTAGTTTGACAGGATGTATTTTCCATAAACCCTTGTTGATTTGCATTAATTACATCACCCTCCTTTAATTCTTTATTCAGTGAGTCCTATATCAGCTGCTCCATTATCTTGCCTTTGATCGATGTCAGGTTGACAGGCCTGGTCATCCCGTTTACCCTTTTTAAATACTGGCACACCATTAGCTTTCTTCCGGTTTTCTGGAACTTCCCCAGTGCTCCAAGACTTATTGAAAATCAACATTACCACTCCAGCAAGCTCCTCAGCCAGCTCTTTAAAAACTTCTGGATGCAAGTTAACCGAACCTGTTGATTTAAACATGTCTGACTTTAGTAGCTTCTGTTTAACATCCTCCAGAGATACTAGTGGAATGGAAAGAGTGTTATCAACACCATATGATGAGACTATATCATCTGTTTTTATCCCAAATACAGAACAGAAATATTTATTGAACACTTCTGCCTTTTCTGCATTATTATTGATAATTCTACCATTTCCATCTAGTAATGGACCAATATCATTGTCAGGATTTCTTTTGTCCACAGATTTTTCCTTGTGTCCCTTTGCTTCCCTTATCAATTTTCTTCAATTCCTAACTTATGATTTATATTCATTACTATCATCTTCCCCTTTCGTTCATTTGTTATATATTATTATTTTTTATAGCTGCCTTCATGTGTCCTCTAAACCAAATTGTTTTTATAACCAGCACATGTTATGGGATTGCCCTGTGAGCCATCGAGATATTAAGGCTGATTTCTTTCTCTCCACCAAGGTGGAACTGTAGGCTGGCCATACCATCCTAGGCCTGACCAATCCATTTTGGAAACTGAAATTCACTGGAAAGCTTTGGTTGGGTAGAGCTCTGACCAGAGCCAAACATCTAATTCTGCAATAGTAGAAGTCCCAAGTGAGTCCAGCTACTGGAGACTGGTACTCTAGTGAGCCTGGAAGCAATGGAACAAATCACATTTTGCAGTAGAAACAACCACTATAAGTTGGTAGATATCGGATTCCAGGCCATAGGCTCTCTTTAATATCTTGTGCTCCTCCCCAGGTTCCACTGCATCATCCTGCCCTTCAGGGAGCGGCTCAGTCTTCTCAAGGCTGTGATAATTATCGTCATCATGTGGGTTCTAGCCATAGCCATCATGTGCCCTTCTGCCATCCTGCTGACCGTCGCCCACATGGAGGACCACTTCCTGGTGCTAAACGATGGGCACAACACCACCTACCCCCTCTACACCTGCTACGAGGCCTGGTCTGACAGCAGCATGCGGAAACTGTACACCACCATCCTCTTCACCCACATCTACCTCATCCCCCTCGTGCTCATTGTCTTCATGTATGGAAGAATCTGCCTGAAGCTCTGCAGCTCCACGGTGCCCATCCCCGAACATCCCACCTGTGCCAGCAGAGTCGGTAGCACATCCAGAAAGAGGATCAGGGTCATTAAGATGCTGATCTTGGTTGCACTCCTCTTTGTGGTCTCCTGGCTGCCTTTGTGGACGCTGATGCTGCTGGTGGATTACATCAACTTGACTGATGACCATCTGGATTTGCTGACAGGCTATTTCTTCCCCTTTGCCCACTGGCTAGCTTTCTCTAATAGCAGCATCAACCCAGTCATCTACGGCTACTTCAACGAGAACTTCAGGAGGAGCTTCCAGGCGGCCTTTAACTTCCAGCTGTGTTCCCAGGAGACAAAGCATAAGGAGACTTACTCTGAGCACTCTCGCGTCCCCACCAGCTTCAGGATGTGCAATAGAGTCTTTGCGAAGGCAACCTCCTCCAACTGTGTATCCTCCCATCACACTCAAAACACTGCCTCTCTCTTCTCCAGAAGTGTTCAGCCCATGTGCCCTGGCCTTGGCTTGGAAAACATTGATAAAATAATGCCCTACCACAGAGTAACCCAGGCCTGGGAGAAACCAGAGGCATAAAAGTGGAGAGCAAGCAATACCCTCCCCTATTTCTATGAGAAGAAAAGCCTGTCTTCTCCTCATTCAGGTGGAAGAGACCTTCGGCTTAGCTGGGGTCCTTCATTCACTCTAGAGGTGAGAAGAAAAGTTCACAAAGGTGCATTTGAGAGGAGGGTGGTTGATCCTGTGGAGTCCTGCGTTGTATCCTTGCCACTGACCTGCTGTGGGACTTTGGGCACGTCATTTCTTCTCTCTGTGCCTCGGATTTCCGATGTGTCCAGTTGAGAGTAGCTGTGATACTGACTCGCCTTTGTAAAGCACTTCGACATCTGTGGATCGTCATCCTCACAAGTGTGCATGTTCCTGCTCAATGGAACCAGGTTGTTTTATGTGGATTGAACTTTATTCAACTGGACGTCCTTCACCTTCTCTTTATGCTTAGCTGCCAATGGGTTGTGAGGGTGTGCAGCTGATACAACGGACAGCGGGTATCGCCAGACCCTGGGTAAAGGACGGAGAGATGAGAAAAGAAATAACAGCAAAACTAAAAAGCGAAATGCATTGACACAACTGTCCTGTGAGGGTTGTGGTGGGATAGCTGGGTTTGGGATGATCCAGTGCTCAATGCAGGGAGAAATTCTCCAAGGCTAATTCCTTGCAGACTCTTAAAACCAGCCCTCTCTCCAGCCGTGGTTTCTCACTGGGAGACAAGGCTCTCTCGATCATTTGCCTAGTGCTAAGTTTTCATGAACCTCAGTGAGACAGATTTGCAAACCATCAGTGCATTTGCAGCCTGTCATGGCTAAGCATGTTTTCCCCACTTGCACATGAAAGCTTGTCCTTACACAACATGGACCGTCCCTCTTGACCAAGTTTACAAACTGCTGCTTAAGTCTGCCTGGGAAATTGGTGGCTTGGAAGTCCATCAATTCACATGCCAAATGGGTATTTGCACCTGGAGATAGCCATGGGATAGGCAATGGACATTTATGCAAATCTGAAGTACTGTCCCACGCTGGTGCATCAACAGAGGAGGTTTTGGTACAAATTGACAAATTAAACAGTTATAAGACACCCGGACCAGATGGGATTCACCCCCGAGTTCTGACAAAATTCAAATCTGAAGTTGCAGAACTGCTAACTGTGGTATGGAGCCTATTGCTGAAACGAGCTTCTGTGCCAGATGAGTGGAAGGTAGCTAAGGTGATGCTGATTTTTAAAAAGGGCCACAGAGGTGATCCTGGCAATTACAGGTCGGTTAGCCTGACTCCAGTACCAGGCAAACTGGTAGAAACTATTGCAAATAGTTCACAGGGCAACACTGGTGCAGGGAGGTGAAAAGTACATTTCACTATTCCAGTTTCAGTGAATGGAGTCCCCCAAATTGTACAGAACTGATGGGGCTGTATCTCAGATGACAGACTTTCCATGTGGGCTGTTCACTTGGGTTAGCATTGCATTCTGCTCCGTTTTGCTCAGTTGTCACTAGTGCAAAGACAGGACCATTGTAAAATCCAAGCCACGCCAGTCATCAACCATTTATTAGCTTGTGAAACGGAACTGTTTTTAAAAATCCTTTTAACGCTCTCTGCATTAACTAGGTAATCCCAGCAGTGCCAAAATAACAGGAAAGAGAAAGCAAAGGGTGTTGCAAGGACCAATTAATGTTTGTTCAAATAAGCTGAAAATCAACAGCGCTGTATATTGGTCATTCTTATGTGCACGAAAATAAATACTGCCGGAATCCTTTCACTGAGAGCCACAGTCAAGAGCAAACTGTCTTTGTCACCAAATAAGCAGATTAGTCCTTTTTTTTTTTTTCCCACTTAATCAGCCATAACAGCTGACTCAACAATGAGACTAAATCAAACACACAAAAAGCACCCAGGGAAACAAAGCTTGGGAGGCAGAGGGTGCTGACAAGCACCCAGCTCGGCACTCACAGAGCACATGACCATCCCCCCCACTAATCCTGAAGGGAATGAAGACATACCAACCCCCTCCTGAAAGCCCAATACACGTCAAACCAGAATGCAAACACCAGCTGAGAACAGAGAGGCCCAGAAGGGTTCTTACACAATACCCAGGTTTGGGGTGGACAATCAGTGACTCCCCCATTCAAGATGGGGACCCTAAACCCCTCCAGTATATTCTTAGATACTTACAGCACAACAGTCAATGCAGAACTGGTGGGGTGTAGGACTAGAGCTCCCCAAACCCCACTGCCATATGCAGTATGGGTCACCGCTAGATCCCAAAGCTCTTTTCAGCAGGCTCATGATCCCCATTTTACAGATAGGGCAAGGGAGGCACCAGCTGGCAAAGTGACTTGCCCAAGGTCACAAAGTAAGTGAGTGGCAGAGCAGGGGACAGAACCCAGGGGTCCTGCTTGCTAGGCTCCTGCTCAATGCACTAGGCAGAAGCCAGAGACCTCAGAACATGGTGCTCTAAGGCAGCAGCCCAGGGGGGAGGCCAAGAGGCATTAGTCTGTTCCCTAGCTGCATACAATCTCGGGGCGGGGGGATCCACAAGCCAATCTGTATACAAAACATAACTAACTGCCATCCTGGGGCTGTCATTAGACTTGTTATCTGTGGGAAGAAAGGAAAAACTCCAGTCACTGTTCAATGTTTGTATCTGATTGTCCCTCCTGCCTCCTCTGCTGCCTGCAGTTTCTGTTTGTTCAATAGCCACTAGCTTCACTTTTCCCCGATACACACAAGAGATACTCTCCCCCCCTCCCTCCCCCGGGCTCTATTCCACGCAGAGCCTGGCAAGCTACATCGCAGCATCCGAGGACATGACAGCCTGTAATTGTAGTTCCACAACTGCAGAAGCTTTTCCCCTCTGTGCAATCCAGGGGGGAGGCCGTATTATCGCAGTGAGATCTTGTGCTCTCAGTGGGAGAGTTCCCTCAACCAGGCACACTCAGCTGTATTCTTGGCAGCCTGTCTGGGCAGGTGTCTGTGGGCAGGAAAGCAACCCAGTCCTTGAGAGGTCTGTGCAAACATGCACAATCTAGTCCTCAAGCAGCCCCCAGACTTGGGAGACAAGCCTGGTGCAGGGGAGAGGGGCCTTGCTCGGCAAGACTCCGCTGCCCCTCACGCTGTCTCGGCCATAATGACTCCCCGGACGTCAAAGGCATTACGCCGAGTAGAACTCACGGGAGATGAGAATCAGGCCTCTCCCAGACTGGCCATTGCAGGCTGTGTGATGCTGGGCCAGGCATTCAGGCTGATATTTCAGGATCTTAGAGACTATGAGGAGGAGCGTCGGGTATAAAAACAGAGAGCGAGAGAGAGCCTCCCTTGGCTGTGTTCCAGGACGAGGTGGGTTGAACAAAGCCCCGCTGTCGCCCGCCGTCCCTCCCACGTTTAGAGGTGCTGTTTCCCGAGTCTCCCCCCCCCCATTTCCCTGAACATGCCAGTGGCCACATCAGCTGCATCTTTCCCCGTCGCTGCTTCAGACTCTGGACAGATTGTGGAGAATTCTGCCCAAGCCTGACAATCTCTTGGTGGCTGGAACGCCTGGCTTCCCAATGGGTGCCCATGGCCGTTAGCCCAGCACATGAGGCTGTGCCACTCTGGCATATCCATTGGCTGGGCCTGAGCTGCTGATGGCCTTTCTTTGTCAATGCCACCTGTTGGACCGACTGGTCTGGGGAGGCAGCAGCAGCAGTATGTCCCCAGGAAAGGGCCCGTGCAGCTATCCCGATTCCCACCACTGGGATTGGCACCGTCGGGAGCTGAGCCGAGACCTGACCTGTTGTCAGAGGGCGCTTGGTTTTCAAACATGGAGAGTGGACTCAAAACCCAGGGCCGGCGGGGGGGCGGGCAAGTGGAGCAATTTGCCCTGGGCCCCGCAGGGGCCCCCACGAGAGTTTTCAGCGGGTCTTCGGTGGCAGGTCCTTCAGTGCCGCCGAATACACCCAGAGCGACCCACTGCCGAAGACCCGGAGCTGACCCCACCAGCACCCTGCACATAACTGTGGACGCTTTGCAGGACCCCAGGCAGAGACACCTGCCATGAACAGTGAGGAGGAGATGGGCGGGGTGATGCAGTGTGGGGCTCAAACCATACCGTGAGTCAGGAGCTGTTTGAAATTCCTCTGAAGTCAAGCCAGTCCCTTCAAGCCAGCACAGATTAGCCCATTGCTGAAGGACAAGGGAGCTCGGGTAAGTTTGTACATGAATTATTCCCCATAGTAATTCTTCCCCTTCCACGGGAGGGGAGGGCGAAGGAGGAAGGGAGGTAAATGAGGTTTCAAGCAACCTCATTTACCTCCCTTCCTCCTTCGCCCTCCCCTCCCGTGACCTTCTTCGCCATTTAAAAATCGCACCCATCTGTGATGCTCGATGCTATTACGGTCACCACTTTTACAAGATTATGATACATTTTGTACGTGTGCCTTGTGAGGTATCATTTGAAAACTCATAATCTGCTGAACGTTGTTGTCCTGGTAAAATGTGTGTATCAACACTGTCTGAGAAGTTATTAGATGCTCCTATGTATTATCGGTATAACATGCTCCATTGTTAAGACAATCAGATCCAACCGAGATTTTCAGAGACAACCATGCAATAGCTCCCCAGCCAGATGTTCAAGGGTGATCACCGGCTTCCACAGCTATTCTTCAGAACCGGGAAGGTGTAAACAAGAAATTTACATTTCATTTCAGAGACAGTTCAGACCTCACGTACACAAGAGACTGTTGGTCTGCACCCCGGCAGGGGTAATTCTCCAAGACGGGAGAGAGAATAAGAATGAGAGACAGGGGCCTCGTCCTCCCAGCTCTCTGCTCATGTCATCAATGAGCACCTGAAGGACCCTGAACTGGGGGAGGGGTTCCTGGCTGAAAGGAAACCCAACCTGTGAGCTATTACAACTTGTGGTGAGAGAAAGATACTTGCTTTAAATCCTACCAACGAAGCTGAAGGTCTTCCGAGCAGTGGTGCTTCCAACTCTGCTGTACGCCTGCGAGACGTGGACTGTCTATCGGAGTCATGCACGAAGGCTCAATCACTTCCACATTTCCTGTCTGTGAAAGCTTCTAAAAATCAGATGGCAGGACAAAGTGCCCGATACTGATGTCCTTACTAGAGCCAGTCTGCCGTCAGTTCACACTTGCTGATGAGAGCCCAGACCAGGTGGGACGGACATGTCGTGAGAATGTCAGACGAACGCATTCCTAAACAGCTCTTCTACAGAGAACTCACTCAGGGAAAGCACTCCCATGGAGGACAAAAGAAGCGGTTCAAGGACACACTGAAGACCTCTTTGAAGTCCTTTGAGATCAACACCGCCACATGGGAAACCTTCGCACTGAACCGTTCAGCATGGCGTAGCTTCATTCACACAGGCAGTAATACCTCTGAGGCGAGGCGTATTGCTGAGGCTGAAAAAAAGCGTGAGCTGCGCAAGTCCACAGCTGCTCGTACATCATTGACAGTGCCATTACATGTCTGCCCGACGTGTGACAGGACATTCCACGCCCGAATCAGACTGATCAGTCATCTTCAGACGCACAGAGCCCGGTCATCGAAAGAATGAGTTATTGAGGTCTTCATCGATAACGATGGACGAACATCATTCGCTTGTTAAAGTTTAGGAATTCACTTGCATTTTTCTCTTTTTTTTTCCTAACCAATTCTGACTTTTATGCTTTATCACTTGTAGTCACGTAAGATCTCTCTTTCTGTCATTAATACACTTGTGTTATTGTTTTACCTTAACCAGTGTGAGTTTGAGTTAGTGTGTGGGAAACTCCATTAGGGATAACAGAGATGGTGCATTATCGTTTTCATTTGCTGAGCTTGTCCTGTCCAGGAGGATACCGTGCACTACAAGACACACATTTCTGGGGGAAAGTCTGGGACTAAGAATTTGCGGGTGTTGCCCTGTATGTAATTCATGAGCGATGGGTCAGAGTGCTCATGCATTTCGCTGGGAGTGAATTTCCTTGCTGAAAGCTGTGCGTGAGCAGAACCTGGAGAAGTGATTGTTCTCCAGCAAAGCAGTGTAAAGGAATCCCGCCGTTCAACAGTCCAGATTATACCCTAAGTGTCACACCATCCCAGCCACCAGCGTAGAGAACAAAGACGTTGACTTTTAATGGCATACTTTACTGGTATAATGTCAGAAAATAAAATGTGTGGGAATACATTAAAAAAAATAGCCTGGCAGTCCAGTTATACCGTCCACATGAGAGCAGTGGCCTGTGCTTGGGTAGCGAGAGAAGAAACGGTCGGTGCCCACTTGGCAGTTGTTTGGTTTGATGGGCTATGCAGGGGCGCCATCTGGGGTACTTTGTCTCTCTGAATAGGGACGTCCCTTTTGTCCTATTGAGAGCGCTCCATGAAATGTCCACGCAGATCCTCTGCAGTCCTCTCCCCAACACTTCTAGGGATGGCAGCCTTGTTTCTCCCCCCCCCCAGCAGGGCACTTTGGCTCACCCCTCTGCGAAGAGATCAGCTGGCCCCATTGCAGCAGACAGGCTAGCAGCAGACTAGCCCAGGCGGCTCTGGAAGGCCAGTAGTAGCTGGGTTCTCTGTGCCTTTGTCACCCTCAGGAGTCAGATCTCAGCCAAACTCACCCCTGCCCGTGAACCTATTGCCAATATTCACTGCTCGCGTCCTACACCCATGCCCAGCTTTTCACAGAACAGCTCTACCCTCCTCCCCACTAGGCCGTGCTCCCCATGTCTTGTGCTGCGAAGCGCTGCTGTGATGAGATGCTGCAAAGCCGACATGACAATTAGCATATAACGGGGATAACGTAAGGGTGTTTTGAGACTTACCTTTCCCTTTTCATTGTGACTGTATATCTAATGAGCCGGTAGCTGAACCTGTCGGTGCTGTCAAGGTGGCTAGTACATGGCTCTGTGAACCAGGGGAGGCTGGGCTCCCAGAATCACTGTTGGCATTTCAATATCCCCAGTTGTAATGCACCGGTTGGGGAAGAATGTCCCTGCTTCAGCTTTGAAAAGTCCTGTGTTCTTAAAGATACAAACATCATGCGCCATCCCTGGCCATGCTGATGTCAGTGACCCACCAGCACTTGCCTAGCCATGGAAAAGTCTCTCTTTCTGTTGATGCACTCAGTGGCAAGGGGGGGCTCGTGCCAGAATAGGGATGTGTGTGCCATCCATCGCTCCAGCACAGTTCAGGCTGGGGACCGACTGGCTAAGAAGCAGTTCTGCAGAAAAGGACCTGGGGATTACAGTGGATGAGAAGCTGGATATGAGTCAGCAGTGTGCCCTTGTTGCCAAGAAGGCTAATG
>NC_048299.1:141868463-141901398 GCF_013100865.1 Trachemys scripta elegans
AGGCTCTGGGATGGAGTTTGGGTGCAGGAGGGGTGAGAGGTTGGGCTCTGGGAGAGAGTTTGGGTGGGGGAGGGGGTCTGAGGTGCAGGCTCTAGGATGGAGTTTGGTTGCTGGGTGCAGGCTCTGGGCTGGGGCAGCGGGTGGGGGTGTAGGAGGGGGTGAGGGGTGCAGGCTCTGGGACGGAGTTTGGGGATGGGAGGGGGTGTAGAGGGATTGGGTGCAGGGGTGTGGGGTGAGGGGTTCATGATGCAGGAGGGGGCTCAGGGCTGGGGCAGGGGGTTAGGGTGCAGGGGGATGAGGGCTGTGGCTGGGAATGAGGTGTTTGGGGTGTGGGAGGGGCTCAGGGCTGGGGCAGAGGGATGGGGTGCGGGGGGTGAGGGATCTGGCGGGGGTGCGGGCTCTGGGGTGGAGCAGGGCTGGGGATGAGTTTGGGGTGCAGGCAGGCTGCCCTGGGGCTGGGGCCAGAGAGGAGGACTCCCCCAGCCCTCTCCCTGCTGGTAGCAGTGAGCTCTGGCCCCCCACATCCCCATCCCCATCCCCATCCCCCCTGCATCACACTCACCTCACACCACTGTCACTGCATGTGCTCCTAGGGCCCCTCTCAGGTCCAGGAAGCCCCTTCGCTTCCCCTGTGGTGGGTGCTGGGGGGGAGGACTTGCTATCACATGTGCGCCTCCTCCCCTGCTGCTGCCCCTCACTGTACCCTCACTGGGGGTGAGGGATGGGGCTGCCCCTTGCCCAGCATGGGGCAGGAGCGGTGACTGCCGGCGGGGGGGGGTCCTGTGCTGGTGGAGGGTCCTGCCGGAAAATGTAAGGGTCTGAGATGGAAGGGCAGAGTAAGGGCAGCCTGCCCTGCCACTAGCGGATGGGGGGCACTAGGACCCATGGCGGCAGTTGATGTTGGGAGCAAGGAGCTGCAGGGGAGAGGCAGGGACGGTTTGGGGGAGGTGCGTGGGGGCCGGGGGCCGGGGGAGAGACCCCAAACATTGGTGGAGCCGGGCCCTGGGCCCTGAATATTGCTGGAGCCCAGGCACCATGGGCCCATACAACTCGTCGCCCCTGCCCAGTCAATAGGTAGCTAGAGAGAGGGTGTGCGGAAAGGCGGACAGGCAGCAGCTCCACACTGGGACAGGTTGCCCAGCGCTGTGACAGTGCGGCCCGCGAGCACCGTTCCCACGGAATCCCCTCCCGGGAGTCCCCGTAGGGCTGCCTGTTGTTCTGACGTATTGGGCCTGGGTTTAAATGCCCGATTCTAAGGTCCCTTCAAGTGGAAGTGTTGTAGCCAAGCAAAAGCCGTAGCTTTTCAAATGTCAGTCAGCCAGGGAAACCTCCAAAGGAGGGAGATTCTAGAGCCCAAGAACTGAAGTCCGAGCGAGTACGTTTGCACTGCAAAAAATGACCCGTGGCAGTGAGTGTCAGACCTGGGTCGACTGACTCCGGCTCACAGCTAACAATAGCCCTGGAGATGCCTGGGCTGAGGCTGGAGCTTGGGCTCTGAGACCCAGTACGTGGGGAGGGTCTCAAAGCCAGGCCTCCAGGCCAAGCCTGAATATCTACATGGCTCTCTTTAGCCCTGTGAGTCTGAATCCCTGACACGCGCTGCCATGGGGCTGCTTTTTCAGTGTAGACCTACTCAGAGAACACGGTTAGGGCCCGATCCTGCGCTCCCTAGTTGGACACAAAAATCTCTGCCCCCCTCAGGACCAAACAGATCTTTGTTGTGACTTTCCCCCTGCTTCATCTTGTAGCTGCTGAGGGCAGCGGGCGTGCCTTGGGAGAAGCCTCTGTCTCACTCTGGCATGGCTGTGATGGGACCCAAAGGGAAACGTGTCTCATGCAGACTGGCAGATTAGCATTATGGCCAGGAGGGATTGTGAAAAAGGGAGGAGTTAAGGGGTAATCTGGGAGGACTGTCCCCCACACTAAGAGAATGAGTGGTTATAAACAAGAGATGAGATTTTCAGAGGTTCCCAGTCAATGGAACTTGTGCTCCTTTGGAAAATCGCACCCAGTGGCATTGGGTACAATCCCATGGGGGTAGAATGCCTCCTGCTGTGGGGACTTTTACCTTCCTGCTCCATGCTTTGCACCAGGCTGGGGGAGTCCTTTACCCATGTTATTCGTCTCTGCCGGTAACCCAGGCAGTCTGAAAACAAACGTAGCTTTCACATTGCAGCGCTCATTTGAGCTGCTGTTTGATGATGATACAGCTGATCATTGTAAAGCCTGGGGGTTCTTTAGATAATAAAATAAAATGATACTAATAATGTCCCCTCCCCTCTGGGTCACTGGTTCCAATCCAGCCCAGGCTGGTAAGACAGAACGTTGTTGCCGCCTTGTAGCTGTTTGGCTGGCGTGAGCTGAGTTTTGTCAAGAAAACACACGTCTGCCTGTGCCCCATACCAGGCAGGCAGCTGTCCACATGGCAAAAACTGCCAATCTCACAGCTGGGGTTAATTGATTCACTCATTGGCAGACTCAGCGGAGAACTCAAGGTTTGAATGGGCTCAGTCCTGGGGACGATCTGTCCCCAGTAGAGATATGTTTATTGGGCGCAAGCAAACAACGTGTGTTTTAATGATGTCAATGTAGACATCTAGGAACAAAGAATGCCGGCTGGGAGAGACTGTCCTGGGAAGCAGGGACCCCGGCAAAGATTTGGGGTTGTGGTAGATAATCAGCTCCCAGTGAGACACCGTGGCCAAAAGAGCTAGTGACATCCAGGGATGTGGAAAAATTGAGAGAGTCCAGTGGAGGGCAACAACAATGATTAGGGGGCTGGAGCACATGACTTATGAGGAGAGGCTGAGGGAACTGGGATTATTTAGTCTGCAGAAGAGAAGAATGAGGGGGGATTTGATAGCTGCTTTCATCTACTGGAAAGGGGGTTCCAAAGAGGATGGATCTAGACTGTTCTCAGTGGTACCAGCTGACAGAACAAGGAGAAATGGTCTCAAGTTGCAGTGAGGGAGGTCTTGGTTGGATATTAGGAAACACTATTTCATTAGGAGGGTGGTGAAGCACTGGAATGGGTTACCTAGGGAGGTGGTGGAATCTCCTTCCTTAGAGGTTTTTAAGGCCCGGCTTGACAGTCCTGGCTGGGATGATTTAGTTGGGTATTGGTCCTGCTTTGAGCAGGGAGTTGGACTAGATACCTCCTGAGGTCCCTTCCAACCCTGATAGTCTATGATGCATAACAGGGGAATCTGGAGTAGGAGTTGAAAGGTGATGTCACCTCTATATTTGGCTGTAGCACAACTGCTGCTGGGATCCTGTGTCCAGTTCTGGTGCCTACAATCCAAGCAGGATGTTGATAAATTGGAGAGGGGGGGCAGAGAAGAGCCACGAGAATGATTAAAGAATTAGAAAACCTGCCTGAGAGTGAGAGACACAAGGACCTTAATTTATTTAGCTTAACAAAGAGAAGGTCAAGGGGTGACTTGATCCCAGCCTATAGGTATCTACACGGGGAACAAAGATTTGATACTGGGCTCTTCAGTCTAGCAGAAGAAGGTCTGACTTCATCCAATGGCTGGGAGTTGAAGCTAGACAAATTCAGACTGGAAACAAGATGTAAATTTTGAACAGTGAGAGTAATTAACAACTGGAACAACTCACCCAGGGTTGTGGTGGATTCTCTATCCCTGACAAGGTTTAAATCAAGACTGGCTGTTTTTCTAACAGATCTGCACCGGGAATTATTGTGGGGGACGTTTCATGGCCTGTGTTGTACAGCAGGTCCGACTAGATGAGCACAACGGTCCCGTCTGGCCTTCGAAGCTATGAAAGTCAGGGTTAGCGCACATTGGCAGGCAGGGGGGTTGGAACAATTTTTATAGTGGAGGTGCTGAGAGCCATTGAACCAAACTGTAAACCCTGGATATAATGGAAACCATTTCCAGCCAGGGGGTGCGGCAGCACCTCCTGCACCCCTAGTTCCGGCCCCTCTGTTGGCAGGGCAGTGTGGGGACGCTCGCATGGTCACTGTTTGTGCTGGACCTACTCTGTGGTTTGCAGTCTGCCAAGGTTTGCTGGAGGGACACACCAAGAGAATAGCTCCTTGCTTGCTTTCATGAGAACTATGCCCATTCTTGTACAGCTGCTGGCTAAGGCTGCAACAGAGTGGGCTGCGTGTTCTGAATGCAGCTGGGTGTTGGAGGGCAGGAACTCCAGGGTGGTTCTGTAGGGAAGTCGTGAAGCTGTTTCCATGAGTTCTGTTGCATCTTTTGCAGAAGACCCTGCTCTGTCTGACCGTGCTCTCTGCCAGCCTGGCTGTCTGCCACGGAGCCTGCTTTCTGGTGAACAACAAAGTGCAGATAAAAGAGGGTAAAGTTATAATTATTAACTGAGGTTGTTTGGCACAAGTGGCAGATTCTGAGCTAGTCCCAGACAAGCCGTGGGCCTTGCAGGCCAGGAGAGAAGTGCCTTGCTGGAGCTGTGGGTGAGACGGCAGGCCAGGACTCAGGTGCAGCATTTGTTTGTACCAAATGTCTGGGTCTAGCCAGTGTTATGAGCCCTTCACTGTCCTGTGTCTTTGTCTTTCCATGCGCTTTCATGGACGCATGCCCACATGTACACTCACAGCCACTCTGCAGAGCGGTCTCTGGTCTGCTGCACCCATACGAGAAAGAGCCCAGGAGCCAAGGAATTTCTTCTTTCACAAGGTGAACTTCCTTCTCCTCACAGCTGAGATCTGGCCATTACAGACTCCAGGTGGCTCTCCGTTACACAGTAACCTTCAGAAATAAACCAAGTCAAGTTTATGAAACTCATTACTCTTCTCTTGAGGCCGTTACTCCCAGCAAGTCCCTGGCAGCGTGTGCAGGGTGAGAACAGGGCACTTTGCCAGCACTGCTGCCAGGCTCATACAAAGGCATTTGATCAGCAGCCTGCTGGGGCTTATTAAAGAGACGGTCAAAAGGCAGAAATGGAACACGGGCATGCGGCTTAAGTGCTGCTGCAGTTCTGAAAAGCCTTTCCAGGAAGGTGAAGCCACACTCCTGAGTGTTTCAATTAGCAAAGCACGCTAATTAGCAAAGTAATTATTTTACAGGACCCGGTACCTAATAGGATTGGTATTTACCCCCCTGCCAAATGTACACCATATACCTTAAGCAGACCTGTGCAGATAATGGATTTGTCAGTTTCCTGGCAGTGCGGAAAACTTTTTTAAAACATTGTTTCAGGTCAAACCAAAAATGAAATGTTTGATTAATTGAAAAGTTAAAAAAACAAAACCCAAAACCCAACTCATTTTGGGTCGAACAAAATGTTTTGTTTCGAGCTTGAACGTTTTTTTAAAGTTTTGACTTTTTTAGAATTATTTTTCTTTGTTTTATTCATCACAATGCAATTTGGTGAAACCGACATGAACTCATGACATGTTTTGGTGTCACCTCATCTGCCTTTTTCACCCAGCGCTAATCCTAAGGCACCAGGAGTGGGTAATTACGATGGATGGGTGAAATGGGTAGTTCAAAACGCAAGACGCTTCAGTAGTAAGTAGCACTCGGCACATTCCCAGCACCTTCCATATGAGGCTGTAACTCACATTACAAACATGAGAGTGAAATTTACCCTGCCAAGAAGGCCAGCATGATGCCTATGAACCATCTAAGGGTCAGACTGAATTTCAAAGGAGTCTACAGGAGTTAGCCATTCAAGTCCCATTGAATTTCAGTCCAGCCTAGGTCTTTCAGGGCTTATGTGGGATTTCGGTGGTGCACAGACCTGGTGCTAGCTTTCCGCTTAGGGGTGAGTTTCACTCTTTAATGAGTTAAGACTCACAGGATCCCAGTGAGGCAGGAACCTTTCCCCAAAACTGAAGCAAAACTTTATGTTGGGGGTGAAAATACCTGGTGAACTTTGAGTTTGTTTACTTGTCGTTTTCTGGCCTCATCCCACCTGCCCAAACTGCTGAAACACTGCCTGAGGCACCAGACCAGGGAGCACTGAAATTCCCCAGAGCTTGGTCTTGAGATCCTACTTGATTTCCACCCAAAAAGAGTTTCAAGGTGTGCAGGTCCCCATCAGAACATCTGGATCCTGTTCCAAACTGAGTGGAGCTAGTTCAGCTCTTTGCAAGACAAGCCCTTCCCTGTCAGCCCCTACGTTCCTGGGTTCGATACAGAAGTTGCGGGGTGAAGTTCTATGGCCTGTGCCAGGCAGCAGGTCAGACTAGATGATTATGGGCCCAAAAATCTACAACTCAATTGTCCTTTGAATAATATTTATCTACCCCCTTCCTTGTAGCTCGATCTCACCTTCTAATAGCTTTGGACTAAACCCTGCGCTCCTCGCATTGCATTCCAGGGGAGTTTTAAACAGAATAAGGGTTTCTAGAGTGGTCCCTTTAGTTGCAGTTTGAGGTACCGGGGTTGCCATGTGTGGAAGGGCTGGAGTGGATCTTATTATCTTACAGAGACAAGGTGGGGGAGGTAATACCTTTTATTGGACCAACTTCTGTGGGTGAGAGAGACAAGCTTTTGAGCTACATGGAGCTCTTCTGCAGATCTGAGAAAGGAGCACTGAGCATCAAGGTGGAACAGATAACTCAGCACAAGTTATTAGCACATCTATGTCTCCCTAACATCCTGGGGCCAACCTGGCTACACCACCACTGCCTACCCCAATGGACAATATCTTTTTGTAGGTGAACTGGTGTTTCCGCAAGCGTGTTTGGATCCTTTAGATAAAAGTGAGCACCCAGTTGGGGCCACCTGGAATTCCCGTCACTGCCTGAGGTGCACCTGTGAGGGCATGACCATGTCATGCTGTACAAGGTAGGTAATGCCTGAAGGCCTTAGTTTGCCAATCAATTTGAAAAGTCTTGCCAAAAAGAGGCTGGACCTTGAACAGAGCTCTGGAAAATGACACCATCCTCTTCTAAGGAGCAGGAGTTTCCAGCAGATTGCATGGGATATGTTTGGGCTGGTCGGTGGCCTGGGGCTCGGGCCGGTGACCAGGCCGGGACTCAGGGCGGCTGGGGCGGGGCTCCTCTGGCACGGTCGGGGGCTCGGGCTCCAGCGGGGGAAAGGGGAGGAAGGGGCGGGGTAGGGGCAGGGCCTCGGGCGAAAGGGGCAGGGACAGAGGTTAGCCTCCAAGAACGGGGGGTTCACACACCACCCACGCGGCTGCCTCACACCCAGCAGAAGAGGGAGACCATTCAGGGCCAGCCCTGCTCATCCCTGGAGCCAGCCTCAGTGGGCAGAGACTGCTCCGGAAAGCTCTTTGAAGTGTGCAAGGTTGTACTGCTCTTTTGTGGCTAGAGCCCGCAGAGGCAATACACCTGAAGGTTTGCTGGGACCCTCGGCACACTCAGCCAGGCGGTCTGCATGGCTGCTTCGGTCATAATGTGCGATCTATGGAACAATGGTGTCGGCTGTCAGCAGACAGGGCTTCATTACGGCGCTGTCCAGCAGAAAGTGTCAATGCCCATCGCCGGTCTAGGAACAGATGCGGACAAAGCTAAGGGGGAGGGGCACGATATGCTGCCAGAGACAAAATAAAACATAGCAGGGGGCACATGATAACAGTCAGCAAGTTCATACAAGGTTGTGACAAGCAGGCGGATGGAAACCTGTTCTTGTTAGAGCTCTAAGGACAGGACAAGAAGCAATGGGTTTAAATTGCAGCAAGGGAGGTTTAGGTTGGACATTAGGAAAAACTTCTGAACTGTCAGGGTGGTTAAACACTGGAATAAATTGCCCAGGGAGGTTGTGGAGTCTCCATCACTGTAGGTTTTAAGAGCAGGTTAGACAAACACCTGTCAGCGATGGTCGAGATAATACCTAGTCCTGCTGTGAGTGCAGGGGACTGGACCAGAAGATCTCCCAAGGTCCCTTCCAGTCCTACATTTCTAGGATTCTATAATAATGCAGCATTTGGCAGGCTTCAAGCGGTGAGGTTTCCTGCTAGTTGTAGCATGTCCAGCACTCTTGCAGAGTTTCCAGAGACTTCTTTTGACCCCTTTTGGCAACACCCGTGGCTGTTTCCTGTCACTCTTTGTCAGGGGGTTCTTCAGTGTACGTTCAACCATCATCATATTTGTGGATAACACTGAAATGTGGGGCATCAAAGCCACAGGAGGACAAACCTAAACTGCAAAGTGATTGGAGCAGTGGTGGGTGCAAGCAGTGATGGGAGATTCAGTGCTAATAAATACAGGGTTGATCCTCAGCTGGTGTCAATTAGCGTAGCTCCTCTTAAATCAATGAGCAATGCTGAGTTATACCTGCTGAGGATCTGAGCCATAAAGTACTATACTAAACCCAGGGAGAGACAATAAACAGCCCAAATGAGGGGACAGTCTCCTTAATCTTGACCTAAGTTACTACTTCATGTCACATCCTGTGTGGCCTTGTAACCTAAGAATATGCACAACTACGCACTACATGTGTTCCCAAGCAGGGCTAGGATCAGACTAAGGTTGGGAGGGCGGGATTCACCCCAGGCTCTGTATTTGAAGAAGTGCTCCATATGTTTGAGGGCATTTGTGCTAGTGCACAGTCTCTATGGTGTGTATCTCACTGGTCTCTCCTGCTCTCTCCCTCTCTTCTAGATATGGCGGCGTTGTGAAGGCCCCCGAAGGGTGTGAAGCAACCATTGATGAGGAGCGGTGTGAATATAAATTCCATAAGAAGAATGACCCCTTTGCGCCATGCACCCCATTTTAAAAACATACCGTTTCCAGCAGGGGAAAGTAAATAAATCGCATGTTTGCATCTGACTCCTTGTAGATGTCTCAATGTTCTCTTGGGGGAATGTTGGGAATTCCAGAAAGAGGGATCTGTTCTGGGTATGGGCATGTGGGGGCTTTAGTCTGGAATTCTTTCATCTCTGTGGATGAGGGGAAAGCAGTGGATGTGTTATTCCTTGACTTTAGCAAAGCTTTTGATACAGTCTCCCACAGTATTCTTGCCGCCAAGTTAAAGAAGTATAGGCTGGATGAATGGACTGTAAGGTGGATAGAAAGCTGGCTAGATCGTCGGGCACAATGGGTAGTGATCAATGGCTCCATGTCTAGTTGGCAGCCGGTTTCAAGCTGAGTGCCCCAAGGGTGGGTCCTGGGGCCGGTTTTGTTTAATATCTTTATTAATGATCTGGAGGATGGTGTGGACTGCACTCTCAGCAAGTTTGCAGATGACACTAAACTAGGAGGCATGGTAGATACACTAGAGGGTAGGGATCGGATACAGAGGGACCTAGACAAATTAGAGGATTGGGCCAAAAAAAACCTGATGAGGTTCAACAAGGACAAGTGCAGAGTCCTGCACTTAGGATGGAAGAATCCCAGGCACTGCTACAGACTAGGGACTGAATGGCTAGGTAGCAGTTCTGCAGAAAAGGACCTAGGGGTCACAGTGAACGAGAAGCTGGATATGAGTCAACAGTGTGCTCTTGTTGCCAAGAAGGCTAACGGCATTTTGGGCTGTATAAGTAGGGGCATTGCCAGCAGATCGAGGAATGTGATCGTTCCCCTTTATTCGACATTGGTGAGGCCTCATCTGGAATATTGTGTCCAGTTTTGGGCCCCACACTACAAGAAGGATGTGGAAAAATTGGAGAGAGTCCAGTGGAGGGCAACAAAAATGATTAGGGGTCTGGAGCACATGACTTATGAGGAGAGGCTGAGGGAACTGGGATTCTTTAGTCTCCAGAAGAGAAGAATGAGGGGGGATTTGATAGCAGCCTTCAACTACCTGAAGGGGAGTTCCAAAGAGGATGGAGTTCGGCTGTTCTCAGTGGTGGCAGATGACAGAACAAGGAGCAATGGTCTCAAGTTGCAGTGTGGGAGGTCCAGGTTGGATATTAGGAAACACTATTTCACTAGGAGGGTGGTGAAGCACTGGAATGCGTTACCTAGGGAGGTGGTGGAGTCTCCTTCCTTGTAGGTTTTTAAGGCCTGGCTTGACAAAGTCCTGGCTGGGATGATTTAGTTGGGAATTGGTCCTGCTTTGAGCAGGGGGTTGGACTAGATGACCTCTTGAGGTCCCTTCCAACCCTGATATTCTATGATTCTCACCTTCTATGGAATGTATCTAAGGTGCTCTCAGTACCTTTCACACTAACTATTGAACAGAATGTACCGGAAAAGGACACTGACCATCAAGTTATGTCCAGATCTGAATGCAAACGTCTGAATGCAGGGAGTGTTCAGCTCTCGGGGTTTCCGAAGAATGATGAGGATAACAGGGAGTGTCACTAACTCCTCTATGAGAGTTGCCTAACACTTTCCATTCGGACAATTCTTGCTACTGTTTGCTGAGACACTCGAGACTCCATGATTTGCAGCAGGGCTTTGAAATTTGCCATAGGCTAGTCCCAGGATCAGGGAAGTACCATGAATTGACCTCCCATGAGAGCCTGAACAGACTTGGTCAAGGCCTAAGCAGTAGAATATCCCCTTTTCCTTCTGTTGTACGTTTTGGTTTTGGAATGGTCCCTCAAGGTGCCATTAGCATTCCACACAGAGCTCAGCCTTGGCTTACCCCTCCACATGCCCTGTCAAAAAACCCTTTGGCCTTGGGGTGTTACAAAGGCTGGGAACCAGGAGACCACGTGTTTCAGCCGCTCTTCTCCTCACTGGTGTTACTGATTTTGTACCTGTCATAGCACTTCTACTGAGAAAGGCCTCATGCCCCACAGAGAGACTGCACAATCCCGTGCAATGAAGGAGACAGGGGTCATGTTATTAAAGACTGTAGCATAATGCATGCCCACAGGGGAACAGAATTAAGGCTCCCCAGACAACCTGAATTCTGGTATTTCCTAACTTCCAAGGACTTGGCTTTGAAACCTTCATTACGTTTTGTAAATATAATTTATTATTTACTCTGCGGTAGCACCGAACATTCCCAGTCAGGGATCAGGGCCCCATGGGACTAGGGACCGTACAAACATGCCATACCAACAGGGCTGGCTTTAAGCCGATTTGGCCGATTCCCCGGAATGGGGCTCCGTGCCTAAGAGGGCCCCGCAACGTCCGGGGCTGCCGGCGGAGTGGGGGAAAAAAAAAAAAAAGCCACGTCCTGCTTCTCCCCCCTCCCTCCAGCACTTGCACCGTCATACAGCTGATCAGCGCAAGCCTGGGAGGGAGGAGTGAGGAGGAGGAATGCAGTATGCTTGGGGAAGAGGCGGGGCCAGGGCGGGGATTTGGGGAGGAATCCAATGGGGCAGGGAGGGGGCGGGGGCGGGGCGGAGTTTGGGCAGGGTGGGGTGCGAGACAATTCACATCCCGGCGTGGGGCCCCGCACCTGCTAAAGCTGGCCCTGCATACCAACGACAGTCTCTGCCCCAGAGAGGTTACACTGCAGCCTGTTTGTTGATCAGTGACTCACTGGCAGCAGGATACTCAGACCCATGGCTTTTTTTCAAAAATAAAACACACGTCTGGGCTTAGCTATCGCTACAGCAAGACAGATGGAGGCAAATATTTCCCATAAGCCAGTGTAAAGGTATTTGTGTCCCTGACTTGAGGTTCTACTAAATACTCCCCTCTCCCATGAAATGTTTCTCTGTATATATCGGGCCCTATCACTGATCCTTTCGGTGCCAGAGCCTTCCACTGTTTTCACTTGCACAACTCTTATAACTATATATTGCACCATAGCTATGACCAATCAGCATAAAGGACAGACCTCAAACACTCCTGCCTAGAGACCAGCATGGCTATAATTCATCTGGTAGATGGCAGTGTGCAAACATACACACTTTCCAGGTCATTACACCTGCCCCTTGTAAGCAAACTTCATCTGCTGCCCTCTGAGGTTTGTAGGAGCTCAGATCCCACTTCTGACACCATCATATCAAAACTATGGCCACCTAGAATGTCCCAGTTGTTACGATGCTGCACCCCACTGGTTCTCAGAACTCTTGTAGAAGGGACAGAATTCAGATGGTCCTGCTCCAAAGACTTGAGCCTTCGGGGGATAAACTCAGCTGGCAGTTCATAGTAGAGAATCTCTGCAGTGTGGCCAACTTTGTGATTTTATTTATTATGCGTAGCACAGTTATTGGGTTTTTTTTTGTAAAGCCCCAGCTCCTCGAGTCAAATGAGTAAAAGCTTTCTTAATGAGCTTTCATTTAAAAAATAAGTTTCCAGCCCTCATGGTTGCAGAAATAAACCCTGAAAACATGACCTGGGTGTGCCCAAAAGGCTCAGAAAGCAGAAGACAAAGCACCGGACATTTACAATAGTTTAAAAAGCTCAGTTTGTAAGCCCATCTCTTACTTTGGAGGCCTGACTCATGGTTTTCAAACCAATTCCAGTCTCCTCCAAGATCACACCTGTCACTCCTGTGGGGAAATCTGCAGGGCACGAACTTACAAACCCACCAGTGACCCCCCTTGGCAGACAGGGATAGCCGAAGATAACACTATCATTGGCTCCACAGGACAGTTATTTCATTGTGGGGGTCCTACAGTGAAAACGTTTCAAGACCAGATCTTGTTTCTAAAGGGGATTTGTCGCTGATTTCAGATAGTCAGATGCCGAGTGTTTAAAAGAGAATTTGAAGATAGAACAGTGGTTTCTGAGTCTACTTTTCATTTCTAAATAGAATCCTTTCATGCCCTATGTGTATGGTAGCCCGTGCAAAATTACACAGTGCTTTATTTTACCTAGGAAATACAGCCATGTAATTGTTTTTTCACTAGGACATACCTCTTGCAGATAGTCAACAACATACGTGTGACGGGTTGGGTCACAGAAACCCCCTTGGGCTGCCACCTGATGTGCTGAGACTACCTCCGAGCTCGTTTTCCCTGGCAGCTTGGGACTTTGGTACCTCGTCTTGTTGAGCCAGATACACTAGCCTGCTACAAACACAGACCCAGGTCTGAACCACATCCCTCCAAAAGCTGCAGACTAAACTGAAAGAGGTTTAGAAAGTTCTCCTGTCTCTAGCACCCAGATACCCAGCTCCCAATGGGATCTAAACCCCAATTAAATCCGTTTTACTCTGTATAAAGCTTACACAGGGTAAACTCATAAATTGTTCGCTCTTTATAACACCGGTCGAGAGATATGCACAGCTGTTTGCTCCCCCAGGTATTAATTACATGCCCTGGGTTAATTAATAAGCAAAAAGTGATTTTATGAAATATAAAAAGTAGGATTTAAGTGATTTCAAGTAATAACAGACAGAACAAAGTAACTTACCAAGCAAAATAAAACAAAAACATGCAAGTCTAAGCCTAATACAGTAGGAAACTAAATGCAGGTAAATCTTACCCTCAGAGATGTTCCAATAAGCTTCTTTGACAGACTAGACTCCTTCCTAGTCTGGATCCAGCAATCACTCACATCCTCGTAGTTACTGTCCTTTGTTCCAGTTTCTTTCAGGCATCTCTTGGGGGTGGAGAGGCTATCTTTTGAGCCAGCTGAAGACAAAATGGAGGGGATTTCAGGGCCTTTCATATTCTCTCTCTTGTGGGCGGAACCCCCTTTCTTTTCCTGTGCAAAATCACAGTAACAAGATGGAGTCTGTAGCTATCTGGGCAAGTCACATGTCTAGGGATGATTCAGCTTTTTGCAGGCCGACGCCATTGTTTACATGTTAGTTTGAACATTCCCAGGAAAGCTCAGATGTGGATTGGCGTCTCCCAAAGTCCATTATCAGTAAAGTGTTTCTTGATTGGGCACTTACTGAGAATAGTCCTTTCTCAAGAAGCTGACCAAATGCTTCACTGAGGCTACTTAGAATCAAACAAGTACATAGCCAATATTTAGAACTTCAAATACAAAAATGATACACACATACAGACAGCATAATCATAACCAGCAAACTACAACCTTTCCGTAGACACCCCACTTGGCCTCCTCTGTACAAGAACTGGTGCAACCATAGGACCCTGGTTGCAACAATGATCTATACGGTCACAGTTTCTCTCAATAGCATCACAATATGATCAATAGCTCAATTGAGAGGGAGTTTGTGTGAGGGAGATGTAATATAGTCACTGTGGTTAGGAAGGGCTGCATCACCAGTATCAGTGCTGCGCCTGTCCCCTCTACCTGCACCTGTATCCAGACAGAGAACCTGACCATGGATGCCTCTACCCTGATCCTGGTGTGGATTTGCAGACTGTGGCCTGCATTTCCCACTCTCAGAAAGCCAGGCTGGGGCGGATCATCCAATGTGAGAGGTGTCTGCTGGTGGAATGTCTCAGGAAGCAGGTGGGAGAGCTACAGGAGGAGGTGGCTGGCTGAGGAGCATCCATGCCCATGAGGAATTCCTTGACAGTTTTCATATGGAAACATCCAAGGCTGAGGAAGCTATCCAGCTAGAGAGGGCTGCTGTCCCACCACCGGGGGAGGAGGATATGGCTCTGTCACAGGGAGGACACTGGCAGCTGGTTACTTCTGGCAGCAGGCAGTGCTCCACCCCTACTCCCAACCCACCCACCATGGTGATGGAAAACCGATAGGCTGCCCTGGCAATGAGGAATCACCCCCAAAGGAGGAGGAGGAGAAGCCATGTACCCCCAAGGCTGGGAGGATCGCAGCCATCACTCTTGGGAGGAAACTCAGAGTAGTGGTGGTTGGTGACTCTCTTTTGAGGTGGCCAGGGGCACCCCTCTATCACTCTGACATGGCTTCCCCTGCCTGCCAGGGGCCATATCTGAGATGTTATGGAGGGATTGTTGAGGATCATCTGGCTCTCCGACTACTACCCCATGCTTCTCATCCACATGGGCACTAATGATACTGTGAGGTAGGACTCTCAGCAGATCAGAAGTGACTACAGAGCTCTGGAAGTGAGGGTGAAGGAGTTGGGAGTGCAGGTGGTGTTCTCTTTGATCCTTCCGGTCAAGGGTAGTGTGGCAGAACTCCGACCTTGTCCCCATGGGTCCTGTGCTTCCAGGTGGTTTATGCTAGCCTCAGAGGCTCACTGCAACCCTCCATGTAGCCATGGACCCTTCTCTCTCTAGGGCCAGGGGTACAGTCTACTGAGCCAGCAAGGAGGTTGGTAACAGAATTCCCACAGTCTCTGTTGTCCCTACAGGCTTGTTCCAGAACACTTCAGCCTCTTGTCCTGACAGGGGCCTGTCTTCCCCTCCCAGGAGGTGTTTCTGTAGTGGCGGGTTGGGGGGAACCCAGACCCTCCCTCTACTCCGGGTTCCGACCCAGGGACCCTAATGGTAGCAGCTGTTGGCAGCCAACCTTTCACCGCCAGAGCAGCTACAGTTCCCTGGGCCACTTCCCCACAGCTCTCCTGCTTCTCTCTCTTAATGCCTTCTTCACCATTACCTTAGGGCTCCCTTTCCAGTGGCTTGAGGGTGTCTTCATTACCCAGCCCCTCAGCCACACTTCCTTTTCTCTGGCTCCCTGACTCTCTTTGGCCTGACCAGAGTGAGCCCTTTTATAGTATCAGAGGGGCCTTAATTAGAGTCAGGTGTTCTCATTAGCCTAACGGCTTCAACTGACTCTTTAAAGGCTAATTGGAGTCATGTATCCACCCTAGCCTGGAGCAGCTCCTGCTCTGGTCAGTCAGGGAACAGAAAACTGCTTATCCAGTGGCCAGTATATCTGCCTTCTACTACTCTGCTGTACCCAACTGGCCTGGGTCTATAACAGTAGGGACCTCAGCAGAGACAGATGCATCCTGGAGATGAAGGCCTGGCTGTGAGGATGGTGTTGCCAGGAGGGCTTCGGCTTCCTTGACCACGGGATGCTGTTTCAGGAAGAAGGACTGATAAGCAGAGATGGGGTCCACTATCGAGGAAGGGGAAGAGCATATTTGGCTACAGACTGGCTAACCTAGTGAGGAGGGCTTTAAACTAGGTCCAAAGGGGACAGGTGACCAGAGCCCACAGGTAAGTCAAAAACATGGAGACCTGGGAGAAGGGTCAGAATCTGGGGGAAGCATGGGCTGTTATAGCAGGGATAAGAGAGAGAGAAGACAGAATTGGGTGTGGGGGAATCAAATCAATATCTTAGATGTATGTATACTAATGCAAGAAGTATGGGGAATAAGCAGGAAGAACTCGAAATGCTAGTAAATAAACACAACTATGACATAACTGGCATCATGGATTGGTATAGAAGGGTACAGCTTGCTCAGGAAGGACAGGCATGGAAAAAAGGGAGGAGGTGTTGCCTTATATATTAAAAATATATACACTTTGAGATGGGAATAGTAGACAGACGTGTTGAAAGTCTCTGGGTAAAGATCTGGGTAAAAGGGGTAAAAAACAAGGGTGATGTCATGGTAGGGGTTTACTACAGATCACCTAGCCAGGAAGAAGAGGTGGATGAGTTTTTTTTTTTTTTTTTTTTTTTTTTTTAAACAACTAACAGAATTGAAAGCACAGGACTTGGTGATGATGGGGCACTTCAACTACTCAGACATCTGCTGGGAAAATAACACAGCAGGGCACAGATTATCCAGTTAGTTCTTGGAATGTATTGGAGACAATTTTAGCAAACTCAGGGAGTTGGTAGGTAAGATCCCACGGAAAGCAAGTCTAAGGGGAAAAACAATTGAAGACAGTTGGCAGTTTTTCAAAGAGACATTATTAAGGACACAAGAGCAAACTGTCCCACTGCGTAGGAAAGATAGGAAGTATGGCAAGAGACCACCCTGCCTTTACCAGAAGATCTTCAATTATCTGAAACTCAAAAAAAAGTCCTACAAAAAGTGGAAAGTTGCTAATGTCTAATGGAAACCTTGGGGAAACTTTCCATTTAAAGATAACTTGGCATTGGTGATTTACATACTGAGCTTTCACAGCCCTCATTTTCTTTAATTCTTTGAGATATTTGCATGGAAATGGAACAATTGTTGCCTAGGAGCAGATCAACTACTGCTGTTTATTTTTCTCACCTGAAGTCATAATCCTCTATTTGTGACATCATATTTGTCCCAGCAGCAGCTTATTGTGATACCACAAAGGAGGGATTATACCATCAGGTGGGGACTAAGCAACCACAGAAGATAAATTCCCAAGCAGCACTAATCCTGTTTTCATGCAAACCTTCCCAATAATAAAATCCAAAAAAGGAGCAGGCAGGATCCACTGTCTGTATTTCTATCTCCTCCAGGAGGCATTGATGGGCCTTTATATTTCTGCACACTCTTAGGTTTGCTCACAGAACAGAGAAGGTCTGGACCTTTACTAGTAACGTAAAGGCAAGTTATGAACTTCTGCGCTGTTTATTGCCAAAATGGTCATTTCTCACCTACTCCGATTTCTCCAAGCCTCTCTGTGCCAGCTTGACAGTTGGTATAAATCCTCCAATCGCCACTGGAAGACAGGAAAGACAGCTGTTACAAGGCAACGCCCCCTGTGGAGCAGACAGGATCACCTGCTCCGTTTGAGGCTTCCTGAGCAGTAAAGGAAGTCTATGAAAGTCTCCTCTGATGTCCTGTCAGAGAGAGTCTCCAGCTCCATCAGCACCACAGAGAAGATGGGATGTCTGGCCATGCACCGAGGGACTATGGGAATTCCAATTCCAGTTCTCCACTGACCCCTCACACTGCCAGAGTCAATGGGTATTTCAACAAAAGTGCTCGGGACCAGAGAAGAAACAGAGTAGGCATTGAGAAGCTACAATGAGTAGTGCCTTGGAAATACCAGATACCAGCACTGTCAAATGAGTTCACTTTGGAAAGAAGGTTTGCTAAAGGAAAAAAAGGCAACCCCCCGACCCTGAAAATCTAGGTTAGCCTGCTAGAGAACCACTGCCTACTGCTGGAAACCGACAAATCAGTGCGGGGTTCAGGTAGCTACTTCTGCATGGCAGAGAGGACTGGTCTTGTGGTTACAGCATTAGACTGGTGCTCAGGGGATTGCGTTCAATTCCTGGCTCTGTCTGGACTGCAGTCATGAGGTGTGGTGGCAGCTCGTGTAGACAGACCCGAGCTAGTGCTAGTCAAGCTAGTTTAAGTACTGGAGCATGAAGCCAACAGCATGGGCGAACGACCCAAAGAATTACTCAGGGTTCTGCCTGGGGGATGAGTGCAGACTGCACAGCCCGAATGCTGCTGCTAAAATAACCTTCTCCTCCTCCAGGCTGTTCCCTCTCCTTTCTCATTCAGCTCAGCCCCTTCCGACATCTCTGCTCTCATCCCAGCTGACGCCTCATCTTGCTAGTGATGCCTCCTTTCTTCTTAGCCACTTCTCATTGTATGCTTTCTTCCATGTCGTCCATTGCACTAGGAACAGTTGCCCTCTTCCTGTGCCAAGGGTGCTAAGCACCGGCCCGTTCCTCCACAGCTCTCCTTAGTCTCCACTCCTTCTGTCCACATGTAGAGGCACCGCAGCAGCATGGGCAAGGTGCTTCCCTAGAATCCCGACAGTCCTGGGTTCAGGTTCTGCTTGATCTCACACTGAACAGCCACCTCCAGTTTACCTGCCTTCAAAATGGCTTCCAGACCTATGGGGTTAGGGCAGTCCAAGGCAGTTGGCCACTTTGCTCCCTTGGCTAGCACTGGCTGTGAAATTGACACCCGGGACCGTGACAGCCCATGGAGCCATTGGCTCGGGGGAGCTTTGACGCACCAGGCTGGAGGTGTGCTTTCCACCCCGAGGAGACACAGCTGTGCTAACTGTGGTTAAGCGAGATTGCTGAAAATAGAAGTGTGGGTGGCGCTAGCGGCCAAAGCATGTGCCTAGCATCTTGGATGGGATGCTACTCAGGATGGCTAGCCTCTCCCACCATCTGGGCCTTTTGCTTTTGTAAGGTGCTAGCACAATCAGAGATAGCGGGGGTATATTGGCCTGAGCTGGAAATGACTCAGTGCAGATGTGCCTGGACTGCTGCTCATGTATCAGAGCAGAGCTAAACTGTCAGCCCCTCAGGGAAGGGAGCTTGTCCGGCCTTTCCCTTAAAGAGCCATGCTTGTTTATGGCACTATAGAAATGATAGCAATATACCAATGACCTGACATCTTTACCTGGGCAACCTTACGTGCCCTGATGACTCCTTGTCTCTGCTTAGCTGATGTTCCCAAGTGCGATGCACATAAAGAATGTGCAACAATTTCCTCTTTATTTGTATCCTGGCAACAAATAGGAGAGTGAGGTACAGGAAGATTGTGCTTTGGGATCACTGGGTTCAAACCACAGCTCGGACGGAGAGGAACTCCAGAAGCCTGCGAGAGAAGGGCGTATAGCAACAACGGAGCAGGTGATGCCAGGAGTGCAAAGTTAAAGATGGTTATTGGGTGAACTCACAATACACTGAATAGCCGAGACAGTCAAAGCCATTTTAAATGGGATGCAGCTACCTGAGGCCTTCCTGGGGCAAGACGCTGGGGACAGATTTTGTTGCTTGAATGGCCATACTGGGTCAGACCCAGGGTTCACCCCATTGTCCTGATGCTTCACAGGGCATGAACAGACCAGGGCAGTTTTGAGTGATCTGTTCCCTGTTGTCCACTCCCAGCTTTTGGTAGATGGATAATTAGGGACCCGCAGCATGGGTTGGACACCTGATCAGCTTGGCTAATAGCCATTGATGGACCTGTCCTCCATGAACTTATCTCGTTCTTTTTTGAACCCAGTTATACTTTTTGGCCTTCACAACATCCCGTGGCAATGAGTTCCATAGGTTGACTGTGCGTTGTGTGAAGTGCTTCCGTATGTCTGTTTTAAACCTGCTGCCTGTTAATTTAGTTGGTGACTCCTAGTCCTTGTGTTACGTGAAGGAGTAAATAACATGTACTTATTCACTTTCTTCACACCCCACATGATTTTATAGACCTCTATCATATCCCCCCTTAGTTGTCTCTTTTCTCAGACAAATAGTCCCAGTCTTTATAATCTCTTCTTCCTTAGAAGCTGTTCCATACCCCTAATCATTTTTGTGGCCCTTCTCCAGTTCTAATACATCTTTTTGAGATGAGGCACCCAGAACGGCATGTAATATTCGAGATGTGGGTGTACCATAGATTTATATAGTGGCACTGATATTTTCTGTCTTATTTTTATCCATTTTTAATGATTCCCAACATTCTGTTCGCTTTTTTGACTGCTGCTGCACATGGAGTGGATGATTTCAGAGAACTGTCCACAATGACTCCAAGATCCCTCTCTTGAGTGGTAACAGCTAATTGAGACCCCATCATTTTGTATGTATAGTTGAGATTATGTTTTCCGATGTGCATTACTTTGTATTTATTGACACTGAATTTAATCTGCCATTTTGTTGCCCAGTCACCCAGTTTTGTGAGATCCCTTTGTAGCTCTTCTCAGTCTGCTTTGGACCTAACTACCTTCAGTAATTCTGTATCATCTGCAAATTTTGCTACCTCCTTTTTCCAGATCATTTATCAATACGTTGAACAGCACTGGTCCCTGTACAGACCCCTGGGAACACCACTATTTAACGCTCTCCATTCTGAAAACTGACCATTTATTCCTACCCTTTCCCCCCTATCTTTTAACCAGTTCCTGATCAATGAGAGAACCTTCCCTCTCATCCCATGACAGCTTACTTTGCTTAAGAGCCTTTGGTGAGGGACCTTTTCAAAGGCTTTCTGAAAGTCCAAGTCCAAGTACACTATAGCCATTGGATGCCCCTTGTCCACATGGTTGTAGACACCCTCAAAGAATTCTAGTAGATTGGTGAGGCATGATTTCCCTTTACAAAACCCATGTTGACTCTTCCCCAACAAATCATGTTCATCTACGTGTCTGATAATTCTGTTCTTTACTAAAGTTTCAACCAATTAGCCTGGTACTGAAGTTAGGCCAGGATCGCCTCTGGAACCTTTTCTAAAAATTGTTGTCACATTAGCTACTTTCCAGTCATCTAGTACAGAAGCTGATTTAAGTGATAGATTATATACCACAGTTAGTAGTTCTGCAATTTCATATTTCTTTCCTGATATACCTTGCAAGGTTTACCCTGCGTTTCAATTCTTGATTTAGTCCTAAGTGGAACACAGGATCTGGTCCAAGAGATGAATATAGCTGGGCCTCTTGGTAACAGTGACCATAATATAATTAAATTTAACATCCCTGTGCCGGGGAAAACACCACAGCGGCCCAACACTGTAGCCTTTAATTTCAGAAAGGGGAACTACAGAAAAATGAGGAAGTTAGTGAAACAGAAATTAAAAGGTACAGTGCAAAAAGTGAAATCCCTGCACGGAAACTTTTTAAAGACACCATAATAGAGGCTTAACTTAAATGTATACCCCAAATTAAAAAACTTAATAAGAGAACCAAAAAAGTGCCACCGTGGCTAGACAACAAAGTAAAAGAAGCAGTGAGAGGCAAAAAGGCATCTGTAGCAGAGTGCGGCAGGGCTTCCCTGGCTCCTGCCTCTGCTAGGTCCACAGTCACTCTGAGACCCTGGGCTTAGCAACCACTGGTGCAGTTTATTCACGGGCTTGTTCCCACCACCGTTTCACCATGTACAGCTGGCCCTTCACCATCTGCAGGCAGGAAAAGGAAGAGCTACCATCCTGCTTCCACTCCCTGACTTTTCCCTTCCTTTCTGCTTTATCTTGGCTTCCTTCCCCTATGACTTTTATACAGCCCCAAGCTAATTAGGTGACAGCTGTCTCTGCTTCCCCAATTAGGGCCAGGTTATCTCCAGCCAGCTCTAATTTATTCCTATAAATGAGAGCTGGCATGACAGAGGGCTGAATCAGCAACCCTTTGCCCAGCACCCTGTGACAGCATCCTTTAAAAAGTGGAAAACTCTGTGCTAGCTATTGTCATGGTGGTTAGTGATAGCTCTCTTATTATAATGGCATAAGGAAGATTCAAATCAATGCTGACCGGGAGCATTAGGAAGTTAAATCCTAGTGAGGAAAATAGAAAGGAGCATAAACTCTGGCAAATGAAGTGTAAAAATATAATGAGGAAGGCCAAAAAAGAATCTGAAGAACAGCTAGCCAAAGACTCAAAAAGTAATAGCAAAAAACCATTTAAGTACATCAGAAGCTGGAAGCCCGCTAAACAACCAGTGGGGCCACTCGACGATCAAGGTGCTAAAGGAGCACTCAAGGACGATGAGGCCATTGCGGAGAAACTAAATGAATTCTTTGCATCGGTCTTCACAGCTGAGGATGTGATGGAGATTCCCAAACCTGAGTCATTCTTTTTAGGTGACAAATCTGAGGAACTGTCCCAGATTGAGGTATCATTAGAGGAGGGTTTGGAACAAATTGATAAACTAAACAGTAATAAGTCACCAGGACCAGATGGTATCACCCGAGTTCTGAAGGAACTTAAATGGGAAATTGCAGAACTAAGAACTGTAGTTTGCAACCTATCATTTAAATCAGCTTCTGTACCAAATGACTGGAGGATAGCTAATGTGACACCAGTTTTAAAAAGGGATCCAGAGGTGATCCGGCAATTAGAGGCCAGTAAGTCTAACATCAGTACCGGGCAAACTGGTTGAAACTATAGTAAAGAACAAAATTGTCAGACACATGGATGAACATAATTTGTCGGGAAAGAGTCAACATGGGTTTTGTAAAGGGAAATCATGCCTCACCAATCTACTAGAATTCTTTGAGGGGGTACAACAAGCATGTGGACAAGAGGGATCCAGTGGATACAGTGTACTTAGATTTTCAGAAAGCCTTTGACAAGGTCCCTCACCAAAGGCTTTTAAGTAAAGTAAGCTGTTATGGGATAAGAGGGAAGCTCCTCTAATGGGTTAGTGACTGGTTAAAAGATAGGAAACAGAGGGTAGGAATAAATGGTCAGTTTTCAGAATGGAAAGAGGTAAACAGTGGTGTCCCCCGGGGTCTGTACCGGGACCAGTCCTATTCAACATATTCATAAATGATCTGGAAAAAGGGGTTAACAGTGAGGTGGCAAAATTTGCAGATGACACAAAACTACTCAAGACATTTAAGTCCCAGGCAGACTGTGAAGAGCTACAAAGGGATCTCACAAAACTGGGTGACTGGGCAACAAAATGGCAGATGAAATTCAATGTTGATAAATGCAAAGTGATGCACATTGGAAAACATAATCCCAACTATACATAAAAAACAATGGGGTCTAAATGAGCTGTTACCGCTCAAGAAAGAGATCTTGGTGTCATTGTGGATAGTTCTCTGAAAACATCTACTCAATGTGCAGCGGCAGTCAAAAAAGCGAACAGAATGTTGGGAATCATTAAGAAAGGGATAGAGAATAAGGCAGAAAATATCATATTGCCTTTATATAAATCCATGGTACACCCACATCTTGAATACTGCATGCAGATGTGGTCATCCCATTTCAAAAAAGCTATATTGGAATTGAGAAAGGTACAGAAAAGGAAAACAAAAATGATTAGAGGTATGGAATGGCTGCCTTATGAGGAGAGATTAATAAGATTGGAACTATTCAGCTTGGAAAAGAGACGGTTAAGAGGAGATATGATAGAGGCCTATAAAATCATGACTGATGTGGAGAAAGTAAATAAGGAAGTGTTATTTACTCCTTCTCCTAACACAAGAACTAGGGGACACTAAATGAAATTAATAGGCAGCAGGTTTAAAACAAAAAGGAAGTATTTTTTCACACAACACACAGTCAACCTGTGGAACTCTTTGCCAGAGGATGCTGTGAAGGCCAAGAGTAAAACAGGGTTAAAAAAAGAACTAGATAAGCTCATGGAGGATAGGTCCATCAATGGCTTTTAGCCAGGATGGGCAGGGATGGCGTTGCTAGCCTCTATTTGCCAGAAGCTGGGAATGGGCGACAGGGGATGGATCACTTGATGATTCCCTGTTCTGTTCATTCCCTCTGCGGCACCTGGCATTGGCCACTGTCGGCAGACAGGACATTGGGCTAGATGGACTTTTGGTCTGACCCAGTATGGCCGTTCTTATGTTTCTTCAGAACTCTTGGGTGAATCCTATCTGGTTCTGGTGACTTATTACTGTTTAATTTATCAGTTTGTTCCAAAACCCGCTCTGTTGACACCTCAATCTGGGACAGTTCCTCAGATTTGTCACCCCAGAAGAATGGCTCAGCTTTGGGAATCCTCTGCAGTGAAGACTGATGCAAAGAATTCACGCTTCTCTGCAATGGCCTTGTCTTCCTTGAGTGCGCCTTTATCACCTCGATCAACCAGTGGCCCCACTGATTGTTTGGCAGGCTTCCTGCTTCTAATGTATTCACATTGTTTTGTGATTCTTTTTCGTGTGCTTAGTTAGTGGGACTAATGTAATTGCTCAAACGCCTTTGTTGGGATGATTTTCAATCTTCTTACCCCATTGGCTACAATTAGAGGTGTCAATGTGCTGGTACAAGGTTTCTGATGATTGTCCTCAGTTTCAGAGACCTGTAGTTATAACCGTAATTGATGCTTAAATAAATGGATGCTTTGAAATGGAACAGCCACTTAATCAGGCCAAATATGAATCCATTGTGGAGTCCTGATTAGGAAGTTTCTACTCTGGACACAAAGCCTGTGACTGTATAAAGATTTGGTTTGAGATCTGCCTTTGTGTGGCCATTTTCATCCCAGCCGTGCCCTTGTTTGTCTACATTAGCTTTCTCCAGCTCTCCCCCACTCCCTGAGATTGTCTCCCTCTCGGGTTCCCATTGGGTTGGGAAGTGTAGATGCACAGGGGATTCTTGGGGTCTCAAGAGCTCTTGAGCTGTATCCAGGCAGTTGACTATTTCAAGTGGATTTGCAATGTTAATAATTGCTCTGTTCAATGACTTTTGTTTGGCTAGAGCAGAAGTGGGCAAACTTTTTGGCCCGAGGGCCACATTTGGATATTGAAAGTGTGGAAGCAGAGAAAAGAACTGACAGAAGGAAACTGCAATGCATGACGTTTGTTAGCAAGAGTCAGGCTAACTGTAACCCTAATAACGCGAGATTTGTAGAAGCGAGGATTGTGTGAGGCGGGTGAGAAAGAGCTGTGTAAGAAGTCATGATGACCTCAGCATAGATAAAGTGTAGAAGACCTTGGGTAGATAAGGTATAGAAAATAATTGTATGTTGGCAAGAGTCAAAACAACTGAGGAAATGAGATATCAAGATGGCCTATGTATAAACAAAATGCTGCTGTCTCTCATTATTTTTGTAATGAAAGGTATAAATGCTTGCTGTAATTAGTTATCGGAGAGAGACCTGTTTAGCTCTCTCCCTCTGCACATGTGAGAGTTAATAAACATCTGACTTGCTGTACCAAAACAAATAGTGAGAACTCAGTTTTTCTCCGACAAAAGTGTATGGTGGGCCATGAATGCTCATGAAATTGGGGGTTGGGGTGCAGGAGAGGGTGAGGGCTCTGGGGTGGGGCCAGAAATGAGGAGTTCAGGGTGTGGGAGTAGTCTCCAGACTGGGGAAGGGGGTTGGGAGGAAGGGGGGAGTGAGGGCTCCAGCTGGGGGTGCGGGCTCTGAGATGAGGCTGGGGGTGAGGGGTTGGGGGTGCAGGAGGGTTCTCTGGGCTGGGACCAAGGGGCTCAGAGGCCAGGAGGGGGATCAGGGCTAGGACAGGGAGTTGGGGTGCAGGAAAGGGTCAGGGGTGCAAGCTCTGGGTGGTGCTTACCTCAAGCAGCTCCCAGAAGCAGCGGCATGTTCCCACCCACGGCTCCTATGCGGAGGCATAGCCAGCAGCTCTGCGCGCTGCCCCATTCACAGGCACTGCCCCTGCAGCTCCCATTGGTCACAGTTCCTGGCCAGTTGGAGCTGCGGGGGTGGCACTTGGGCCGGGGGCCACGTGTGAAGGGGGAACATGCTGCTACTTCCGGGAGCTGCGTGGAGCAGAGCTAGCCCTGGACCCCACTCCCTGGCGGGAGCACGAGGGCCAGATTAAAATGTCTGAAGGGCTGGACGTGGCCCATGGGCCGTAGTTTGGGCTAAAACATCTCTTCCAGTAAGCTAACTAGGTCTGAGTTGAAGACCTCAAGATATAGCTTTGCATTTGGCTGCATTAAAACGTATTTTGGTTACCAAGCAATCTCTGTATTAGTGACCTGTTCTCATCCTTTACCACTCTGCCAATTTTTGTGCCACTCACAAATTTTATCAGCTGTGATTTTATATTTACTTCCAGATCTTTGATGAAAATGTTGAATAGGCTCAGGCCTGGAACCAATCACTGTGGATCCCCACTAGAATCAATGATGATTCCCGGCTGACAGTTACTTTTTGAGATCTTAAAGAAACAAGGTGGGTGAGATTATGTCTTTTATTGGACCAACTTCTGTTGGTGAGAGAAACAAGATTTGGAGCTAAAAGATATGACTTCACCCACCCTGTCTCTCTAATGTGCTGGGACCTAAACAGCTACAACAAAACTGCAAACACACTGAAAGATTGTTGAGATCTGCCAGTTAGCTAGTAGTTCTTGATCCATTTAATGTGTGCCCTCTTGTAGAGCTAATTTTTTTATTAGCCTGTCATGCTCTACTAAGTCAAATGCCTTGCAAAAGGCTAAGTATTATTACATCTTTATCAGCCAAACTTGTGAGCTTATCATGGAATGAAATCAGTTTGTTTAACAAGACCTAGTTTCATAAAAATTATGTTGATTGGCATTAATATATTCCCAACCTTAAATTCTGTATCAGCTGAGTCTTGAGATGGAGCTCTCTCTAACCCCTCTCAGTGCCTGATGTCATTCACCAGCTTTGATCACATTCAGTGACGTGTCACGATGAAAGATTTTCAGTGGTGTAGCGTTTAAATCGAGTAGTTGCTTTTCCTTGGCATCTTATAAATTGCCCTGAAGCAGCTGAATGTCTGATTCAGTTTGGGGCAGTGCTTGTCTTCTGTTTATAACCCGAGTTTCCTTATCGCAGCATTGACCCATTTTAACCGGGGCTGTGCACCACATCTTAAACGCTTCTCAGGAAAAAAAATAAAAAATAAAAAAAATCCCACACTTGGAAAGTTACGAATGAGGCTGCTTTTCTGAATACACCAGATGAGCAGAATGGTTCTACTTCATTGTTCCACGCTGGGAACCTCTGCAGGGCATTTGGGATGTAGGTAGTTATTACAGAAAACCCCTGAACAATGGCTCCTCTGTGTATGTGATAATGACACACACGATACCGTATATCGAAAAAGATCACTGCAGCTTCAGATAAAAGCAGTGCGGGAGGAGAGAGAGGGACAGCTGGGACAGTGTGAAGGAGGGTAGAGGACAGATGTCTGCCTGTGGCTGCGTCCTATCTAAAGCCATCCACAGAGCACATGGCAACAGGAAGAAAGATGGAAAGCACACGGCTGTGTTTCCCCCCCTGATTCTGAGGTTATGCATGTTCCTAGTGCTGCGCTGCCAGGGGACCCAGAGGCTCATGAAGGTGCTTAGTAGGGCATCATTAATACTCTAGCCCTGTGGTCCCCAAACTGTGGGGTGTGCCTGCCTAGGGGGGTGCAGAGGAACATTTGGGGGGCACCACCTATCCCAATTCCACCCCAACTCTGGCCCTGGCCCCAGCCCTGGTTCCCTGGGGGAAGGGGCATGGACAGGGATAAGGGGGGGCGCAACCGTGAAAAGTTTGGGGCCCACTGTTCTAGCCCTTGATATCCTTAATCGGGCCCCAATGAAGTCAGCAAATTCCTCTGTCTCAGGCTGCTGCTGCTTCAACACAGTTAAGAAACTGGGCGTTGATAGACTGTGAGGCGCTTAAGGGAAATAGGTGTTAAGCGAACTGGCTCTGGGCACTCTCCAGGCCTTGGGTGGATTGGCGTTTTGGTTTGCCACAACCGTTTATCGTGCCCTGGTTTATAGCATCTCTCTCCATCCTGGCTTGGTGCAAAGAAATCCTTGAAGAGGCTCCGGGCAGCATTGGGATGGAAACACAGCAGTTCCTGAAGCCTCTGGAGCACAGATACAAGTGTGAACATTGCCATCTAGTGTTCAAATAAGCACTGGCTTTCTGTTTCTGACTGTCCTTCATGGGGCATGATAAAGTGTGTAACACACAGTGGGCACGCATGTCTACACTGCCATGTAAGCCCAGGCTCAGGCTCAAACCCTAGTTCCTCTTCTGTCTACACACAAATTTCTCTGACTTGGGCTCGGACCCAGGGTCTTAGGACCCCATGGGAATGGAGGGGTCAACCCTGAGCCCAGATGAGTTCCAGGGTTCAAGCCCTATTCTTTTGAAGCATGGACCCGGCCACCCCAGACTCAGGCCAACGCTATCCCACAATCCCATGGGCTGAAATTCTTTGTCCTTTTTATCCCAGGAGTCACCAATCAACTCCCAGGAAACAGAGTCAACCCCCTTTTTTCAAGTACAGTTTGGAGTTTAACAAGCCTTCCGTTTGATTCTGACAGCTCCCTGAGCTGCAAACACAGCGAACCTGCTGCTGTGTTTGCAGCGCCCACTGGCCAGAAGATGTCCTTTGCCAAGCTCGCTGCTTCCCAGGTCACGGGAGCATGGCCAGATTTTGGTGAATCTCTGGGGTGAGGCGAGCAAAGTATCAGTTTTAGTCAGAGCTCCAGGAATAACTACGCCTACCAGCAAAGAGGAGAGAAGGTGACAGCCCCGGAAATGTATTAGATCGATGACCAGTGCAGGGAGTGGAATAAGCAACTCATGACCACTTACTGCAAAGCCAGGGACCAGAAAACAGCGATCCGGTTGATTCTCCCATGAATTTTGACTGAATCCCAGGTGCTGTAGCTGCAAGCTTAGCCCATAGCAGGAATTCCAGATAGGGAGTCATATTTCAGGAAAGGCATATTTTCAGGGCCCCCTCAGTAGCTGTCTGGCCCACTCCATTCATAGATGAGCTGTTCACTTGTCATTCATTTCAATCTGTTAGTGGCACACATGGCTGGCTTCCACCAGCAGGTTGGAATAAAACCTCTCTTTGCCACTCGAGAACCACAAGAACTGGCATGTCTTCCAAATTGTGGAACACCTGAAAGGACAGAGGAGGTTTCTGTGGGAACCAGCCTCTGCCCAAGTCCAGAAGGGTCTGCAATTTTTAGAAAAAGTGATCGCTAACTTACCGTTCTCTGTCACATCTTTCACTGCCCTCTAACCCAGCTGTGTCCAGGGAGCTTCTGCGGGCTGACACATCCCGCTAACAATATATTGAAGGAGAGTAGTGCAAAGTAACCTTTTATGTCCCTGAAATTCCAAAAGACATTTTTCTTGCTCATGCTCTGAGACACAACAACCACCTTGTGTGTCCTGGCTGCTTCCAGGCCCATTGACCTCTACAGACCAGAGTACCTCGACAGCTCACCCGCACGCGAGGAGAAGCCTGGGTCACCATACCGTCATGGGCCGGTCCAAGAGGAAGCATTTCCAGGCTGAACTTTTGGATGGCATTCTGGACAGGGCCAATAGCAAAGAGAGGGGGACTTGGAAAGGTTCTGGCTGGCTTTCCAAGTAGACACTTGCTCCCTAGTTCCTGGAAGAGGAACGGCGGTTAAGGGAGGAAGATAGAGCACACCAAAAAGAATTGTTTGAGCAGCTGCTTTCACTAATGACTGCCAGGTTCCTGCTGCGCCTGCCCTCTGGTCTGAGTTCCCTCCCTAGGACGATGGACCAGGAACAGTGGGTGGGCCATGCAATCGGGCCCTATCAGCAGATGGATAGGCCAAATGTACCCCAGACTGAACAACCCCTCCCCTGTGGACACCTCCTGCCCTAGTGCCAGTGCATGGCAACCGTGCAACAAAGGGAAAGGAGAATGGGGGCCAGGGGACACGCCACAATATGGGGTTCTGGCTTGGACATTGTTTCACTGTTTGCATGTGTTCATGCACTTAATTCCTGATTGTGTTAAGGGTTTTGCTCTCACTGGTGTTTTGGTGTGCTAATGGCCGCAGGCCTGCCTGGCGAGGGTTAATATTGTGCCTTTCTAAGACGTGTTCAAAAAGAAAGGTTTTTATTTTATTAAGAAATCGTATTACCCTCATTGCAGCACATAACAGAATGTGTATTTAAAATAATAAACACACAATAAGTGGCCACTTTGAAGTTGTATGTGAACAGGGTGTATTTGTCAGTCCAGACACCTTAATCCGTAGTTTTACCCTCCTTCCCTTATTTCATAAGTGGTTAAGTTATTAATAAATACAATGCATGGCACTCAACTCCCTGCCCCCACCATAAAGGTACTATTCTCCCACCTCCATTGGCCCATGAAAGTCTATGATGTGGGAGCACAGAGCATCCCTGGTCTCTGTTACCTCGGTGCAGCCAGCTCCAGCTGTGGTAGCTGCCTTGTCTGGCTGAGTGCACTGGTTCAGAGGGCCCCTTCTGTCATGGGTGACCTTGGGCTTCACAAAGATTGTGAAGAGTGCAGCAAGCCACAGTAATGTGGACAGAGTTGATGACACTGGCATCCAAATGGGGCTCTAGACATCGCCAGCGGGATTTCAATCTGCCAAACGCACATTCAGTCACCATTCTACACCTGCTGAGAGAGTAATTAAACTGTCCTTTGCCAGGGCCTCTGAGATCAGGATAAACCAAGGCAAAAGAGGGTACGCAGAGTCCTCCAGACTAATCGTGGGGACAGTAACTCCATTTGACAATGTCATTTGGTGGGAATATTGTCCCAGCCTGTCCTTGAAAACCCTGGCATCAGGAACTTGTCCAGTAAAACCCACACCGATATTCATAAACCACCTTCTGTGGTCCATGACCCTTTGCAGCTTATGTACTCATGTGGCCCTTGAGGGGGGCACACTCTGGGCACACGAGTCCCATCAGAGGCCCTGGCTCATTTTGGAAACCCCAGTCACTCAAACCGAGCAATTATTTCAGTAATATCTCTAATGCCTGGCACCGGGGTAAGCCACATGTCTGATTGCCTCAGAAACCTCTGCCACCAAATACCCACTGTCAATTTTCCATCCCCAAACTGGCTGGCAATGGACCAGTAGCAGTCTGGGGTCACCAGCTCCCAGACAGTTATAGCAGCCCACTACTGGACCTGCCAGAGCCCTCCTGAGTGTGTCTTGTCACTGGAGGGTTGGGAAAAGTCACAAAGCCAGAAATGTAGCTTTCTGCATGCAAAAGTTCTGGGCCCACTTCTGCTCTTCCCAGCTCTGCATGATGACATGGTCCCACCACTCTGTGCTTCAGGCAGCGCTCCACATCAGAGGCATCAGCGGCTATACAGTGTCATGAGCAGCATCAGCCAGCTTGAGTATGCCGTACCCTCCATGTGACGGTGCTGCCCGTGGGAGCCCACTGAGGTCACTCAATCAGGGTGAACTGCAAACAAAACGGGGCAGACAAACCCCAAAAGCTGGTGGATATTCCAATACTTAGATTTACCAAGCCTGCACAAAACAGCTTCTATAGTACCTCACTGGTTACTCAGAAGTTCAAACAATGCAGTTCCCTTCAAGTGCCCAGCCTCAGGCCTCCGTCCAGACACACCTGTCAGATATGATGATGATTACTGAAAATCTTATCTCATCATACAAAAGAAAAGGTTCTTCCAATCCCAAAGGATCTGCCACATACCCAGGTTCAATTATAACTTAGATCTTACCCACAATACATGCTAAAGTCAATTCTTATTAACTAAGCTAAAATTTATTAAAAAAGAAAAGAGAGAGAGTGTTGGTTAAAAAAATCAATATACAGACAGACTTGAATTCAATTCCTGAGGTTTAGATACATAGCAGAGATGAGCTTGTAGTTGCCAGAATTCCTTTTTAGATATAGTCCATAGGTTATAGTCCAATGTCCATATTCAGGTGACTCCAGTCAGTGACTGGGGATCTCAATCCTTGTGGCTTAAGGTTTCCCCGTTTTGAAACCCAAAGCAGATCTGAGATGAAGTAGGATCGTGTCCCAGGGTTCTTATACATTTCCAGCAGCCTTTCGGCCTGAGAAAACAATAGACTTAACTCTCCTTCCAAGCATCCTGGCAATTAGCACAGGGTAATTTATCCATTAAACAGTTCAGATACAGGTTACCCCAACCTTCAAAGAGACATATAGACAATAATACTATTTCACTCAAGTATCATCATAAATGTTAATATTCCTTTTTTGATCTTTGAATTAAAGTTATAGCAATAGACAAGACTTGTTTGCTTACATCACAAGACCTGAGCAAACATCTACCCTTGAGATCTCTAACAATGCAGACTTGCATTTCAAAGCTCTATTAATTTACATATCTTCCTAAGCAGTCCTTACGGTTCACCCATGGGTCAGGTCAGTCTGAGTTAATTAACTCTTTCTGGCCCTGTCACCTTCCAATTAAATATTATATTACACTCATAACATCACACTCCAGCATTAATGGTATCAGGTGTCTTTGGTGGGTCAGAAAATGCTGCTGGAACATCCACCAGCAGCTCACGGAAGCGCTGCCTGTTTCTTAAACCAGGGTGACACCACAAGCCAGAGAAATTCTTCAAATAGCAACTCATCCATGTTGCTGGCTCTGGCTCTGGTTCCTGGGAGCGCCTGGCTTGTCAGGATGTGCTGACAGGCCGCTCAAACTTCCAGTGACATGCGGGGATGGACACTCAAGTATTTTCCACAGGCCATGTGCAAAGGTCTAGAGCTACCACATTTTGGGAGGGCGCTAGGAAGTCTGGGATATGATTGTGTAAGCAGAGTCTGAATGAGCTCCCCTGACATCTAGGGCTTCGGGGGCTGATCTCGTTTGCATGGGCACACCCACCCTGTCTAGGTTCTCAGCATGATGGGATTGCTTGGCCAAATGATCATTTTGGCTGGTGTTGGATCCCAGTCTCCTTGGTATTGGGACAGGAGTAATAAAGCGTTGTTATCCTTGTTGTGTGAATCAAGGGCAGCAGAACTGTACTTGGCATAGCCTGATGGAGGGACTCATCCTCAACTAAAAGCCACTCGCTAGACAGGGGACATGGGTTCCGAAACCCAGTGTGTTGAAAGAGGGTGGGAGCAGGTATTTGTACTGGGTGGTGTGGGTGTTGTTTAAGGGTTGCAGTTATGTTGTGATCTCCTGCCACTGTGTAATCAAAGAGGTAATTTAGGCTCAAGTGAGAGTCATTATATGGGGTAGATCTGAAATCAGTGATACCTA
>NC_048299.1:141911301-141937964 GCF_013100865.1 Trachemys scripta elegans
GGTGAAGCACTGGAATAGGTTCCCTAGGGAGGTGATGGAATCTCCTTCCTTAGAGGTTTTTAAGATCAGGCTTGACAAAGCCCTGGCTGGGATGATTTAGTTGGGATTGGTCCTACTTTGAACAAGGGGGTGGACTAGATGACCTCTTGAGGTCCCTTCCAACCCTGATATTCTATGAGTCTATGATTTTTCTCAGTGCCTAAAGGCTAAGGCATTGTAACACTCAGCCTGACACCAGCATCCCTTTGAACACCTGTGCCTTTGCCGCGATTGCCCGCCCACTCTTTTTCTTGGCTATTTCAAGGGAAGCACAGCACCTAGCCCAAGGGGTCCAGGCTGGCTTTGGGCCTTTAGGTACTGCTGAATACACAGCATACAAATCCCAGAGAACCGCATCAGTCAGTTATTTTTTAGGTCCTCAGAGAGCAGCTTTAGAGAGGCCCCAGGGGCCAGCACCTTTCTGCGGCCCTCTCCTAGCCAAGGTCGCTGCAGTGAGGCCAGGGCACGCAGAGAATGCTTCACGCTCGTCTGCCGCTTTCAGTTTAATCACAGTTCTTAGCTAGGACTTCACGGTTTGGGTTTTTTTCTAAATAACAAATGCCCCTGCTCCTGTGGTTCACGTGTATTGTGAATTATAAGTGGCCCTTTCCAACTGTTTTCTGCAGGCCCCAGACATGGGTGTGGGAAAACCTTTAAGCTACAGCGCTGCCTGGCTGCTCCTGTGGAGATGCATGCAGTAAGCATCAGGAGGTAGCCGTGTTAGTCTGTATCCACAAAAACAACAAGGAGTCCGGTGGCACCTTAAAGACTAACAGATTTATTTGGGCATAAGCTTTCGTGGGTAAAACACCTCACATCAGATGAAGTGAGGTTTTTTACCCACGAAAGCTTATGCCCAAATAAATCTGTTAGTCTTTAAGGTGCCACCGGACTCCTTGTTGTTTATGCAGTAGGCAGCATCCCATTCCCTAGAAGGAGACCCTAGCGTTGGAATGAAAGAGCACGACCAGACTCCGCTCCCCAAGGTCCTGGGGCTCAGCCCACATCTGTGTATCAGAAACTCTAGAAACACAGAAAACAAAAAAAACCCTTGTCAGCGTTTTTAAGACTAGTTTAATTAAGCCCATTGTCAATAAGGGGGGATGGGGAAATGTAATGTTACATCAGCAGTAACTTGGCCAATCCTCTTCCAGCTGCCTGGTTACTCGCCCACCGCTGTCCTGCTCAAAACACTACAAAGCATTCTTGAGTTTTCCTGACATTTTACAAAACTCCCCCTCTGCAGCAATGCCATTGAACACCTGCAGCCAGCAGAGCCGTTCCTCGCAAGCTCCTGCTGCCTTTTTCATTATGCACAGGCCCAGAATAGAATTTGTCAGGGTCGTTTCAATTTCTAGCTCTCCGCTGAGAATTGCTTCTGCAGATTTCCACTTGGGGGATGCTAGCACTCTTCCTGCCCCCCCCCCCCCCCCCCCACACTGCAGAGGTAATACACAAAGACCAACCGCAACTCCTCTCTACACACTCCGAGTAGGTAGGTACTGCTATTTCTATGGTGACTGAAAACACCCCTTTCCTCATGCATCACCTATGGGTGAGCCCCCATAACCGCCCCGGGGCAAGGGCTGTGCATGCAGGTGGTGCAGACGCTTTTGCCTGACAGCGCTGGCTGCCGTCTGTTCTTGGAATCCAAGTCATTAGTTCTTCAACAATGGACCAACACTCTTTACAAACTTTGCAGCGCGTATGCTGGAGCTGTAAGACAGAGCTGCTCCCTTTCCAAGAATTACGGCCTGGGCTTCTTTCCCCTCCCATGCACAGCTGCGCTAGAGCCTGGACAACGGATGGCCTTAGCTTTGGGTGACGGAGAATTTCAGCAGCTCAAAAGGAGCCTAGGGGGGCAACGTCTGAAAACTCTTTCAGCAGCAGCCAACATCAAATGAATCCATGGTTTTCACCTAAAACAGAGGCCGCATCACCAACTGGGCACTGATTGCTACTGCCTCAGAGCGGCCAAGGGCTGCATGGGCCATCTCTGGCCAGGATTCCTCCACACCACTCTTGACTCCGATTGGCAGGAGGAAACTTGCACTGTCCCTGCCTCTGCCGTTGTTAGTGCTGGTCTGACAGCCGTGACGTTACTTGATGCATTAGATCTTGCCCTTAGAACCAAGTAGAGACCCTCTTGCATCAGGCCCTTGCATCAGAGTCTGGAAACACAGGAATCTTTTGGCTCCACGCGGCAGCCCCATTGAAGTAGAAAACCCCAGGGGGAAAGACAGCTTAGGGTATGTCTGTATATTGCAGATTGTAAAGTGCCCTGGCTCTGTAAAGTACACTGGAGACCAGCTGCATTAGCTAAATCATCAGCAGGTCAAAACCTCCTGCCGTGCAGCACCAAGGGATCTGCTCTTATTGGTTCCCTGGAGCCCTGCCTAGGTGTGTTGTACTGGGTTTAGACAGAAGGCTTCAGTGAACTGGCACAGGGCAAAGCTTCCCTGGACACATTCTTCAGATTCCCCTCAAGAGGTGTGGCCAGAACGTGGAGAAGGAGAAAGGGCTAGAGGCTCATGTGTTGAAAGTGCAGGGGCCATGAGGTGAATAAACCTCCTTTCCTAGCTGGGGAGCTGACAGACACAGCTTCCTGGGGGCTTACCGTACTTTATTATATTTAAACACCCCGGGGCTTAAATACGCCGGGGTAGGGTGTGTGTGTGGGGAGATGGCGGTCATGAACACAAAGGCAGCCAGTTTGTTAGCTAAACTAACACTAATACTGCAGCACAAGCCCATTAGAGACTTCTAAACATGACACACACGAGTGTTATTGGAACAATTTAGTTCCTGAAAATCTGCTTCCAATCAGGGCCGCCCAGAGGATTCAGGGGGCCTGGGGCAAAGCAATTTCAGGGGCCCCTTCCATAAAAAAAAGTTGCAATACTATAGAATAGTATATTCTTGTGGGTGCCCCTGTGGGGCCTGGGGCAAATTGCCCCACTTGTCCCCCCCTCTGGGAGGCCCTGCTTCCAATGTGGGTTAGTTAAAGCACTCCAGCCTCTCCCATAGAGGGCCCAATCCAGCTCCCCTCACAGTGAACCAGTCTCTCTCCGTTGACTTCAAAAGGAGGTGGGGCAGGCCCCAAGTGCCCAGAAATGGTTGGGAGATTACAGACTACACAGCTAACTGCCTTGGCCTCTCCAGGTCTATGTGTATTTCAGCACTGGAAACAATCAGATTGGAAACAAAATATTTGAAAGCTAGTTTCTATTTCCCTGGCAAGAACTGGTCCAATCGCTTTCCCCCCAAGACAGCTGGGAGCATCACTAACTCCTGTCAGTTACCACACCTGCGTTGGGTGGCGCCGCACTTCTCAAACATTTTGGTCAGTTTTTGTAGCCCAGCTGTATCATTCAGTACCCCCTGCTCATTCAGTTATGAGAATTCCAGCCTGTAACCCCGAGGGCTTCTCCAAACGGAAGGACTGGGGTTTGGGAAGGCGAGCTTGCACACAGACAGATGGCTGGCAAGCAGCAGCAGGGTGCTGATCCCCACCCTAGACGGTCCACATTAAGGCTGCAGCACCAAGCATACCATACTCAGGAAGCTGGAAAATTCAAAATGGGGAACCAATCCAGCAACACTAAGAGCCACCCTGCTTGCACTTTGCTATTTGATGGCTGAAGATGCATGGCCGGTGGGGGAAAGGTCGGCTCACACAAAGCAGCTGGCTCGTGTGCTGAATGACAGCTGCCGGTCCTTCCCAGGATGTCTAAAACCAACAGACACGAGCAGCCTGTTTGGACTTGCTGGAATCGCTCCACCAGACATTGGCAGAGTGGTCACAACCAAAATGGAATGATTAGGACAGGTTGAAGATGCCAGACAACATGGCCACACCATGGCAGTTCGCCACCTGAAATCACAAAAAGCTTCCTCGTTGCAAGGAAACTGCTCACAAAGAAAAAAATCACAGACAGGTGCATGGCTGGAAATGTGGTGCCCACCGCTCAAAACACTCGACAAGGACATCAAAATGCACATGTCCTTTGCCTTCCCGCAAGTGCGGAGAAGCATTGGTTGACCTGGAGATGTTTAAATTGCTGCTGAACAAGAGTTAGCAGGCCAAAAGCCAATATCTGGCATTGGGAGTATTCCAACACCTCAGGCACGTCTGACTGTTGTGAAACACAGACCTTGGAACATCTGTAGGTCTGCCAGCTCCTGGAGGAACCGTGCACCATCGGAGATCTCACTAGGGCTACAGACCAGGACGTATCATGTGCCCAACACTGGAAAAAGCCCAGGATTGTGGTGGAAGGACCCAAGAAAGAGAAGTGGCATACTGCTCACAGAAACGTAATGTACCTGTGATTAGAACCACACCTTTAGATACTGGAGATATCAGCCGGTGGCTTTACCTGCAATGGAATTGCCTCTGCCGTCTGTTCCCATCAGAAATAAGCTTGGCCATGTTTAGAAAGATGGACTGATACAGCTGTTTGCCTATCACTGCTTTGTGTGACTGGCAAGGTCTCTCTCCTTTCTCTGTATTTATAACTACAGGGGAGCATCATGGTTTTGCTCCTCAAACTCAGAAATGTTAAAATCAAAATTGAAGCAATATCATGTACCCACATGTCATGGCAATAGGCCCCTTAAAGGTCCATAATAAAATAAGCTTGGTAGAAGCGTGAAGGAAAAATTGACTGTCAAATATTTTTGTTGGAAACCTGTTTCGAAATAATCTCCCATCTGCCTTAGAGAATTGCTTGAGATCAGAAAGTTCCTATTTATTTTTTAATACAAAAGTCATCTGTTCTCTTGTTTCCACTAAGAGCAGTTGCTACCCTACTGCCCCAATTACTGGCTTCTAACTGCATCAGCTCCACAGGGTCAGATTTCCAGCTAGTGTAAATTGGCGAACTTCAGCAGAACTACGGCGAGGTACAGTAGCTGAGGAGCTCGCCTGGTGCTTTCAGATGAGAAGGAAAAGAAAATGGGTCCGATTCTCTAGTGCCCGGCACCTTGGCCACACTTTTCAGAAGGGCTCGCTCAGCACCCATTGATGCCCCCAAATTGGTAGCCAGATTTTCAAGCTCACCTGTTGAGTACTGAGCTCTCTTGAAAAATCTGACCGTGTGTGTCAAAATAGGGGTGCTAACTGCAGGCTCTTTTGAAGATCTGACCCCTTGTGGGGTCATTACCACCCGTGGAAAAAGCTGTGATTCAGCTTTGACAGCATTTTGCATCTACTCTGCACATGTGTAAACGCCTGCACATGGAACACGGCAACGGAGATTCAGGCTCAATGACTTGGTGACTAAACATTCCCTGGCATGTTTCAGAAGAACAGAGCAGCTCTCCCATCCCAAATTCCAACGTGAGTAAGTATACCTTGCCTCTACACGGCAGTCCTGTCGTCCCAGCTGAAAAAGCGCTTTCAGTTCCTATTCCAAACATCGTGGGAGGTGTTGCATATCTCCTGCAGTTTAGTGGTGCATGAAGTGATTACTGTCTATAGCAGCTTGCAAAGAGCTTTGGTAAGGCAGTGTAAATTATTATACATAGACAAACAACAACAACATTTCACAATTGCAGTAAGACTTCATTCCGTACACTGCATTGTTGTATTCATTCACACTGCACTTCCCTGCTGCCGGGAGATTTCAGTAACACATTACAATTCATGCCTTGTCACACCTGTTAGTGTTTCCTAAACGAGACCCGTAAGTATATCTAAAGGAGCCAACGTGTTTGCCCATTTAGCCAACACAGAGATCATATTTAATAGATACTTTCTAAGGCTATAAACCTCTAGTCCAATGGAATAGGAAACACCTTAGACAAATACATAGGAAGAAAACACAGTGTTCCCAGGTTCACATTTTTATTTGCACGTGATCTCAGCCTCTCGATTTATAGAGCACCAAGGGACATTTCATCACAACACCGTGCACCTTTCCCTTGGTGGGCTCACAGCAAGCGAACAACAGAGTAGAAGAGCCTGCCTCCATGAGGCTAAGATTTCCAGGGGCTGACTGTTTACTTGCTAATGCCAGGCTCATAAAGCTGCCAGATTTTACCTGCTTCTCCGTTGGACACTGGTGGCAGCTAGTCTCTGCCAAGGAAATCCTGCCTTGCAGGTGGGTGAGGCTGCACAGCAGAGTGGAACTGGCATCTCCTGCGCTCCCCACCTCATTGAGCAAACACACAACTCCACCATCTTCGACAGGAACCAGCTCCCGATGCAATGGGTTTACAAGAACAATGGGCCAGGGCTCGTGATTTGCCAACGGAGGTCAGCAAATGAAAAAAGGGGAAGATAAGACAAAGCGCTTGGAATGGAGGAATATCCACCACAGCTAACAAACAACACCAACAGAGGTGATGACTGGTGTGATTTGGGTACTGGAACAAAGGTTTGAAAGACCAGAGAGCAAAACCGAAGCTGTAAGTGAGAAAATGAACACTCTCACCTCGGCTACAAGAGAACAAGCTGGGTCTGACCTAGAGCACACATTCAGCAAACCAGTGAAAAAAGGAGGTACGGCCCAAAACTGCAACGGATAAATTAGATGATATGGATAATCAGAGATACATAAGAACACCTCGATCTCCAAGTAGACAGACAGGGAAACGCCTGTAAATATCTTGCACAGATGCTCAGAAAGCAGAGAACAAGACAATTCAAACTGAAAGGGCACATTGGGTTGGCCCCACAGGCAAAAAAATTGTGAGACCACATAACTCCCTCGACTAATAGCAGGTTCTGGATGCTGCTGCTCCAGTCTCTGTCTGAAGCCTCTTTCCATGCGGTATATATATATATATTTGAGAGGGGATCCCAAGGAGGAGAGCAGAGCTTAGTATGCAATGCTTTGCCTTCCTACACGGCTCCTCTAAAGGCCACAGAGGAAGAAGCCAGAGCAGGATTTGTTGGCACTGGAAACCAAGGCATGGCAGCCGCTGGAAAAGTTATTCTTGTGTCCTTTGATGGAGTCGTTAGGCTCTTATAATGCATTTACACACCAGGAAACGGCAGTAACCTAATTCAGTAGTAAGCTTCAGAACAAAAAGTTTTACTCCTGACTAGCCACTTGGGGGTGCTGAACACAAGCAGGTGTTTTAGAACAAGTGCAATGGGATTTTCATCACACTTTTTTGTGGCATCATCTGGGCCCCCTCGGAACCAATCCTTCAGACTAACACCATAACATACTTGCAGAAGGTTTCTTTTTAACCCTGTTATCTCGGGACTCTGCCAGGTGAGAGAGACCTCATTACAAGTGGGATTGCTCAGGCTAGAGTAGTGGTTTGTAGTAACTCTGCCAGACTAAGCCGATGCCGGATGACAAAGTGTCCACCACCTCCCATTCACGTCACCTGAGGCTGCTCTGCACCCCAGCTAAGACCCCCGGTAAATTGGAGCATGGATATGTAGGGGCTGGTGGCCAGAGGGATACAGTGGCCTAATACATTAGAGTCACTGGTGTAGCACTTACAGCAGCAAAACCAGTGAGAATCTCTGTACTGATCTTCAATGCCTAGCAAACTGGCCTCACGTTGTCCAGCTGCAGGGCCATAGGAAACCTAGCCTTGAACTGCAGTTAAATACATTCATTCAAAATAATAGCTTGACAAGAAACCTTAAATACTGCATTGCGGGACTGAAAACAGACAAGTCATTTTCAAGTAACTTCTAAGAACAGCCTAAAAACCAAGTTCAAAGTCCTCTCAGCCAGTCACTAGTTCCTCAAAATAACATGTTATTCCACAATCCCTAATATCACGCTAACTCACAAGACAACTCTCACTTTTGTGCCCAATTTTCTCCACCTTCATAGCCCTCAGCAACTCCCATTAGCAGAGCACATGTGTGAGCCGGAACACTGGCCACAGGTCTGGGTGAAGCTTGCCCAGGATTCTGAACAGTAACCACTGTATAATTTGACCCATATCTAATTATACAGTGGCCATAAATAGATCCAGTCCTGGAGCCTTCGAATTCCACCTGCCCTGCTGGGAGGGAGCTCTCTGGTTTGTTTTCACAGGGCCTGAGGGCTGCACGGGGAATTTTAAAACTTGTGCTGTAATGGGATGTCTATACGGAAATCTGTCTACAGCGCCCTCTCAAGGAAAGCATCTTGAGCTACTTCAGTGCATCTACACTTCACCAACAGATGTGCTGGCACCCACGGTTACAGTCCAACTCTTTTGGAGCTGGGGCATGCAGTAGTGGCCATGAGAAGTTGTGGATAGGCTTGAGACTAGTCTGTTTTCTAGCTTGTTGTTCTTCTCAGCTCCAGAAGAGGTGTGTCAAACCCAGCAGAGAAAGCAGCACCACGGAGCAGGAACTAGGCCCAAGGCCAGGAGAAAGCACATGAGAATGGAGCAGCTTTCTCTGAAGCACTTGGGGCTCACCTAAATAAGGCACTTGTTTCGGATGACCACAGGACCCCTTAGGGTGGAGGCCACCAGGGCTCCCTGGACCCAGGGTGGGAAGCATGCCACTCAGCCAAAGGCTGCCCAGTCTATTCTCCCGGCAGAGAGAAGGTTGATTTGCAATGAGGTGAAGGCCCCTGTTCAGTGGAATTAGCAGATTGCTCTAAATGGGTGAGAAAGGGGATAGAACAGTGATCATGCCTCCTTATGCCAGCTTCCCCAAGGGTCAAGGGACATTTGGGCCCATATCTAGTTTTGACAGGACCCTTGAGTGTCTCCAAGGCATATTTCAGAGTCTTAGAAGCACTGCTCTGTGCCTCAGGCAGCGCGGTATGTGTGCAGAAATAAAGGCGGGGGCAATGCAGGCAGCATTCCTGCAGCAGGAATGCTTCACAGGAGACACTTGGGGGCCAACCAGGGGAGGGAATGCCTTTCATCTTTAGGGATTTAGGCCAGTCTGCTGGTAACACGATCCTGCAGAATCGGATGAGCCTGGGAAGGCTGGATACAAGGCCAAGTAAGAGACACATGGAGCTTGTCTCTTTTGGGAATGCGTGGCTAGATCACCTGTCCATCTGGACACAGTTCCTCTATCCCTTACCTACAGCAGCATTTGTTAATGCTCCCACCTCTGCCCACTCCCGATCTGGAAGGCTCAGATCCCAGAGACTGTGCTGCTAAAATCGTGACCAAAATTGCCAGTCCCATTCCCTGTTTCCTATCACAATACGCAACAATGACTTGCCTGCTTTGAGAACCCTGCAGAGAAAAGCTGCGCTCATCTGTTACGGCCCCGGGAATGGGCAGTGCTGGCATGGTCAGTGCGAGAGAAGCAGCCTGCAAGCCTGAGCTTAGCCCCTCCAGCCCCAGCTCTAGGGGGGTGGGAGTGGGGTGGGGGGGGAAAAACAGAGCCTGAATTCAGATTTTTTTTAAATAAAAACCAACTACACAAAAAAGCAATGGCTGCAGTTGAGAGAGGATGTAAGTTGGAAGCCCTGGGCCTGGTCCTCCTCTTATACCAGTGACTAGTGTTACTGACCAAAAAAGGGATAAGGTCCACGTCCCACAGCACCTTGGTACATGCATCTATTATCCCATCAAAGGACTGGAGAGAAGTGTAAAGTAAAATGTCAGGTGATTCTTTCTACCACCTTTGTGTTGATGCTTTTCTTGCTGCCTTCCTCTTTTCTAGACTCTGGCCACATGAGTCACAGCATCTTAGACTCAGGCCTGGCCTAGAATTTAAAGGGGTGCTGTTAGCTAGAGGGGAGCCGAGACCTAGGCCATGTGAAGGTACAACTTGCCTTGTCTTGATTAGACTTTCAAAGGCGCTGGTTAGTCCAACCCAGCTGACACGATCTGACACTGCACCTTTAAATCCTGGTCTAGCTGAAGCCTTGCGGGGGCAGATGCAGGTGAGCTGTGTAAGTTATATGTTGGTAAGCGGCTGTTTGAACTGGTGCAACACACACAAAGGGAACGGAAGGCATCAGTCACACCACTTCAGACTCCTGGACACTCTCACCTCTGAAGTTGTCCCTGCACTCCCGAGAGCTCTGTGGGCCTGTGAAGTCCCCCAAGGCAGAAGTTAGGCAGCACAGGACACTAGCCAGAGTTCCTGGTGGGTCACTGAATTAGAGAAGAGGGTTTATTTGAGGGAGATGAACCAAGGGTTAGAAGGAGAGTCCAGATATGCCCTTCGCCAACACTGCACAAGGGAAGGATGGCCAGAGGGACAGGCAGAAATTCCCATTTCTAACAGGCAGGAGGCATTTCAGTCGGAGCAGTAGTTTTGAACACGGCACTACTTGCAGAACCCCCAAGATCCCACAGCTGAGGTGGCAAAAAGTCTTAGTTTCCTACCAACTTTAAGATTCTGCATCTTTAACCCTTTCAAGGCCTTGAACTTGCTCCCACTGAAGTCAATGGACAGGTTTGGCATCGAAATGGACAGGAGCAGGAGTCAGAATTTACATCTCCTTCCAGTCCCACCAGTGTGATTAACCCCGCTGAAGTCAATGGAGTCGTACCAGCGCTTACACCCTAGGTGAGGACAGGCAGTACCGTTTGCTGCTCACCTTCTTTCAAGGTGGTGCCAGCCTGTTCCCAAGAGAGCTATTCCTCACCAGCCCTGTACATAGTGCCAGGTCAGCAGGTCCCCATCACACGTGCTTCGTTAAGTGACAATGCGATCACCACAAAGCATACACACGGCGCACACTATTCGCTTAGTATTGGACACTCCTGATGGGCCTCTTCCTCCTCCTGCCACAGTCCCAGAGACCACAGAGACCCCAAACACTCTACCCATTTTGCACCATCTTGGGCAGTTTTATTGTAGACACCTAGATGCTTCCAACCAGACCAATGCAGCCTTTGGAGAGATCCACAGGAACCTCCACAGACAGTGTCATGTTGGGATGGGAGTAGCTTGGGAACGTCTCAAACCATTTCAGGGTTCTGCAAAACCAATGGGTGTTTTAACTCCCCTCCCCCAATCCCCTGGAAATTGAAACCCATGATTCCTGTCCTGGAGGCAACTCAACTGAAATAAACTTGTTCTGTTTTTAGATCAGAAGAACTAGTGCTCTGTAACATGGATCATAGAGCACCCCAAAAACTCAGCTGGCATATCGGGATACCCTAGAAATAGTACTTGTTAATTCATTTGAATTTTTCCTCTCTCCCTGTCTTTACACTCCTATTTTCAGTCCTGCTATTAAGGAGCATGGACCAACAACATCCAAGTTCGCGCTGCACTTTGGAACCTATTTGTCTGAGCAACTACAAGGTGAATGGGGTCACCTCCGGCATTAAGAGGAATCTCCAGAACCTATTTTGCTCCCCCCCCTTTTTTTTTTTAAACCCACAACGTATGTGTTGAAGTCCCCAGCGTACGATGTCAATTACAAATAAAGCTCAAAGATCAAGAGTAAAAATGACGTGGTCCAGAGTGTCCGTATATTCTCTTACCGCTTTGCAATACAAGGCCACGGGACTGGGGCAGCTCCAAAGGCGAGATGCAGCACAGCTGCAACTCCAGTGTTACTGTGTGTCCTACCCCTGCGCCATGGCTGGCTGAGACCCACTACCATCAGTAGAAAACCTCTCTCCCCATAAGGGGCAGTGCCCACGCCAGTGGCTACAGCTTGTTGTTCCGGTGGAAGGTGGTCCCGTGGGGGGAGGCGTATGTTGGCTGATTGTGCCACGTTGTGACAGGGTATAGCCTGTGCCGCAGCGAGCTGTCGTAAGACGTAGGGTAGTGCACTAGGCTGGCAGCCAGCGGCCGGCAGAGGTCTGAGGATTGAGTGGAGGCAGCTAATAAGTGGCCTGGAAACGCAGGGATGACAAATGGGTTGACAGAGAGCGAAGGGATCAGTGGAGAGGACTGGCCCTTTAAATGGTCCGCGGAGGTGCCAAAGTTCATCGGGAACCTCAGCATCGTCCCTTTGTAACTGTCCTGCCCTGCAGCGGAGGGGAGCGGTGCTGGGAAGCTGGGGCTTGGCACCACAGCCTGTGGCTTGGCCAGGCCCGGCTGGAGGCTCGGCGACTTGCTGCGCTTGTCCTTTGGCTCCACTCCCTTGACGAGAGGCGAGACGGCCTTTAGCTTCTTCCCATGAACAAAGCCCTCCTCCTCCAGACTGCGCTTGCTCCTCGGCCCGGGGCCCAGGCCAGGGCTGCCCACCTGGCTCTGTGGGATGGGATGGACAAGCCCACCATTCTTGGGTAGCTGGGGACTGGCCTTGACAAAGCTGGCCATGGGTGGGACCCAGCAGGCTTTCACACTGGCGTAGGGAAAGCCTTTGCTCCCTGCAGAGCCGCCTTTATAGAAGGCAGAGGGTCCCTGGCTGTCTCTGCTCCAGGAAGGCGGAGCCTGGCTCGCTTTGCTGCGCAGATCTTCTGGCTGCTCCACACAACCCTCCGTACCCTCCTGCCTCTTCCGAGGGAGGCTGGGTGGCTGCAGGTCCTTGCCTGGCTGCTGATAGATGGAGAGAGACTCTGGGAAATCCTTGAAGCCACGAAAATACTCCATCGGGCCTCGTAGGGGGTGGCAGCTCACGGGTTTCAGAACCTCACTTCTATACGCGTGGAAGTGGCCAGTGAAGATGGTAGGAGCAGGGGAGAGATGGCGCCCTGAACTCCCATCCTCTGTCCTTGGAAATATCTGGCTGCCTCTGGGGCTCAGAGATCTCTTTGGGCATGGTGCCCCCTCCCCTTTGTTAGGAGGGTGACACGCTTGGGCTGGGTCATTGGCATCATCCCCCTCTGGCACAGGGCTCCTTCCCTCTTTGCTCTGATGAATGACTGACGGCCTGTTGGAGTCGAGCTCTGGGCTGGGGCAGGGGAGCCCTGCAGACCTGGATTTCTTGCCTTCAGGGCAATGGCTCAGGTGTCTCTCATCACAGTGCAGGGATTCAGCCTTGCTCACTTGAGCCAGCAGCTTCTTCTTGGCCAAGGGAGACATGATACCATGGTTCCCTTTGAAGTAGAAGCTGGAGAAGAGCCGTTTGTAGGCCTCGGAGCAGCCGTGGGCCCTACAGTTGCTGTGGCAGCTCACAGACGGCTGGCTCTTGGACAAGTCTTTGGTGTTCAAAAGGGGGAGCCCCTCAGCTCGGTCTCCCGGTCGGCTCTGCTCGGGGCCATCCGTCACAGCCTCCCTGCCCTGTTTGGGAGCGGCAGAGGCATCCGGCTTCACCTTCTCAGGCAAAACCTACAACCCAAGGGATGGGACCATGAGCGCTGGGAAAGGGCTGAGAACACTCCCGTGAGCAGGTTAGGGTGAGAGGGGGCACGGGACACAGCCCCTGATCATCTGCTAAATGCAGAGGGACACTCCCAGGCCGACCCCTGACCTGGGTGAGCAGCTCCCCCTCCTCCTCAGCCACTGTAGTAAGAGCTCCCCATTCTAGCTGAATGTCTAATCACAGCTGTGTGGGTTCCAGATCCACCCACCTGTCAGAGTCCCCCCAAAAGCCATGGGGAGCCAGCCCTCCAGCTCCCGCACTTGCCCACTCCTTTATTCTCTTCCCCCAGGCATCCAGCCACAGCCTCCTCCTCCCTGCTGCCCCCTGGCCCATTGCAGTTCTCTTGTCTCAGAGGCTTTTCTCCCTGCCCAATCCCTTGCCCCAGCACAGCCCCCAGTATCTCTCCTTGCAGCATGAGCACTGTCAAGAGCAATGGTCTGGAGGCTGCTGTCGAGAGGCCCTGAGGAGGGGGTGTCCCGGCCTGGCCCAGCTTGGCACAGTCCTGCACCTGGTCTCCACTTTTCTCCTTCTTGACTCTCTTGCTCTTTTCGGCTGCATCATCGCCCTGCTCCCCACGGGGCTCCCTGGAGACCTTGTACTGCTTCCGGGGCTTGGCGGGGGGAAGGGGCTTGTCATCCTCGCCCTTCAGGTGTCGCACGTACGGGAGGACCAGCCTGCAGGACAGAGAGGCCAAGTGCATGAATCAGGGACTGTGGCCCAGAGGAGCCCAGTTCCACTGAGACGTGCAGGCCCTCCCCACCCTAACCATGACACACAGCAGAGGACTTGGCTGGGCCCGGGCAGAGCACAGCAGTGGCACTAGACCCATACAGCTGTACCCATGTTCCTAGGAGGAAGCACCAGATTCCAGCACTGGTACACCCTAGCAGGTGCAACCAGCATCCTCGGGGACCTGTATGTCCTCAGACAATTGGGCTGTAACAAACAACCCCTCCCCGGCGCCCCACTCTTCTCTGGTCCCTTCCATTGGAGGATCTCAAAATACCTCAAGCGTGGCTGGGTGCATCCCTGCCACAGCCTGCAGAATAAGGGTGGTACCATCCCCCATTTTACAGATGGGGAAACTCAGGCACAGAGCAAAGGGGCAGGACTTGCCGGGGTACCCAGTTTACGTGTAGCGCGGGCACAAGGTGAGAAGCAGCAGATGCAGGGTGATGTTAACTGGAAGCCACTGATCTGGGGACCCAGGACTGGAAGAGTGACCGAGGAGCAGGAGCTTCTGCTGCCTGCGTGAGAGGCACAGCAACCTGCTCAAACCCTATGTGCTGCAGAGGGAGCAAGCCCCCGCTGTGCTAGTGGGGGCTCAGCACCACAGACAGTGCCGGTCGCCAGGACAGACCTCACCGCCTGGCTGGCAGGGCGGACACTCAAACCGAGGCCTCAAGGGCAGCCGTCCGTGGCCAGGAGCGGCTGTTCCTGGTGACACTGGCAGCTCGCTGAGGCGAGGCACTCCGGGAGGGCTGGCTGCTCTTCCTGTCTGTGCCCCCAGGGCTGTGGCATGGGCAGGAGGGGTCCATACCTCTCGTAGTGCCTCCTGGTGCAGGTGGCTGCGCTGGTGCTTCCAGGGCTGCCCCCCAGCTCATCATACACGTTCTTCCAGAGGCGCCTTCCTGTGACCTGCAAAAGGAGGGGAGAAGGAGACCTACTGGGGACGCTGTGTCCACAGCATCAAGGAGCACCTTGCACAATGCGCCTGTGGGCAGCACCCTTACCCCAGCGATGTGCCACTGCTGCAGAGAAAGGAGAGGCCCTGCCAGCACAGGAAGCTGGGGTGCCTGAGCAGGGCTGGGGGCAGCGACAGCAGCTCCCCTCCAAAGCTGGGGGTTGGGGAGCACCCAAGGAGCTGACCACGGGTTCTGCGTTAGAGCTGGCACCCTTGGGCCTAGGCTCTCGGCCTTGCTAATGGATGCTCATTGCACTAACACCTGAGACTACACCCAGCCCTCCATGGAGCCTCACGACAGGGCCATGGCTGAGAAAACAACAGGCCAACCAGCACGCAGATCACAGGCCACCTGTTGGGATCCTGCCTAAGGGTACATCTACACTACAGGGGGGAGTCGATTTAAGATACGCAAATTCAGCTACGTGAATAGCGTAGCTGAATTCGACGTATCGCAGCCGACTTACCCCGTTGTGAGGACGGCGGCAAAATCGACTTCTGCGGCTTTCTGTCGGCGGCGCTTACTACCACCTCCGCTGGTGGAGTAAGAGCGCCGATTCGGGGATCGATTGTCGCGTCCCTACGGGATGCGATAAATCGATCCCCGAGAGGTCGATTTCTACCCGCCGATTCAGGCGGGTAGTATAGACCTAGCCTAAGCCTGTGACCATCACAGTTTACAGCTGGGGAAACTGAGGCACAGCACAACCATGGCACAGCTAGACCAGAACCCAGGCTTTCCAGTTCCAGCACAGCACTGGTGTACAGAGGCACAACCTGTCACCTCCAATGCAGGCCCGACCTCCTGCTGTCCTGCTTTGACCCCCAAGCCACCCTTCCCTTGCGCAGCAATGAGCACCAGGCTGCACTGGGGAGCCAGGAAAGAGTTAAGTGATGGGCACAGATGAGGCTAACTAGATCCATTCCCCTCACCCCAGGGTGGGTCAGCTGCAGGTGGCAGGGCTTTTGGTCAACTTGCTGAAAACGCCACATGCTCCATCCCACTGGTGTCTGGAGCCGGAGAGCCCCTCTTGTGGGCTCTAGGCAGCCTCCCCTCCCCATGGTACTCCGCACAGGTGCTGGCGCCAGCAACTCGCATTGCTGCTGTTTGCAGGAACAGATGGGGCGACGGGGAGGAAATCAGCTGAGCCAAGCAAAGTGCCAACATGAAGGAAAATGTTCATTCTGCAGCAAAGTCCCCTCCCCCCTCTGCCCGTTAAATCCACCAGGGACAGGAAGAGGCAGCAGGAGATGCCAGCACTGCTCTGCTCAGAGAGATAAATCACCAGGTGCCTGGTTAACTCTCTCATGCCCACGAGCCTTGGTAGGGTGGGGCCTTTAAAGGGCCAGCTCCAGGACTCTGCACACCGCTCTTGCTCTGTGGGGCTGAGCAGGGTATCTGTGACAGGAAGGCAGACGCCAGGTACCTTTTTCCTTTCCCCCAAACTCTCTTGCTCTGGCTGCCAATGTCCCCAGGGACTGGATTTTCCACCCCTCTGCCTTCAGGTCCAGCACTGTGCTTTGCTTATTGCACTGCACTGTCTGTGCCAATCAGCAGCTGTGTGCACTGTCCCTTGCTTCAGGACCTGAACCATGAGCTTCACCAAGATGACCCTGCCCCTGCCCCTCTAACACGGTGGATTTGCTTGTTGCAGGGAGGCGTGAACCAGCTGGGACACCCCAACAATACCATCTTTGCAGTTCTGCTGCAGAAGAGCCCAAAGGCAAGTCTACACCAGCCTCTGAGCCCCTTCTCTTTGTTCCAAGTGGGGTCACTTGGGCCGAGATCTGCACCAACAGCACAGATTGGCCATCACAGCTTTGTGCACTAGGGACCACCTTCAGCCCTCTGGGCATGACTCTGGCTGGAAGCAATGACAGTTCCACCTCGGCTGAGAGACTCTGGGAGGTCTCTTCCATGCCAAGGAGCCTTGCCCCATCACTGCAGCATTGCAGCGGAGATCTGTTTGAACAGGAGTTTGGCCACAGGCTTGGCCTCAGTCCCCCATGATCCTCTAAACCCTGTCCTGCTCCCAACTGCTGCACATAGCAACAGATTTAGGCTCCAGGGGAAGTTGTGTCCCACTTGGATAAAGAGATGACCCTGCGACAGGGCAGCATAAGGGTGATGGCAGCGGAGTCCCTGCCCCAGTAATAACAGTTCCACTCTTCTTACCAGCTCATACGCTCCCAGCTTCTCCACGGCTTTGTAGATCTTCCACAGGTTAACTAGACAAAGACAAGGAACAGGCAAGGAGTGAGGGCAGGTCACTGGGCTAACGTTTCATGACCCCTGTGCCAAGGCACTACTCACCCTTCATCACCAGCAGCCTTGTCAGTGGGACTCTTGGGGATTGTGTGAGAGTAGCCCCCACTGACTTTAATGGGAACTACAGGATGGGCCATCAGCAACATGACGCTGGGTCATCAGCCAGGGCAGTGCTCCATACACAGGATGTATAGGGAGCACCACAGCTGTGTCATGCTGGGAGACCAGCTGCTGTGCTACCTTTCAGGGAGAGGTCAGTGCTGGGACACTGGGTGGCTTGGGCAGGGCACTGCCACAAGGAAGATTACCAGACTGTTATGGTCCCAGTGAGCACAGAGGTGCTGCTGCAAGGAAGCTGCCCACCCGGCCGAGGCCCCTGCTGGCATGGCCAAGGCGCTGGCAGAGATCAGAGCAGTACGCTTCACCACACACAATGGCTTTCTCCTCTCGCTCTCTGCCATTAGCACCCCCCCGCACAGGGCGCAGCATAGATAACACCCCCACCCATGCAGGGCCTGGGAAAGGGAGTTCTGGTCACTCAAAAAGCCACCCTTGAATTGTTGTGAGCCACCTGCATGAGGATCTCACTAGCAGCCACAGTTTGCTTCCTTTGGGCCACCGAGTGGTGCTAGTTGCTCGTGGCGCTGGCAGGTTACTCAGCCAACAGGCGTGGGTCTGCCAGTCATGGAGGGGGAAATCACTGGCACTGGCCTGGGGTAGCCCCACTTCCTACCCCCAGTCTATGACTGGCTGTTACATGGATGTGACAGCCTCTCACAGGCCGGCCCTGAAGAGGTGGCTTGCATGTCACTCCTACACCCACTCCTGCCGTGCCACCTGTGCTGGAAACCAGCAAAGGATTCGGGGACTCCCCCCTGGCCCCAAGACATGGTTATGAGCAGCCGAGCAGTAGGCTGTGGCAGGAGAAATGAGCGGACACGCGCAAGGTGAGTGGACGCACTCTGCTTGAAGCCGAGATGAGGCACCCTCTCGATGGGGGTGTGACGGTCCTTCATGAACTTGTAGAGATTGACCAGGAAGGCCTGCTCCTCCTCTTTCTCCCTGCTCGATGCCTGCTCATCCCCCATCTCCTCCACCAACCTCTTCTGCTCCTCTTCGGAGCTGCTGTCTGGCTTCAGTGCTAGCGAGTCCTGCGGAGAAACACAGCCAGGCAATCACCAACTGAGGCGGGGAAGTCAAAGGACAGAGAGGGAGGGGACCTGCCTCAGCTCACATAGAGTCCATGGCAGAGCCAGGAATAGAACCTGGGAGTCCTGGCTCCCAGCTCCCACTCTACTCACTGGGCCATGTTCCCTATCAGAGCCAGGAATTGTACCAGGAGTCCTGACTGCCAAGCCATTGCCACTAGGTCACCCAACTTATATGTGTTTGCCACACAGAGCCAGCTAAAGTCTTCCTGAATCCAGAGAAGACTGCATTGGTGGGTGGGTGGGTGGGGGGGACTATATTAATTCCTTAACCCTCCTAGATATGCACAGCTGAGGAGCAGCAGCAGCTCCCACGGCCTAGCTCATGTTTGCTTCAGAACAGCTGTGCAGGCTGGAGTGCCAAGATCCAGGACCAGTTGCCCCCAGAGTCCCTCAGCAAGGAGGGGAACAATGCAAGGCCACTTACGGAATGGCAGGGATGATAAGAGAGTGACTGAAGCTTCACATTTTCTTGCCTCTTTTCAACCTCATCTTGGCCACCCCCACCACACATCTGCATGGCTCTGCCTGCTGGATACACACTCACAGTAGTGAGCTGCGAGTCAGGACTCCTGGGTTCTACTCCCACCAGTGGGGTTTTCACAGAACACCATGCTGCATTGTACCACTGCTCTAAATACCATCGAGAGGCGTTTTGTGGTCGGAGGCACTTTATTAGCTCCGGAGAGTAACAGACTTGTGCAACTAAAGAGCGAGAGCCAGAGTTTATTATTCTCCCGGCTGGGAAGGCAGCCAAGTTGGTCAGAGCACTGGAGCTGTGTGAGAACACGAGGAACAGCTTCCAGGAAAACAGAAGGGCAGAAATACTCGCTCTCATCCTCTCTCTCTCTCTCTCGGCTAAAAATGTTTCTCATTTGTTTGTTCTACATTTTCCAGAGTTATAAAACTTGTTGCTATTTTTGGGCAAAGCAGCTGCTCAGCTCCCAGCACTTTTTCTTCTTTCTATTCTTTTAGCTGCTTGTGACAGACGTGTTATTTTAGCTGCTGAGCTATTTCTGGGCCTCCTTTTCCTTTTTTAAGCCTCAGTGAATTCAGTACGGGGGACTGGTGCGTGAGCGAGAGTCCTGGCAATCAAGGCCTCTGCCACAGGGCAAGTTTCTCAAACCCACTCAGCACCGCCACCACCCACTCAGGCCTGCCCTGATGGGACAGCCCTCTCCTCTAAGGCACGAGACACGCTTTGTACACCATCCGGTCCTCGCCCACTCTGCTAAGCCTGCCCGCTCAAGTTGGCTGCGGCAGTGGTTTCGGTGAAGCGGCCACCTGCCTGCTGGAAACCAGACTGAGTGAATGAACCACTTCACCAAACTCCTTTCACCAGAACAACACTCAGAGGGGAACAATTTTTCCTAGATTGGACCTACACTGGTGGCCTGGAGGGTGAGAGGCATGGTCTGCCATTGCTGGTCGCCCAAGACATCCAGTGCCATTTAATGGGAGCAGTGTTATGGTGTGTCCTGCCATGGCTGTCACAGCAGGTAGGCCCAGGGCAAGGGACTGCTGGGGACACTTTGTCTCTAGTCCCATCTTTAGCAATCACACCAGCCACCCAGTGCTGAGGACTCGCACAATCTACACCCCTCACTCTCAGCACCATGGGGAAGGTCTCTTTTGTATCCATCCCATCTCTCTCCCCACCAAGATGGAAGTGGCAGGCGCCCTTTAGATGTGCCCACAAAGACACAAGGCATCATATGTGAGTTTCCATAGTGCTTGGGGAAGATAACGGATTGACAAGAACCAGTGTAACCCAATACTCGACCCAGGGAGGCTATACGGCTCACACCCACCCCATGGCTGCAACCTAGGAGGACTTTAAATTGACAACTGAAGTGATGAGGAGGACACACCAGTCTCACGCGACAGTCCCATGGAAGGTTCTGTGGCCAGGAGGCCATGGAACAGGCCCCGTAGACAGGCAGATGTCTACAAGCAACAAGGAACAGAACTCACAACCTTCCACAATGGAGAAGCCACAGGCCTCTGGTGAGCTAAAGGGGCATCTCCTCCGTAATAGAGAACAGACACGCTTCCTATGGTCCACATGCTCCATGCAGTGACCTGCTCTGGACTGGGTGCGCTCCCGCAGCCCTTTCACAGAGCAGCATGGGGCCACGTGCACCCAGCAGCATACATGACTATGCAACACGCTCCATGTGGCAAGGGCAGCAATGCTCAGAGAGAGACAAAGGTGGCCATGACTTCCCCGACTGTCCTTCGCCCATTTCCCCCTCATTAATTCATTGGCTCTGTGGCTCCCCTCTCAGTTTCACATGATGCAGACGGACAATCTGAGCATCTGCCTTCTCTTTTGGGTTGTCACCATTCCTGGAAATGGTCTCAATTCCATAACTGCACTGATTATCCCAGAGTCCTGTAATGCGCCTTGCCCCGAAACACTCTCAGTGTCTCAGTTGCAGCCTGACTTCCGACTCCCTGCTGCAGATGGTGCACACCTGTGTGTGCACGCCAGCCATTTGTGTGCGCAAACTGAGCACTGGGCAGGTTTGCACGCCAAGGACTGCAGCGTCATCAGTAGTCTGTTCCACAACTGCTTCAGCAGCACAGGTTGCATTTGTCTGGAAGTTCAAGAGAACCCCTGAGTCTTATCTGCATCCAGCCACCTCAATCAACAATCCCCTTCTATTTATGACAACCAAGTTCTGGGTCTTCTCTATTGTAAGGGACACACCTTTGCTGCATGTTGCAGGTGTAAATAAGGGACTGATGCAGGTGTAAGTCAGCTCTGGCCACACAAACAGGCCCCATGCAGAATTCCGTAGCCACTCTATGGAATGGCTCCGCATCGCGCCTCCACATCTCTAAGGAGCCTGACGACTGAGGCCAAGCTGAGGCAGCAGGTTATAGAGACGATGCACACAGTCTCCCTCATAGTCCCTTCATCTCCATGTCACTCCACACCTGCCCCCCACCCTCTCCCCCTCATCCCTCTCTCTTTTCTTTCCCTTTAGCTGCTTTTAAGAAAAAAAAATCCTGGCACTAGCTTGCCATTTGCATCCATCCCACGGTTCACTCTGCTGATGCGTTCTACCCCTTTGCCCTGTGTCTGCCCTGCCCAGGTAGACAGCACTGTCTCATTGCTTCCTTGTGCTCTGTCTCTGCCTGTCTGCTCTCATCATGTACTTTGGGGCAGGTCCCCTCTCTCTGTTCTGGGGCTGTACACCGCCCAGCCCAACAAGGTCCCAGGCCAGGACTGGGGCACCTACGAGAAAACAAATAAAACAAACCCCGCCGGCACTTCCCTGGAGGCTTGACTTTAAAATTGGTTGTTTTTCCTTCATCTAGAATAAGAGTGAGACCAACCCAAAGTCTAGGGCTGTCTTTCAGTACAGACACCCAGAGCAGCCCCATCGGGGTATGCTGGAACAGTGATGAACTGTCTTTAGCAACTGTTTGCCATCAAGGGGAAGGAGAGAGATTTCCCCCCGTACTAGGCTGCACAGGAATTTCAGCTGTTGTTCCTGGAGCACTGTTGTCAGTTGCTGCCCTGGCCTGTCGACTGGTGCAGCTATGAACACAGGTACCCAAATAGCAAAATACACCTCGACAGCATCCTTTGCTCACCTCTCTCAGAGGGTTCAAGAACCCCATTCCCATCTCACGGAGAAGGCAGAGTGCCTCAAGAAACTCCAATGGGAGACAAGGAGAGAACTTCACGCTGTTTCTCACTCACCACTTGGTCCAGCGGGTCCACAGTGCTCTGGCTCCCCTCGGGTCCAGGCTTCACAGCATCAGCCTCTTCCACAGGCCCCGGCCCAGCAGCCTCCATTGTGGATGTCTTCTTCTTCCTCTTCCCTTTAAAGCTGAGTGCTGTGGCCAAGGGAGGAGATGAAGAAACCATTGAGAAGTGAAAGGCCCAAACAATCATGCAAATCAAGGGGAGGTTCTCTCCATACTCTGCACACACACTGCAGAGTGAGACACCAGCACTCCTTTGCAGCCCAGACAGATGCACGTACTAGGGAATACATGTGATCAGTCCCTCAAATGCTACAGGGCCCCAGTTTCCAGCATCACTAATCCAGGATCCAACCTTCCCGCCCCTCAAATGCAGGGCGCAGAGCTGGAGCTGGATCCAGACTTCCCAGTCCAGGCCTCTCCAATGGATGGAGACCTGGATGCCCAGATCTGCACAGCCCTGAACTCGGGAAACAGTCAGGTCTTTCAGGATTTCATGCTTGGGCCCATGGTTCATTGCTACACGCCATCTTTTTTGAGGGAGGTCCCAGCTCTGCACAGGGGGCCAGGCCCCAGCTGAACCCAGTCAGAATTCCAGAGAGGGACACTCTTCAGCCTTGGACATGCCAGAGGAACCCACTGCCCTGGACTGGGCCTGAGGACAGGCAGGCTTTCCAAGAACAGAGACCTCTGTGACGCAGGTATCTGCCTTGCTTCCTGTTCAGAGACATGCCGTGTTTGTCAACAGCTCCTGACGGTGGGTCGTCTGGCCACTGCTTTCGCTTTCAGGGTGGCTTCCTGGAGCTGTGGGAGCCAGTGCAGTGCTGTGAACGCTTCCCCACCTTAGCCACATCCGTTCCTGCCAGACGCTCGGCTAACTGCCTCTGGCAGGTGGCTCACTCTCCCTCCAGTTGCTGAGGAGGGATGGGAAATCCCCCCAGCCCCAGCGAGCAAGTGGGGAGACCCTTCCACTTCCCCAGTCATTACCTGAGACAACGCAAGACATGGGGACCTGTCTTAGGTCTACTGCAGCCCCTGACCACTCCTGCCCTGTCGAACCCCCTACCCCTCAGGTTCTTCAACAAGAGCCCATAGACAGCGAGAGCGGGGTAGAGCCACCTCCCTCCACTGCCCAGCAGTTAAATAAATAGTCCTCACCAGTTCCCACCTGGCTCGTAGAAGAATCCCAACCCCTCCAAGTCAGTAGGGGGGTAGAGCTGGGCAGACTGCCCTGCACTGTCCCCATTTGGCCTAAAGCAAGCATTTGGGTCTGTGGTGCTGCTAATCCAACCCGAAAGTAACGGACAATTGAACAATTACAAAAAAGTACACCCACCCCCGACCAGAGAGCCAGCGGGAAACTCCTGCCCAAAGGCCAGGCCAAGGGAAGCACAGCCGGGACACTGTAAGAGGTGTATTACTGTAGCGTCTAGATGCCACACTGAGACCAGGGCCCCACCGTGCTGGGTGCTACACAGACACCTACCTGCCCTGAAGAGTTTACAATCTAAATTGAGAGAGGGGAAACTGAGGCACTGAGCAGAGATGTGACTTGGCTACGATTGCACAGCAGGACAGTGGCAGAGCAAGGTCCTAGTGCCAAGTTCCAGTCCTGAGGAGGGTCCCTGATTGCCATAGTGGGTACTGCACGGAGGCCACCCCGTCAGAACCTGGGACATAGCTTGTCTTCGGCTGTGGTCCAGTAAGCAACCTTGCCGAGCAACTCCCACACTACACAATGTTTCTGGAAATGAGGGGCTTGGAATGGTGCTTGATCTGCTGTGAACTCAGGGCAGAGGCCCCACCCCACCTTTCTGCACTTGTGCGATTCATTCCACGTTGCATAACTGCTTAATATAGATTCTATTTACACAACAAGGAAGGAAGAGAAACAAACAAACAAAAAACCCCTCCTACTCTGCACTTCTGCTGGTGCCAGAGCCCGAACGAGCAACATCTGTCGGGCCGAGGTCACCCACTACTCCAACAAACCCCGTTTCCAAGCTGAGGGGAGGGCAGATCAGAACCAGAACTGGTGGATCAGAACCAGGCCACATCAGTCTCTCCTTCTGACGCTGGTGAAATATCCACCTCTCCTTCTGGAGCTTTTCAAACAACAACAAGGGCTGATCTGTTCCCAAGGCTCAGCCCCTCAGCCTACTCCAGTTCGTGTTTGCTGTGTGTCGTTCTCAGCCCCACGGGGTCAGCGAGCTCATAAAATGCTTTCACATACTGTACAAAGGAGAGAGAAAACTGGCCGGTTTAATGTTCTCTGGGCATGAGATCACCACGCACGGCAGCCAAAACAAGCCCGGCTTCTGAGAGGATTACTGGACATGATGACAACTTTGGGAAACAGAGCAGAGAACAGCTTGAGTCTTTTACCCGGCTTATGGCAGGAGCCACTATGGGGGAGGGAGGAAGGCTGAGAGTCAACGCCCCCCCCCCAACTGCCTGGGCTCATCAACATGGCACAGAGAAGAGGCAGGGAGAGGAAGGGACAAAGACACCTGAACCCCTCACTGACGCAAGAGCACAACTCCCAATAAACAAAGGAGTCAAGTGCAGGTGTTTTTATTAATTACAAAGCAAGCCGAACACCATTAATTAGGGAGTCCTCCTAACAGTTACACTGGATGGATCATGGCTTGTTGACAAGCTGTGCCCTCCTCTCCTTATATAAACAGGGCAGACCCCTGCCCCCGCTGACATTGGAGACATCAGGGGGGTTGCATATGGAGGAGTGAGAGCACAAGTTGGCTCACGCCACATGTAGGAATCTGCCCCTCTGCTCTGCAGAGTCCTGCTGCTCCCGCTTCATTCTTCCTATGCAGATCCCAGCAGTTGTTCCTCCCCCCCCACCCCATTTCCTATCCTGAGGATCCAGTATTATACTGTTCTTTGTTTCATGCCAGTTGGGATGCGTCTTATCTGGGTTGCAACACTGAAAAGCACCTGTTTATTTGCAAGGCAGCTGCGCAGGACCCTGCTTGGCAGTTTTATTGGGATGGCAAAGTGCCTGTTTTGGGGCTGCCCTTCTGCATGGTTGGGGGCTCACACAGTTTATGGTGGTGTCCCTTCCTCTGCCAGCACTGTTCTCTCACCAGTCCAGAGAGGAGAGCTGGACATGCTGCTCAAAATCAGTGCTTTATCCTTCCATCATTAGTGGATTAATGTCGACACCACAGCATCACATGTGATGGGGCAGTATCATAACCATCATTTTACAGGTGGGGAAACTGAGGCATGGAATGGGGAAGGGAGGGACTCGCCCAAGGTCGCACAATGGCAGAGCAAGGAATAGAAGCCAGTTCTCCAGGCTCCGACCCCTGTGCTTCAGCCATGAGATTACCCTGCTACAAAAAGAAACCTTAAACCAAAAGCAACCCAACCTTGCTAACAAATCAAAGACTCAGTACAAACAAGAGTGAGAGCGAGAAACCAGCAGGGCACCAATGTCAGCAAGGCAGAAAGTGCAGCAAATCCATTCCCAAACTTCAGGGAATTACAGAAATTAGAGATGGCAATGACCCATGAGCTCATCTAAACCCTACCCAAGGGGGCAGCAGGGGGTGCTCAACCTCATACATATTCCAGTGCATAGAGAAAGGGAGAGTACATTAACTAAATCCTCAAGGAAAGAGGACTCTAATCTAATCCGGAACAGCAGAGTCCTCTGGTATTTTGGATTTTTGGTTCTGCCTTTGCCAACAGTGACAGTGGATGTTTGTATTTTACAGCAGCAATCTGCAATTTCCAGAGTCACACACACGCCCACTACTGAACATTTATCTTGTTCACACTAACTACCAAGGTATGTGTGCGTGTATGTGCTCCAGTGAGGGGCAAATGGGAATAGCTTCGCTTCATTCCTCTACACGGCCGTATTGGTTGGAAAAAAAAAAAAAAGTGTTCTTGAAAAGGTCAAAGCATTTCTTGGCTCGGAAGGAGGGGCCGTTAGCATCTTCAAAGTACAAGCGTGAGCCGCTTTCGGGAAATGACAGAGTACAATGGAACCCGAATTCTGCGTACACACTGTACAATACCTCCGCTTAACCCTTTGGAGGCCGTGACGGGGAAGGGGAAAAACAGGCAGATTCTTCTGGGAACCAAAGAGAGAGAGAGAAGAAAGACGCTGTTGCTGACAGCTGTCACAACAAATTAGCTGAGCCCAGCTAAAGATCACAAACCACAACAGGAAGTGGGATGCCAGAACCCGACGCAGCGCTGAAATTTACCAACTAGAAAGAAAAGTGTATTTCGAGATAAAAAGTGACTGGGAAGCCCCCTGCAGCCAGAAACTTTTGAGAGAAGGAGAAGAAGAAGAAGAAAAAAACCTCCTTCCCCCCCCTCCCCTCCTGAAGAACCTGCCGCCTAAGACAACTGGGGCCCGTCTCCGGCCGTGTGAACAGGGCTGGGCGGCTGCCGGCGAGCCCCGGCTCTCGCCGAGCCCAGACCCCACTGCCGGGCAGGGGATCGGGGGCGCGCTGCAGGATTTACCATCACCGGGGTCGGAAGCCGGCTCCCGCCCCAACCCCGAACCGCTCACGGCTCCGGGGGCGAAGCCCCCCCCCCCGCCCCCCCCCCCCCCCCCC
>NC_048299.1:141942957-141985467 GCF_013100865.1 Trachemys scripta elegans
GAAGGGCGGCGAGCCTGGCCGTGGCCCCGCTCTCCCCGGCGGCCGGAGCCGGAGCACCACACCGTGCCGCCCCCCTCCAGGTGCCACCCCAAGCACAAGCTTGGTGGGCTGGTGCCTGGAGCCGGTCCTGGCTAGGGAGGTGGTGGAATCTCCTTCCTTAGAGCTTTTTAAGGTCAGGCTTGACAAAGCCCTGGCTGGGATGATTTAGTTGGGGTTGGTCCTGCTTTGTGCAGGGGGTTGGACTAGATGGCCTCCTGAGGTCCCTTCCAACCCTGATATTCTATGATTCGTTTGTTGTTGTTATTCAAGCCTGTTTCAAGTTTCCATTTTCCACGGCCAGGTGTTTGTGCATAGCCCATTGGTAGCATTACATTCTGTAAATACATTTGCTCTTTTTTCGCTGGCTTCTGCTATCTTGTGGTGAGGACTTTATTTAAAATAAACGAGTGATATACAGTAGTGGGGAGTAGGGTTTAATAGGCCAGCTTTTGAATCATATACTCAAATGGCAACTAGTGAGGAGCACTTAATCCTGAAAAACTGGAAGACTTAAAATAAGGGTTCATTGAGTGGAAACAAAAAACTAATTGATTTTAGCCTGTGCTAAAAAGATCCACTAACCCACATGGCACAGCCGGTGGAGTGACTAGGGGGTCTCAGGTTGCCGGAGCCTGTTAAAATGTGTTGCTAAAATGCACTGTAACATTCTGGAGTTTTGCAATGATCTTTAAATTGCCTCATAATCTCTGTTCTGAAAGAACATAGCAATTCACTGCAGAAGCTTTATTGCCTTCACAGTGGTAGCTGTTGCAGTTAAAAAAAGTACATTTCAAAATAAAAAATCTAAGTAGTAATGATGCAGCTAGGTGTGAGGCTAGGTCTCCACTTCAAAGTTTTGCTTCAGAGCTGTTTGAGTTTTCATGACATTGCTGTGCCAACAAAAGCCGTCGTATGGTCTCAGTTATACTGGCAAAAAGTGCTTTTGCCGCGGAAGCTTATTTTGCTCAGGGAACTAGTATAAACTCTGCCACCAAAACACACACATACACCCCTTTTTTTTTTTGGCCAGTATAAACTGAGTCTCCACTAAGAGGGACTGCTGGTCTGCCTATATCAGACACACTTTTAAATGTGGCCAAGTCCTGAACAAGAACCTGGCTGACTCAGGGCCATAGTAGAAAGGCATCTGGTGAAGGGAAGGGTAAGGTGAGTATCACAGTCAGGGATAAACTGGAAGCGGCTGTGATGATGGGGCGAAGGGGAGGAGGACAGCCTGCTTTATATAATATTCCAGCGATGATTGCACTGTTGTGTCACATTTTGTTGTGTTACTGTCATTGCAAAAACTTAAAAGGAAAGGATTGCATTATTTCCTTTCTTTTGTAAAAAAACAGGAAACTGGAGTTGTGCTCCTCTCAGTGCAATAGCACAGGAGAGGAAAGGGAGGCTGGAAAAATATTCTACTATATTGTTGTAACTGATCAGAGAGAAAGAACAGCAGAGGAAGGGCTGTGGTGTAAGGTACAGTGCGTGATTCATTCTTTTTATGACTTCCTTCTCTTGGTTCAAATAACCTGGTCCAAGAAACTTTCCTACAATAATCCCCCAATGAGTTGATAAGATAGATAGACATAGAGCTAGAGCTAGTGATAGAGACAGAGATGGGGCTTGATTTTCTGTGGCGCTGCACACCTGAAGCTCCAAGTGAAGCCAATAGGAGAGGTGTCTGCTCAGTGCTACTGAACATCTGGTCCCTAGATGACCTAGATAGTACATGATGGGTAATGTGGGATATAGGTTTTGTTGGACTGAGGTTGGCCACATTACTCATGTGAGGCAATGCAGCTGAATACAATAGTTCTGCAATTCATTACATGGTTCCTCAATTTATTATGAGTCCAGTCCTGCTGTGTGACCTCAATTCATATTGATATTACTGGGAGTTAAGGCAGTCAGTACCCTGCAGGATTGGGCATTACAGTATGTGAGTATCATCCACATGTATGAGATTAGATAAAGAGAAGATGGGTGAGGTCCAGTCCCTAGAAAAGCCACATAGAGTTAACTGTCTAGCCATGTGGGGACTCAAGCTAAGGATTTACTGGAAATCGATCTCTGACTGGCACAGAAGGCACTATCAGTAAAATATCGCCCAGTGTTATACATAGTTCTTGTGACTGTATGTATTGCCCAGAGACATAGCTATTCAGAAAATATAATCAACAGTTTTATTTGGCTTCATAAGGCAGTGGGATGTAAAACTGAATTAGCAGAGATCTCTGTCTGAGGAGGGGGTGTGGGGTAAGAGTGGGATAATGTAATAAGTTAACTGTTAGAAATGGATGAACTTACGGTACTCTGAATACTGTAGGCCTTGAATTGAGAGCTACATTGTCTGAGATATAGTCTGTATTGTCAAATGGAGAAGATGGTGGTTTCATGCCTGAGTGTTAACTGTTCTATTAATATAATAAAAATTAATGAACCCTTGTGCTTACATGGGGTTTACAGCTTCCAAAGGATGTGGAGATGTAAATTAATTGGAGACACTGTGGTGAGAAAGCTAATATAGGGCTTGATCCAAACCCACTGAAGTCAATTGATTGACTTTCACTGATTTAATTGGACTTTGGATCTAGGCCATATTGGATAATTGTATCTTTCACTCTGTATTCTGTCCTTCTGTCTGGAATAGCTGGATTGGTTTCCAGGCCATGAAACAGCTCTTGCTGGGCTTTTGTGATCACAATCACTGTTGTTCAATCTCAGCCAAGCACTGAGATCTTAGAGCAGAGGGGACGGTTTCCCATGCCTAAACCTCAACTTTGAAATACCTGGACTCCTAGGAATCTCAGGCTTGAATACCAGTGGGACTGAGTCACCCTTTCCTCCTACATGTGTGAATTTCCTTTCCATTTGTTATGCGAGTGTGTTTAGGACAAGACCTTGGTTCAGTGGCTCTTTTCAGTAATAACGTAACTCAGTATTTATACTGTGCTTGTTGCTGTAGTATCTGAACAACCAATAACAATGCAGCTTGGCATGGATAGAGGGCCCTTTATCCAAACAAAATTGAACCAAGCCAATCTCAGGGTGTGGGGAGCCCCTGGATGAAGTACCTTCCTGAATGGTGTGAAAGAAGATATGGGGGCTAGTAGTTACAGTCACGCTGTAAACCACCAACTGCAGCCTATATTTCTGCCCAGATGGACTGAGCCCTTGTTATGCTCCTGAAAAGGGTTCCTGCAAAGAGCTGATCTTAAGAACAGTCCCCCCCAAGTCCCTGCATGGTGTTTTCCTACTCCTGGGGGTTTGTGTTGTCATTTCTGTTTGAGTTAAAGCTCCACCATGAATATTATTTAAATGCATCTCCTGTGCAATTAGAGGCTAAACCAGTCCCCTCTTCTGCACCCCTGGAGACTCTTCTGCTGTTGTTCTCCTGCAAAGGTGCTGTGATTGGGGTGCACAACCCCTGCATGGCATAGAGCCCAACTTCACAGGGACTCTGCACAGCAGTTGGCAGAGGGAGGGGCATGGATTGTTTATCCATCCATTTATCCATCCACAGGAGGATCCTTCCATCCATAGGAAGATGGATGGATGGATCTATCCATCCATCTGTCCCACACAGCAGCATGGTATCTGAATGTATCACAAGAAAATTAACTGGTAATGTATCCTCCCTCTGTTAAGATCACATGAGGGGGCTCAGGGAAGTTTCCGGGGCTGGCATAAAGAAGCCTTCATGCACGTCCTTGTCTTTCTCCCTCTTCCCCCTTATGTATCTCCTCAGCACCTGGCCCAGCTACTTGAGGTGGGTGCTGGGTGGAGGATGTAGCTCTCAATACTCAGAAGTGTGCAGTTTGCTTTTCAGAGCTGCCCTGTTCCTTTAATGCAGAGCTACTACATTTCCCAGAATGCAGTGCTCATGAAGGGGGCGGAGTCAGCCTTTGAAAAACACATGAGTGTAATTTCTCGTTAAAAAAAGAAGAAGAATCAAAGCATCAAGCGTCATGTCTAGGAATAGAACGGGAGCATTGCCAAGTTATTACAGAAGATGAGTAATCCACTTAAGTCATTCCTCTAAACACCATTCCTTGTAAGAGAATTAAAATATCAGCTTACATCACCAAGTGCAGCTCTTAGCGTGGATGAGATGTGCATACACAATGTGAAAATGTTACACTGGGATTGCAAATCATGAGTAATATCTGGAGGCCAAATGAATGGCTCATTCAGGATACAGATTTCAGGGCAAAATATGTGCTCACTTCCAAGCAGCAACAGCTGGACATAAAACACAGAGGAGAGATCCACAACTCAAAGAGAAATTTAGACAGTGGCTTAAAATAATTAAAAATATGTTTATATTGCCCCTTCTCTTGGCGTTTTGGAGACCTGCACCAGGTTTTGTAATTAACAAGGACAAAGGCCACAAGAAGCTGAGGCTAAGTTGGCTCAGAGGCAATAATAACTTTTAGCATTTACATAGCACTTTTCATCACTAACCTAAAGCATTTAATCAAGGTCGGTTTCACCATTCGTCCCAACTTTACAGATGGGGAAACTGAGTCATGGAACACAGAAGTATTTTACCCCAGGTCAAAAATCAGCAGAGCCAGGGCTAGAACTCACACCTTCCAACCCCTGTTTGGCATCTCATGTGTTAACTCATGTTGCTTCTTACAGTGTAGCTGGGTGAATAAAGCAAAAGTCTTTGTGGATATTCTTTGGATTCAAGCTGTCTGCTGTGCACCTCACTGGTGTGCACTAGTGCCCCTAAGTCACAAAGATTCAGGCCAGCAAGTCTCTCTCACACCCCTCTCGTCAGAAAGCAAAAGCCTTATGAATACTAGTGCAATGGTTATCGTGATCAGGAACTGAACCAGTAACCTCCAGGGCTAAAAGAACAGGGCATGGCAATTTGACGACTTTTGACCTGAGGTTATGGCTCCTGTAGCTACCAGCTATAACAGAACTCATCCTCTGTGGATTTGGCACAGAGGGTGACAACCCACTCAATAGTGACTTACACTGGTATGTATATCCCAAGTGTATATACGCTGGATATGCCCAACGCAACTCCCTCCAAAATCTCTTATCACCCGCATACTAGATTAATTGAAAAGCTACTAATTTCATGGATGAATTGCAAAACAGACCAAAAGAGCCACCTCCCATTTAATAAAGCTGCCTTAGATCATCCAGTCAGAACCCAGAAACAACGCCTTGTGACTCAGCTTGCCCAAGGTACCACGCAAATAGCAAATATTGGTAACCACTGACTGGTGTACTAACCATCCTGTGATCAAAAAGGAATTTTTGCAAAATCTAGAAATGCTTGAGATGTGCAAGTGACCCCACCACTGGGACTGCACTCATACAAGAATCCACACAGGCCCTGGAGGAAGCACAAACTCAGCAGGTCAAGGTCTACCTTCAGTTACACCCAGGCAATTTCACTAAGGGCAATTGTGCCGGCCCAGGGGATGCTGCCAAATTCTGGCCCTGGGCTTCTATAACCCACAGGTCAGTGTGTGACTCCTTCTCATCAGAGCTTTATCCACAGAAGATGTGAGCCTGCTATAGTTCCAGCTGTAAAGACTCCTGCATCTAACTCAGGAGTCATCTAATGCTGGAGTCCCTGCTTGGCCAAGATGGTGTCCATCACACGTCTGTTTAGGAAGTGACTCTTCCCTTTATGGCTGGGCTGCAGATGCTGTTGTTTAGTTAACAGTATAAATGGTTAACCAGGTACCAGAGGAGAGGACAGACATGGCCTGATTTTCAAAGGTACTCCACACCATTAAAACTAGACAGCCAACTCCTCATTCTCCTGTTCTCAGCGCTCAGCTGCCACACACACCCCAGACACCATCTCTGCCAAGGCCTTGTAGCATCACTACCAGTCTCACTACTGCACAGAGGGCTTATGCCTCATACAGGTCACCCCCTTTTTCTGTCCAAGGATCTCAGTGCTCTTGACAAACATATATGAACTAAGCCTCACAGCAGGCAGGAAAGAACCACTATCCCCACCTTAGAGATGGGGAAAGGAGGCACAGGAAGATGAAAGGACTTGCCCAAGGCCACTCAAAGAATCAGTAGAGAGAATAGTCTGGACACCTGGTAAGAGCCGTGCTGTAGATTTGCACGTCTTACATTGTACTTCTCTGAATGTCAATTGCATTCAAGGCTGAGCCTTGTTCAACCAGACTATTTCTATCTATTGTAGTGAAACAGGAAAAGTTACCGTTTCGGCCACAAACGACCTTCTAGACACACTGAAGGAGGGCTCTGTCCTCAGAGAGCGCTCAGCGTTCAGCTGGACGGTCCTGCTACAGATGTTCCACTGAGCTGGCTCTCCGTGCTTAGCCCAGACGGTTTTTGTGATCCAATCAATGGTCACTTGCTGTGTTTTCCAATAGGTGCCTTAGCTGGTTAGGCTGGGTCCAGAATGCAAGGAGGAGATGGAGGAGAGTGGTGTTAAATATCAGTTCATCTCTGAGTCCAGAGGAAGAGCTCTGTGGCTGCTTGTGTTAATTCTACCAGCGGACAGAGTGGTGGGCTGTGAGTCATCCCAAGACTCAGGGAAGTGGCTTGTGTGTGTGTGTGTGTGTGTGTGTGTGATTAACTCTTTCATTACTGGAACACCTGGGCTTTTTGGGGCTGTTGTAACTGTGGCTCGGGGTGGCTCGCTGAATGAGTGTGCCGTACTTTCCAATAGCAGAACAAAAGCTTCCTCTCCAGCGAGCTGGGTGTAATATCAGCACCGCTGCATCAGTGAGAGCTTGGGAAGCAGACATGCAGGGCAACGAGCAATCTGAACTCTGCAGTCTGACTGTTGGCCCCTACCCTCCATGACGGGACACTGAGCCATCCATCTTCCAAAGACACCAGCTCTAGCTGGTAGGCACCAAATAATTTCACCACTTGTTGGGTGCTTTGTGGCTGATACAGGTTTGGTGGGTCTCAGCCTAGGGGTCATATGGACTAGTTGGCCCCTTGCCAGCAGTCTGAGCTGAGAAGCTCATGAGACTGAATGCCTCCCCCCCCACCCCCCTCCAGAACAGTGGGAACAGAGGAATTTCTCTGCTGGGTCTGCCCCAGGATCCTGCATTTGGCAGCCTGATGCTTCAGATGTAGGCCAAAGCCACCATGTGCCCTGGCCAGTGGTGCATCACTCTGAGGGGGAAACCTCAGTAACAGAGCAGTCTAGCACCCAAATTCGATGCAGAAATGAGTGGGTCCAGTTCCGCCCCTCCTCCTGCCAGTGCAGGACTGTTCCCTACCACACATTTGCGAGGGCAGTGGTTTTCAACCTGTGGTACACAGACCGCTGGGGGTCCGCAGAGTATGTCTAAGATTTCCAAAGGGGTCCACACCTCCATTTGAGATTTTTGAGGGGTCTGCAAATAAAAAGAGGTTGAAAACCACTGTGCTAGGGCTTTGTCAGGCCTGAGCTCTCCCCCTTCCCACAGCAGATTGTTTTGAGGCAGTTTTCCCTGATAGTTTCAGGTCCCTTTATTTAAACCTCTCTCTTCTATTTACACTCCTTGGTGCCCTCTTCAGTGAACCCTCTCTCCCTCTCCTCAGCTATCTGCGGCTGCTATCATGATGCCATCTCAGCACTTAGCCAGCCTGGTCGTTTAGCCCTTTTAATCTTCTCCCACAGGTCAATCCGCATTGACTGCTCACGTTGCTCTTCTTTTAACGATCTCCAGTTCACCAGGATCCTCCTGGTACCCAGGGACCCAGACCTGAATGGAGCATTCTAGGAATGGCTGCACCCGGGCCACAGAGTGAGGGACTTTCACATGCCTGTTTCATGCTGATGCTGATGAGCAGGGGATACATAATTCCAATAGCCTTTTTTCCTTCCCTCTTGCATTGCAAACTCATGCCTTACTTATCCCCTCTCACTCCCATGTCTGTTGGAATTCCTACTTCCCCACTGCCTCCTCCTCACTGTGCATTTGCGACTGTCTCTACATTGGTGCTATGGGATGTTATTCCCAGCTCACATAGATGTAGCTGTGTTTGAGCTAGTGTGCTAAAAATAACAGTGTAACCAGGTAGCACAGGTAGTGCCTCGGCTGCGGGAGGATGTACCAAGGGGGTCACGGTGGATATGTACTTGGGTGGCTAGTCCAAGCCACTACCAGTGCTACTCCATCTATGCTGCTATTTTTAGCCTGTTAGCTCGATCAGAGCTAGCGCAGGTACATCTACACAACCTGGGATTCACACCTCCCAGCTACAATGTAAACGTAGCCTGGGTTTCAGATTATTGCATATTACCTGCACTTTTCCAGACTGACGCTCAGGTTGTTATTTTTCTGCTCGGGTTTCTAGTCTATCCATGTGATTTCTCTCCCCTCACAGATGTTGGCAACTCCTCCCAATTTAGTGTCATCTGCAGAGCTGGTTGAAACTCAGAATTCCCATTCCATAGGTCATTCCCACATTTGTTTTCATTCCACTTCCAAATTTCCTGTGAAACCAATTTTTCATAAATATTTCCTTTTGGGTCAATTGAAATGTTTCATTTTGATAAAATCCAAAGGTTTTGTTCCAATTTTGACTTTTAAAATATTTTTAGATTATACTATAATTCATAATATACTATAAAATAAAATACATTTCAAAACAAAAACTTGCTTTGAAACAAAAAATGGAAACATTCTCTTCCAATAAGGTCAAGATGTCCTATCCCCGTTCCCCCCCACCCAGGGCCGGCTCCAGGCACCAGTCCACCAAGCATGTGCTTGGGGCGGCGCCTGGAGGGGGGCGGTGTGGCAGGGCCCTAGGGCCCGAGAGCGGGGCTGCGTCTGGGCTCCCTGCCCTCCCCGCGGCACTCTGGCCACTGGGGAGAGTGGAGCCGCAGCGGGTTTGCTGCCCTCCCCCCGGCGCTCTGGGCGCCGGGGAGAGCGGAGAGACCCAGCCGGGCTCTCCGCCCTGCTCCCGGCGCTCCAGCCGGTCGGGGATTGCGGGCCCGCGGCAGGGCTCGGCACTCTGCCCCCACCTCTCCTGAAATCACTATGTTTCCATGCAAAGGTTTCAACAAAACAGCATTTGCTGATGGAAAAATGTTTTGTCAGAAAAGTTCTGTCCAGCTCTAGCTGTCTGAGCATTTCAGGAACATGCCATTTGCTCTCTTCTCTAAGACATGCCATGAAGCACCGTGTCTAACGACCCTTCTCACACTCTTGGCTTGCTCAGCTCCACATGACAATACAATGGTTGCTCCCAAAATCCCCTTGGTTTTAGCAGCTCCAGAGATTATGTCATTTCTACAGAGCTGCCCTGAAAAACGCAGAGGATTGTGGATAACGCTGTGCATTGGGGGCACAGGGAGATTCCTTGCCTTAGCTAGGCCCCCTCGCTTTACCAGTCTTTCGCCACTCTAATCCAAGACTGCAGGGATATTGTCCTCCCCTCCTTAGTCGGTGCCCCTGCGCCCAATTCTCAGAATGCATCAGAGGACACTTTCAGGAATGTATGAGTCAATACTCATCGCAGATGAGAGCAACAACAGAAGGGGTTGACGGCCAGCAAACCGCAGTATTCGACACAGAGCAGCCAGAGACTTCCTTCGTGCTTCTAAGGTGCTGCATCGTGTTGGGAGGAGAAGACCCTAGAGCAAAAGGTCTTAGCCACTTAGTTTCCTTCAAACCTGGTTTTAACAACAAATTCTGGCAGGGATATTAAACCTCACGCTTCAGTGTTTAAGCCAGTCTCTGATGATTAGGGTATGTCTACACAGCAAAACCCCCATGGCAGTGAGTCTCAGAGCCTGGGTCAGTATGGGGCTCCTGCTACAGGGCTAAAAATAGCTGTGTAGATGTTCCCGCTCAGGCTGGAGCGCAGGCTCTGAAACCCAGCGAGGGGGGAGGGTTTCAAGTGGAACAGCTACATGACTATTTTTAGCCCTGTAGCCTGAGCTTGAGTGCGTTGACCTAGACTCTGAGACTTGCTGCCAAATGGCTTTTTGTTGTTGTTGTGTAGACATACCTTCAGAGCCCAGAATAGGACCAACATGGGGACCAGGTTATCCCCACATCTGCTACTGCAGCATTCTCACACCTTCCTCTGCAGCATCTAGTGCTAGTTTCTGTTGGAGATCTTGGGATACTGGGCTAGATGGACCTTGGAGTTGAGCTGAGCTGGTCTGGCCATTCTGATGTTCCTGATATTATTCTATCCCAGTGGTTCTCAAACTTTTGTACTGGTGATCCCCTTCACACAGCAAGCCTGAGTGTGACCCCCCCCCAAATTAAAAAAATATTTTTATATATTTAATACTATTATAAATGCTGGATGCAAAGCAGGGTTTGGGGTGGAGGCTGACAACTCGCGACCCCCCATGTAATAACCTTGTGACCTCCTGAGGGATCCCAGCCCCCCAGTTTGAGAACTCCTGTTCTATTCTGTTGGAGGCATTTCTAAGGTGCCCATCACTGGGATGTTCCCCATTCACACCTGTTACCAACCACCAAAAATTCAGCACAGCTGGTACTTGGAGAAGACTACAGGGCTGGAACAGCAGGGAGCCTGCAGGTTGGGATTTGAAGGGTCAACAGCCAGCAACTGCAATGGGTATCCCACCCTGCAGTGGTCCCACAATTCTGTATGTGGAGAGCCCAGGGCTGGAATCGCAGGGGGTTGCAGGTCAGGATTGAGTGGCACTGGCAGAGCAGCATGGGATGGAGAGTAAGGCTTGTTCTACACCTGGTGATGGTTAGGGGTGTGATTTTGTACTGATATAGTGTTACCACTACAACTACCTACTGTGGACACGGTTATACTGGTATACGGTGTGTGACAAAGTTCCTCCTCTATCTTGGTGGGTCCTGTGCTTATTGGCGGATTTTCTTACCTCAGAGATTCACTATGTGGGTTGGGGAACAGCCCAGAGACCTTCCTCTCTGGTAGAACGCACAGTCCAGGTCAATTGGGAGGTTTGGGGGGGGGGAACCCAGGCCCACCCTCTACTCCGGGTTCCAGCCCAGGGCCCTGTGGACTGCAGCTGTCTAGAGTGCCTCCTGTAACAGCTGCATGACAGCTACAACTCCCTGGGCTACTTCCCCATGGCCTCCTCCCAACACCTTCTTTATCCTCACCACAGGGCCTTCTTCTTGGTGTCTGTTAATGCTTATACTCCTCAGTCCTCCAGCAGCTCTCGCTCTCCCTCTCAGCTCTTTGCACCTCTTGCTCCTAGCTCCTCACACTCACACCACAAACTGAAGTGAGCTCCTTTTAAAACCCAGGTGCCCTGATTAGCCTGCCTTAATTGATTCGAGCAGCTTCTTCTTAAATGGCTCCAGGTGTCCTAATTAGCCTGCCTGCCTTAACTGGTTCTAGCAGGTTCCTGATTACTCTAATACAGCCCCTGCTCTGGTCACTCAGGGAACAGAAAACGACTCATCCAGTGACCAGTATATTTGCCCTCTACCAGACTCCTGTACCCCACTGCTCTGGGTCTGTCACAGGTGCCATATACCTGTAGCTTATTCTTCTATATTTATCATTATACCAGTAAACCTAGGTCCACACTAGGGGCTAGCACCAGTTTAAATGATAGCAGTACAAAACCTGTGCAGAGGCAAGTGGAGAATGAGCTGTACTGTTCGACTGGTTTAACTGATCCACGCTGGGCTATAGCCTTGGACTGTACTGGTTTCAGACAGATAAAGTGGCAAATAGCCTGTGTCTGGAGCTGCTCCCACTGCACTAGCAGGAGCCCTTCACTTTTACTCACACTAGATTTACTCACAAACTTAAAAAAGCTATAAAGAAAACTTTCCTGGCCCCTTTTCTGTTGCCTTATGAAGCCCCCTCCTCCCACTCCTTCAAGCCCCGTTAACCCATTCGGGGGGAGAGAGAGAGAAGCTTCTGACATGTCTACAGAGAGCTCTGTTCTTTTTATAGCCGAGAATCTGCTAATATTCTGGTAGAAGTTTTGAAACAGCTCAAAAATCCCCCATGTGACTCAGCCAAAGTCAGCAGCAGGAGCAGCAAAAAAGCAGAACTGGTATGTGATAGGCAGCAAAACACAGGCCCAGTATCAGCAGGGTGAGAAATGAATGACCAAAGGAAGTTGAAATGGGAGTTCTGAGATTATTGTCTAACTCCCGTAACAGGAACAGAGGAATTGCCTGACCTGCTCAGATCTGGGTCCATCCAGCCCAGCCTCTGACTTGAGCCAGCACCAGCAGCTTCTGGGCAAACAAGTGTGGGATCCCTTCTAGTGGGCAGTTCTGGAATAACCTGGCCCCAGGGGAAGTTCCTTCTTGACCCTGTCACTTGAGGGGGTTGCTCATGCCCTGAAGCAGGAAGGTTACTATCCTCTCCAGTGTAACTGTGTGGCTGTTCTCATTAACAAGGCCGGGGGGAAGAGGGAGAGATGAAAAGAGAGGAAAGGTGCAGAGTCTGTTTCTCCCAGTGAAGTCCCAGTGGAGAGAGAGAGAGCGCTGGTGGGGCCAGGCAGGGGCACTCTCCCCGTGGAGCCAGGCAGGGGCACTCTCCCTGTCGGGGAAGGCAGGGGGCTATGCTACATGGTGCCAGGGGCCCTTAGGGAGCTTGGCCATGGAACCGGAGAGCATGGGATGACTCAGGAGAGTTTCTGTGGTGAGATTAACCCTTTCATTACAGGAAAGCTCTTTCCACACCCCAGAGGGTCTGACTCAAAGCAGGGCCTCCAGTCAGAGTGAAAGAGAAATCCCACTCGCAAAGGGCTTTGAATTTCTCCTCTGTTATGAAATTATTAAAGGGAGCAGGAATAACAGGGTTTGCTAAGGCCGCCAAGTGGATGGGCTGAGGGGGATGCAGCCTGGGGGCCTCGGGGGCTGTTGGGAACCTTGGGGCTCAGCTACAGGCCAGGCTGAGCACCAGCAGGGAGGGAGGAGGGAGGAGGGAGGAGAGGGGGATTTTACACATTTGCTACAAAACAGTAAATATAGTTTAGGTTCTTTTTCTAAAAACTTCTTGGTAAATATAGTCCTTGTGAAAGTGAGTTAAAGGCAAGCATAGCTTGAGGTCCCCCTGCCAATGCCCCTCATTCCCAACCTCCAGAGTCCCGTTATCTCAGCTCTTGACTTCCCTACAGTTCTGCTGGTGCCCCTCAATCCCACCCCAGAGCCCCCGGCTCTCCCAGCCCTGCATCTCTCCAGAATGAGGATGACCTGCCATTCTAAACTGTGACAAACTGTGTGAAGAGTTAATAACATGGACATCTGGGTCCCTGGGAGAAAATCCCCCAAGTCATTTTATCTTGAGATCTGAGGCAGGCCTTGCGATGGTAAGACAGTACCGCCATGCAGGGCTGGATAAAGACATTTAGAGGCCCTAAACACTGAAAAGATTATGGTGCTCCCCCCATATGTAATTCAAAATAAAAACAATACTATACCGTAAAATAAAATTTTATTTTTCGAAATGACACAAAACTTACATGTATGCTGAAATTAAAATAGCTTCTTTCTAGATTTTCTGATTGCAAAATTCTGGATAAGTTCATCGAAGCTGACTCGACGACGCATGTCCACTTCCATACACAATAGGGAAAGTGAATCAAGTCTGTCCTGACACATTGTTGTTCTCTGAGGGTTTTTTATTCTTTTCAGATGAGAAAAAGAGCGTTCTGCGGAGCAGTTAGTAATCATCAATGTTAGAAAAATACGTAGAGCGATCTCTACATTTGGAAATACACATTGTATTCCGTCTTTCAATATTGTGTCATGAAGATCAATGTGACTAAATTTCATTTTTCCTGTTTCATTAAACTTTGCGTGCATATAACAGTGGAACTGCGGTACTTCTCCACAGAGATTCATGTTCAAGTCAACAGGGTATGAGTCAACTAGCTTTTGGGAACCTTGTGAATATCGTTCCTCAGATAAGTCCACATTGTTTAGAAAAGAAAATCTACTTGATACTTCTTTGTACACTTCACCTCTCCTCTTCATATGAACTTCAAGTGTATCAATTATAGCATAGTAAGTAGATACGCGAAATTTGTCTCTAAGATTCAATGCTGTTTCTGTTGCACTGCTATCATTTGCTTGTTTTTTCCTGATTCGCTTGCGGGACTGGGCTTCTTTGTAGTTAGTATCAGGCAAGATATCTTTTGATATGTCTTCAAATCTTTCTCAAAGTGTGTAAGTACTCTGCTAATGATTGACAGAGGTCTGCACATGTTTTCAAATCCAATTCTTTTTCTTGGAGAGCTTGACTTGTGTGGTAAAAGTGTTGTAAAATTTCATTCCACATGGTCAACATGAATACACACTCTAGTTCTTGCATCTTGCTTGCAATGTTTTCTGCCTCTCGTATAGTTTCTCCCTTTTGTGATTGGTCTTCAGCTATACTTTCTAATGCATCCACAATCTTTGAGTAGGACTCCAGAATTGCACTTGTTGCTACTGTATGTGCCTCCCAGCGAGTATTAGAAAGAGATTTCAACACACGATCATTGCCCAAATATGTTTTAAGAACTGCCCATCGATATGTTGAGGCAGAGAAAAACGTATAAAGTAACTGGACTGTTGAGAAAAACCTTACTGCCACCGGACAACAATCAACAGCACTGTGGCCAACAAGATTGAGAGAGTGTGCAGCACATGGTATGAATATGGCATATTTGTTCTGTTCTAAAAGCTTCTGCATTCCTTGATAACGCCCTGACATGTTGGCAGCGTTGTCATAAGATTGACCTCTGCACTTTGAGAAATCTATTTTGCAAACTTGGCACAGATAATGCAGTACTTGATTTGCCATTTCTTCACCAGTGTGGCTTTTCAAATTGAGGCATATTATAAATCGTTCAACTGGTTTTCCATCTGTGGGAGAGACATATCTTAGTACAATACTCAATTGATCAATATGTGAAAGATCAGGTGTAGAGTCGTACACTATTTTTGTGTATATATATATAATATATATATATAAGAAAGAAAAAAAACAAATCAAGTACGTATAACTCAGAAGAATATATCAATAATAAAACATAAATTTATTGCAATACATGATAGGATCTGATTTCCTCGCATTATTTCGAACTATGTTAGTAGGATGCCCCCCTTGTTTAAGTGGGAATAAGCAATAAAAAGAGAACAGAAAAACAGGGGAAGAGTGTGTAGTGAAGTGTAAGGAAGTCTAACAAAGTTCTGATTTTTCCCATGATGACTACTTTGATGCTTTTTTTGAAATATCAAATACCAAATTTTTTCCAAAAAAAATCTCATTTTTTTTGGTGTCCTCTGCTTTGCTGGTGCCCTAAGCACGTGCTTAGTCTGCCTATTGGGTAATCCAGTCCTGTCGCCATGGTTCCCCAAAGGCCATGTGGCACCTGAGCCAGGCGTCGTGCATAAGAGAAGGTGAATGCACAGAACCCTCCTAGTACTTCGCTTTCTGCTGCCAACATCAAATCATGCTGGCTGGGCTATTCAAGCTGTGAAGAGAAGCAAAGCACCCCAAGCTGATTAACCATGGTGGTTGATACACAAGATCAAAGGCAGCAAGAGTGTGTGTTAGCCTTTTCCTGCCTGGAAATCCGATGCACCCGTTTGGGTCCCGCACGCAGGCTGGAGGGAGTGAGCTGGCCTGCTGCGCAGTTCTCATGGAGAGGGTGCACTCCCAATCCTTCTGCTGCAAAGAAACCTCAGCAGGACAGGGCTTTGCTCAGAGCCATCTCCATGGAAGGCTAAGAGCATTGGGGACAGTGGAAATGGCACCTGAGGCCATGGGTTTGAACTGCCGCTGTCCTGCACTTTGTGCAGTCCTCTCTGCCATGCAGGGTGAGTGTGAAATGCTAGCAAATCCGAATGGAACACTTGGCATTAGAGTCAATGAATGTGACTAGGCTTGTGCTGTAGTTGCATTGTTTCCTTTGCACCACCTGTTCACCCTAAACTGACCAGACCCTGGGAAGCAGCAGCCCCCATTAATTCCAATTGTCAGTATTTTTACTGCACATAGGAAGCCCCTGCCTGGCAGAGCAGACAGTCTCCCCACACCAGGGAGGGGCTAGTCTCACCATTGCAGAGATGGGGAGCTGAAGGGACTGGCCTAGGGTCACACTGGCAATGCCAGGAATTGAACCTAGCTCCCCTGAGCCCCAGCCCAGATTCAGGGGTTGGGTTCAGTGTGCAGGTGTGAGGAGTTGGGGGCCTGGATACACAGGAGGTCAGACCAATGACCTGGAGGTCCCTTCTGGTATTAAGCTCTATGACTATGATTCGTGGCTCCAGCACAAACACTCATATCTGGCAGGATTCTCACCACTATTTGTAACTTCTAGCAATCCCTCATGCTGAACTCTGTCAGGCTGAAACTGCATCCTGCATCCACGGTGTTCCTCGGACATTGAGGTTAACACTCTTCTCCCAGCTCTGCAGAGGGCGATGGGAATGGCCAGTATTGATTTTATTGCTTCAACACCGAGACAGGAAATTCTGCCAAGAAGCAATAGCTTCGGGGGGAGCTTTGAGCCACCGAGAGAGGCTAGGGAATGGGGGGACATAACTAGGGTTGTACCAGCCACAGAAGGGCATCAAGGCCTTTTGCTGGTGCACTCAATGGCCCTTAGTAACAGGATTAGCCTTGGGCCTCTCATCTGCAGATTTCCAGTTGCTTTACCAAGGCAGAACAGTGTGATTGTCCCTAGTGTACAAGTGGGAAACTGAGGCACAGAGGGGTAGGGATTCATTCCAAGCACACACACATGGCACACCCATGCTCACATGCACACTCACTATGCACCCACACACACTCCCACACAATCACTCAGCTCCCAGTTGCCTGCTGCCATTCACACACACAGTTCTTCATTCACATCCATCCGCGTAGCCAGCCTGTGTATTGTCTCATATTGTGCAGTCCCTTTCTCAGCTCACTGTAACCTCACCCAAAGGGGAAGTGGTGACAAGCTGTGTGTTGAACTTGGAGGCAGTGATGCTCACACTGAGTACGTTCCGGCTGATACTGTACTGACTGGGACCACAGGAAGGAAGCTCACAGCAGCAATAGACTAATAATACGCATTGTTATAAAGAGAAAGAAACAAAACCACCCTGCTTTCTATTTTTGACTCCGGTTTCTATTAAAGCAGATCAGGGACTTTCTTAAGCCCATGAAGAAGATAGCTAATTAGCGACAGTCAGGCTGCAAACAACAGGCCCAGATTCCAGGGATGGTGCCACGAGCAGGACACCAGCCTGGGATTCAGGGGATCTGGATGCAATTCCCAACTCCACTGCAGACTCCCCACATCACTTATAGCCAGTTTCACATGGGGCATGTAAATGCCAAAATCACCATGTAGACACCACTGACATTTACAAAATCACTGCACAACTGCTGCTCATAGAATGTCAGGGTTGGAAGGGATCTCAGGAGGCCATCTAGTCCAACCCTGTCCTCAAAGTAGGACCAATCCCCAGACAAGTTTTTTCCCCAGATCCCTAATGGCCCCCTCAAGGATTGAACTTGAACTCACAACCCTGGGCTTAGGAGGGCAATGCTCAAACCACTGAGCTATCCCTCCCCCTTGAAATTGAAGAGGTATATCTGCTAAACTCAGGGTTGTGAGTTCATAGAGCTATACCTATCATAGAATTGGAAAGGACACTGAAAGGTCATTGAGTCCAGCCCTCTGCCTTCACTAGCAGGACCAAGTACTGATTTTGCCCCAGATCCCTAAGTGGTCCCTTCAAGGACTGAACTCACAACCCTGGGTTTAGCAGGCACTTCGGAGGCAGCTCTACTGCGCCACTTCATTCTTCGGCAACAATTCAGCAGCCGATCCTTCCGTCTGAGAGGGACTGAGGGACCCGCCGCCAAATTTCCGCCGAAGACCCGGACGTGCCGCCCCTTTCCATTGGCCACCCCAAGAACCTGCTTCCTGCGCTGGTGCCAGGAGCCGGCCCTGAACGTGAGCCATAGCAGCAGACCCTCCAGCTCCACGTTACGTGGGGCGATCTGGACAGAGCCCCTGTTTCGCCGGAGCTGCCTCTGATTGCCATGGAGCCCAGCCTCCTCAGGGGAAGGATGGCTGAGAAACTGTAGCTGCTGTGATTCATCTCCCGACTACAGTCGCTCAGAGCTGAGTGAAAATGGAACGTCCCGCAAGCTACAGCTCTGACCCTCGGCATTTCCCCCCCAGCCCGGCCCCACTGCACTGAAGGGAGGCAGTTATCAGAAGCCGGGGCTCTGAGTCATCTCACCTCACACTGTGGTTTGCAAAGATTCTTTACATCAAATTATGTGAAATTTTGTTTCATGATATTTTGGTCTTTGACGCAGTCAGGGCAAGCTGGGGCTTCCAGCCCATTGCGGGACGACGTTCATCCAGAGCTCTTCGGAACCCTGCACACAGCTCACAAATCTCCCAGGCTCCAGGAACAAAACTGCAATTGCAGATATAAACACCCAGGCCTAAACAGACAGACACACAGGTACACGCCCAAACGCCATGCACCCACTGACAAACTAAGAGGCACAGCAGGAAGTGAATGGTTAACTGGTTTGAAGAACAGGAAGGCTGAAAGTCCAGGATCTCACCCAGAGAAAGACTGCTCCTGCATGCGTCAAAAGACCAGGAAGATGGGGCCCTCTGCTGTGCAAAGTTATAGCGCAGATCTGTCATGCTGCCATGGGCTATAGTAGGATTGTCTGGAACTGCAGCGTGGTGATCAGACTGATCCAGGCTTTGGCTTATGTGGACCTACTACACTGACATAACTACGAGAGGCGTAGGACTTATGTCGGTGCAGTTAGGGCGATGCAGTTTTGGTGTAGACACTTGTTCCTTACATCGCCCCTGGCTAAAATTCTTGTCAATTTCACCACTCCCTGCTGGAGCCCTGAAATTGACAAGAAAGGTTGGTAGGTTCCCTGCTGTGAACCCTGCACCTGGCTCACAGCTCGGGCTGTCACCCTGGGCTAATGGGGGGAATCCAGCTGTGAGCCCCACACTTAACTGTCAGTGCCCCACAATGCCCCACTTCAGTCGGTGCAAGTGCTCCTGCCGAGCACGTGCGCCACCGGCAGAAGGAGGGTAGTGTGGACACCAACAGCTGATTGAATTACTGCAGTGGCTGTAGGTCTACCTAAATTAAGTCGACCTAATTTTGTAGTGTAGACAAGCCCTTAGAAACAGAGCAGCTCCCCCAGATGATCGCTTGCTCTGGATTTGCACGAGGGAGCAGCCACAGGAGTGACTAGTAGCATGAGAGCATTAAGGCTTCAGTGCAATGAACCTGGTCACACTTTCTCATGAGGCCCCACTTATAAAGCGTTTACAAAGGGTTAATAAATTATTCATAGCCATGTTAATAAATGGTTAATCGATTGTGTAGAATTGATTATAGAGTCGAAGGTGGCAGATAACCATGTACAACACACCCGCCTCCTGGCAGGGCCGCCAGGGGGGAGGGAAAGTGGGGCAATTTGCCCCAGGCCCCGCAGGGGCCCCCACGAGAATTTTTTGGGGCCCCTGGAGCGGGGTCCTTCATTCGCTCCAGGGGCCCCGGAAAACTCTCGCGGGGCCCAGGCCCCCGGAGCTTCTTCCGCTCTGGGTTTTTGGCTGCAATTTGGTGGCGGGGGGTCCTTCCGCTCCAGGACCCACCGCCAAAGTGCCCTGAAGACCTGCGGCGGGGGGGGTGTCCTTCCACCCCATGACCCGCCACCGAAGTCGGGTCTTCGGCGGCAATTCGGTGGCGGGGGCCCCTGCCACCGAAGACCCCAGGCCCCCTGAATCCTCTGGGCGGCCCTGTCTCCTGGCGGTGTCCTGCTTGTAATGGCTATTAATCATAGCAGCCCTTTATAAACCATGTATAAATGGAACCTTCAAGGAGATGCTGATTATTAAGAATGGTGGTTCCTTGCAGGCATTTTTAGTGATACATTGAAGATATCGTCTGAGCACAGGGACTGGAATGCCTAAGGTCAAGCCCCAGCTCTCTCACTGTGTGATCTTGGGTGGTCCCGTCCCCTCCCCATGCCTCAGTTTCCCCATCTGTACAATGGGATTAAAGAGGCTTTCCCACCTCCCGGGGTGCTGTAAAAGGTAATTGGGTGACTTCTGTTTGTGCAGCGTTGTGAAAATGAACAACTTTGTGGATGGTAATTATGACAGCCCCTCGTGTGTGTCACTTGTCAAACCAGTGGCGGGGAAAAGGGGTGAGTTTGACTTTTCAGCTTCCCTGGCATCAGGGGAGAACATGAGATGCCCAGGTGCCCTAGTCCTGATCGAGGATATGAATCGCTCCTGCTGAAGCTGGGCCCCAGGAATCCTGCCGCAGCATCCTCTTTGCCCTGGGACTTAAGTCCTGGTTTGAGGCACAGAGTAGGGAGACAGAGGCGGGCATGCTCACCCTCACAGGGGCAGGAATGAGGCCCCCCTGGCACAAAGGAAAATGGCTCTGAACATGTAACTCTGACTTGGAGAGCTCAGCTTCTAAGTCTGTCTGTCTGCTGCTCCCTCCCTCTCCCTCTCCCAGCCCCTCCCCCTCCCCCATCATCACTCTAGCACTGAGCTGACATTTAAAGGTTAACCCCAGCATGTTGTCACTTCCCCACCAGGCCTCCATCTCTAGTAACATTTCCAGGATGTCACGAGACACCATGACCCACAGGAGGGGCCCTCTGTGCCTCCTTTAACCCCCAACCAAGAGCTGGGCCTCTGCACCGCTCCCTGACAGGCTCTGGCAGTGGTGCCCTCCGGAGGGTGTCCACAGCGCTGGTATTGGGACCATCGAGCTCATCTGGATGGGGGTGTGCAAAGGGCCTGCCATCCTCACAGGGTCGCAGCATGGCACCAACGCCCTGGCTCCTCACCACCAGGCCTTCCCCACATCCCAACAGGGGCCCCAAGCCCATAGGACAGGAGTGGTGCTGACGGCTCCATCCTACTCCAGACAAATCTGGCTTGTGGGGCAGCTTAGGGTATGTGTACATTGCAATGTGAGCCCAGGCTAGGTTTGAGCCCCAAGCCCTGTTCCGTCTACGAACAAATCTGACTTGGATCAATAGAACACAGGTCAGGGGGTGGGTCTGAACCTGAGTCCCACTGGGTCTATCATTATGTAGATTGGGAGTCTAGGTCCCCAGCCTCGTGTGCTGAGAGGCTGCTAACACTCTCCCACGATCCCAGGCACCCGTGTTTCTTGGCCTTTCTAACCCCGAACTGGCCAGGAAACAGAAGCAAGCTCCTGGTTCAAACACAGCTGCTCAGCATTTAACCCTTCCATTCCAACCACTGACTTGGAACCCGAACCAGACTTACTTGTCTCCTGCACTAGCTAGAAGTCCTTTGCTCAGCACACTGCTCCCTGGCCACGGGACCACAGTCAGCTTCTGGTAAATCGCTGCTGTGAGGTGAGCAAGACAGTGACTAAAGTACCAGGAGTACCAGAATGACCGTGTGTACCAAGAAAAACAGGTAAGCTGGCAGCGTTGGCCTTCAACAGACCAGTGGCAAATGGAGCGTTCGGCTCAGGTGGCTCAGACCTGACCATCAGAAAGCCAGGGATGAGACCCGCATCTCTGGGAACTCCCTGTCATCCCTGGCTCCTCTGCAAAGTCTTGTGCTGAGCACTGAGCCCCCAGCAGCTCACGACAGTCTGATCAGCAGGGACAGTGACCTTCTAATCCCCGAATTGAAGCACTGGAGTGGAGCCAACAGCTGGCCGCATCAGGCTTGCAAAGTGACTCGTGTTCATGCTGGTCCCTGGGGAGGTTTTGCTGCTGGAGCAGCTGCAGCCTGGCCTGGGTCCATACTTGGAGATGCCCATACTTTGATGCCCTCCAGGATAGCAGCCTGCTACAGAACCAGAAGAGGCAGAAGTAGCGCTGGTGCTTGGGAAGTTTCTGTTTGTTGGTTGATACACGAAGAGGTACTTGGGATTTCTGGTTTATGACCCAATGAAATCATTATTCCAAGCTGCAGGCAGCAAGGTGTGACCACTAACGGTGGAACGTAGGCCAGTGCTTGCCACACACACCCTGCACCCTCCACTACATGAAATTCAAAATGGTACCAGGAAGTGCAAACAAGAGGGAAACAAGCAGGTTGATGAAATTCACACATTGTTACAAAGACATGTTGGGCTGTCCCACATCAGTGTCTTACATTGCCTTCCCTGACAGTGGGTACAATCAGCCACACCAGAGTGCACTGAGCCTCCTTTAAAACTGTACCCAGGAAGGGGTGCGACACATTAACTTTCTGTAATGCACCAGCGGACTGTGTGTAGTCCAGAAACGTGCCAGGGCGGGCGGTGCTTGGTAGTTTCTTGTTATAGAAGTATGCTTAGGGCGGGGCAGAGGGAAGGGAATGTAGGCGATGCATTCCCTATGAGGAGTCCAGGCAGTCCCTCTGGTGTGTATAGTCCATACTGTTTGGATGTGTTTGCATGTAGCCCATAGACAGGTGTAGTCCATGCAGGCTGCGTCCTAAGCTGTAGCAGCGCCAGGATAACTGCATGACAACAGAGACCTTGCAGCAGCTGACACAGAGGCAGCAATCCACATGAAAGCTAGCACAGCACAGCACAGCAGCCTGGTGATTTCCCCAGGAACTTTGATCCAATCCTGGGAGCTGAGAGCTGCAAACTTTTCCCCATGTAGGAAGTTCAGCAAGGTGGCCACAACGTGGGGCAGGCTGTACTTTCTGGACCCTCCTCCAGAGGCCACCAGCTCATTGCATTCATAGCTGTGCTGCTCAGGCACCGTAACCTGCACACCTGGCCGGTTGGCTCCCGAGAGCTCGGAACAGACCCTCCCGTTGCCAGGCTGGAATCTCCAGAATTGCTATGGCCTCCAGAAGGCTGAACGGACTGTGAAAACAGAGTTGGCAAACCCGGGCGAGTGGATTTCAGAGCCTCAGCAGAATGTCTACATGGCTTTGGTTAGCCCCCCCAGCCGAGCCCTGGGAGCCCTGTCAGCTTACCCGGGCTCTGAGACTCGTTGTCACTGGGTTTCTTTTGACTACTCTTAGAGTGACTCCAGTGTGATCAGCTCCCATCACTCGCTATTGCCCCCTTCTGGCCAGCATGGGCATGGCAGGGATGACTGCATATTGGCTGGATGAAACACACCAGCCTCTGGAAGAGGGAGGGGCCAGAGGACTGCCAGGTTGCCCCACCCCCCACCCTCACCCCCAGCTCCATACACCTTGAAACCCTGCAGCTGCCTTATGCCACAGCCCCAGAACTGCTGTCCTCAGGGATTTTCCTACACCCCGCCCTGAATTCCCCCCTCCCAGTTTTGTGAACTAGTTACATGTAGTGTTGCCAATTTAGTGATTGTTTGAAAATTTGAATAGAAATTGAAACATTAATACACACTTTAAAAGCATATAAAATGTATGATAAAATACGTGTATCTGAAAAAGTAGAATAGATTTGAAAAGTATGAACATAGACTAGCTTCCTTATACCGCTGTTGTTTTTTATGGCAATGTCAGTGCATTCATTTCGGTGATGTTGGCCAAATGATGATTTGTAAGCGAAGTCTAAATGAGCTCTCCCTGACAGCTCGTGATGAGATGGGGTTAGGGGGAAAGGCTTCAGGGCCAGATTGTATTTACATTCACACCTAATCTACCTAGTGTGACAGGGTCAGGCCAGATGGCTACAGGAGAGTGATAGAAGGCAGATATATTAGCCCCAGATTAAGTAGGTCTCTTTTCCCTGGGTAAGGTAACAGGGAAGGTTCCAGAACAATCAGGAACTTTCTGGAAACAATTAAGGCAGACAGGCTGATTAGAACACCTGCAGCCAATCAAGAAGCTGCTAAAATCAATTAAGGCAGGCTAATCAGGGCACCTGGGTTTTAAAAAGGAGCTCACTTCAGCTTGTGGTGTGGGTGTAAGGAGCTGAGAGTGAGAGGGTGTGCTGCTCGAGGACTGAGGAGTATAAGCATTATCAGGAGGAAGGCCCTGTGGTGAGAATAAGGAAGGTGTTTGGAGGAGGCCATGGGGAAGTAGCCCAGGGAGTTGTAGCTGTCATGCAGCTGTTCCAGGAGGCACTCTAGACAGCTGCAGTCCACAGGGCCCTGGGCTGGAACCCAGAGCAGAGGGTGGGACCGGGTTCCCCCCAAACCTCCCAATTGACCTGGACTGTGGGTTCTACCAGAGGGGAAGGTCTCTGGGCTGTTTCCCAACCCACATGGTGAAACTCTGAGGCAAGAAAATCCACCAATAAGCGCAGGACCCACCAAGATAGAGAAGGAACTTTGTCACACTAGGTATCCAGCAAACAGAGCTGTGTTGCCCAAGTGATAGATTTTGGCTAGGGTTGGGTTACAAATCACTTGAATGCAGGGGGTAATGAAATGTTGTTATTCTTATTGTAGGAGTAAAGGGCAGTAGAACTGTACTTAGCCTGTGCTGATTGAGGGCATCAAGAGAGAGGGTGGGGACAGGTGTTTTGCTTGATGGTCTGCCTGAGTCACAAGTACTATTTGACCTGCCCCTCTCCACTGTTTAAAGACAGAGCTGATTAGGCTCCATAGATAGTCTTTTGTTTTGTTAAGTGACCACTACAGCTGAAAACACTGATAATCAGGTCTAAGTGGGACAGTGTTTCTGTGACAGAGACAGCCCAGTCTGCACTAGCAGTTAGGTTCCCTCACTGAGAGCTCAGCTGAAATCACTGCGTGCTGGGTGGAACCTCAAGAGACCAACTCGCAGAGTTGGCAGGTGGCAGCAGAAGGTGACTGCGCAGGGCCATTGGCAACAGAGCGATGGAGTGAATGATGGCACAACGAACAAAAGTGGCCAGAGCGAACAGTGAGCAGCTGGAAGAACAAGCAAGGAGCCTTCTTGCCCCCACCTGGGAGATGAACTCATGTGAAAGCACCTCTGAACTCTGAGTCTCCACTGACCAAGGTCAACACCAGTGAGTGTTAATGAGGCTGTTAAGAATGCTGGAGACACAACACATTTTGTGCAAACAAACATGGCTGTGGCATCCTACTTTCTATTTAAGCAAGAGATACCACACACTACAAACTGGAGGCTAAAGTTAAGTGCATTATCACTTGTTCATCCTGAACTTGAACACTGGTTGCGAACAAGACCAGCAAATGCTCACTATCTTTCTGCAAGAAACTCAACTGACTGGCTAGAAGCATGTGGTGCAACAGTGAAAGACTCAACAGTTGAAAAAGTAAAGAACTCTCTCACCACATTCAAAAAATGTTCACACGTGGCTCATGAATGCAATGATGCAAATGGGCATCAAGTATTAAGTCACTGTGTATGTTATCTTGATGTCATTGGTAGGCCAGTAGATGCATTTCTAGATGTTCAAGTTATAGAAGACACATCGGCTGCATCTGTGACAACCCACATCTTAGAAGAGTTAAATGCTTGCCAATTGGACCCCAAACAGATGGCTGCTTGTGCATTTGATGGTGGAGTACAAGCTTTTCCTCAGAGAAAAGTGTAACCCTAATCTCTCCTATACACACTGCAGAGGACATCTACTCCAACTAGCGCTAGTACAAGCTACAGACTCTTCAAAAGACATTTAAAAAGCTATAAATTTAATGTCTTCATTATATTCTTTTTTCAGCAAGAGTCCAAAAAGACTGAATATCTTGGAAAATATAGAAGATACACTGGGACTGATGTTCAGATTACTCCAACCTGGGAAAACCCGCTGGCTTTCTCATGAGCGATCCTTGGCTGTTGTCTTAAAATTACTCCAGCCGTTATTACTGGCTTTGGAAAGTATCTACCAAGATGGGATGGATCTAAGTGGTGAGGCTGGTGGATTACTTTTGCTACTATGTTCAGAGAAGACTATTGCCATTCTCTCTCTTGTAAGTCTACTGTTGAAACCACTTGGGTCATTAAACAATGCCATCCAGGCAACAGAAGCTACATTTGGATCAATCGGAGAGCTATCCATTGAAAAAGTACTGGAAGAAGCAAAGACTTCAGTCCAGAAGTTGACTAATGAAGGCATTTATATTGAATCCTTGAGTGAAGAGGACAGGAAGTGTTTAAGACAACTGAAAAAGTACACAGACTTGATTCTTAAAAATCTACAACAGCAACTTCTAGATTCTACTCAACCTCTATGTAGCTTTTACAGATCCTTGTCCTATAAAACACCGACAGTTGAGTGGAGTGAGGCACTACCAGCAATGGGGCTGCCATGTGTTCAGGACAGGATAGAGGATTTGAACACAGAGTGGAATATCACATGACAAATGAATGAAGATTTGACTTCAACTTCTTTTTGATCATCACTAGTGGCTCGACCTGATCTTTATGCTATGTTTTCTGGGGTGAAAGAAGTAGGAATTCATATCTTGCTACTCCCAGTCACAACAGCTACAGTTGAGCGTTCTTTTTCATCATTGAATAGAATTTTGTGTTCTGAAAGAAGTCGCTTTCTGCCTGATCATGTGAATGAATTAATGAGCATATCAACTGAAGGAATGGAAGTACCAGTCACACAAGAAGCCACCAAAGATAGACGCACTGCATTCAAGAAGTAGCCAACTTTAATTTGTGTGAAGATTTTAAAACATGAGTTAAAACTAATAAAATGGTCATGAAACATTTTTCAGGTTTTATTATGGTGCCATACAGCCCACCTTTGCTCTCACAGTCTCACCCCTCATTGGCCCTCACCCCCTATCCTGTAAATTCAAACACCCCCCCTAATTTCAATTCCTGGGGAAAACAGTGGGTGGGATATCAGGAGGAAGCACAAGCAGGAGAGCGCAAGATGGGAGGACTCCTGCCTCATACTGAGAAAGCAGGACGATCAGCGAGATATCTTAAGTGCCTATACACAAATTCAAGAAGCCTGGGAAACAAGCAGGGAGAACTGGAAGTCCTGGCACAATCGAGGAATTATGATGTGATTGGAATAACAAAGACTTGATGGGATAACTCACATGACTGGAGCACTGTCATGGATGGATATAAATTGGTCAGGCAAGACAGAAGAGGTTGGGGAGTTGCATTGTATGTATGAGAGCAGTATGACTGCTCAGAGCTCTGGTATGAAACTGCAGAAAAACCTGAGAGTCTCTGGATTATGTTTAGAAGTGTGAGCAACAAGGGTGATGTCTTGGTGGGAGTCTGCTATAGACCACCAGACCAGGGGGATGGCTTTCTTCCGACAACTAACAGAAGTTACTAGATCACAGACCCTGGTTCTCATGGGGGACTTCAATCACCCCGATATCTGCTGGGAGAGCAATACAGCGGTGCACAGACAATCCAGGAAGTTTTTGGAAAGTGTAGGGGACAATTTCCTGGTGCAAACGCTGGAGGAACCAACTAGGAACAGAGCTCTTCTTGACCTGCTGCTCACAAACAGGGAAGAATTAGTAGGGGAAGCAAAAGTGGATGGGAACCTCGGAGGCAGTGACCATGAGATGGTCGACTTCAGGATCCTGACAAGAGGAAGAAAGGAGAGCAGCAGAATATGGACCCTGGACCTCAGAAAAGCAGACTTTGACTCCCTCAGGGAACTGATGGGCAGGAGCCCCTTGGAGAATAACATGAGGAGGAAAAAGCAACAGAGGGTCCTGTGGCACCTTTTAAGACTAACAGTAGTCTTAAAGGTGCCACAGGATCCTCTGTTGCTTTTTACAGATTCAGACTAACACGGCTACCCCTCTGATACATGAGGAGGAAAGGAGTCCAGGAGAGCTGGCTGTATTTTAAAGAATCCTTATTGAGGTTGCAGGAAGAAACCATCCCAATGTGTAGAAAGAATAGTAAATATGACAGGCAACCAGCTTGCCTTAACAGTGAAATCCTTGCTGATCTTAAACACAAAAAAGAAGTTTACAAGAAGTGGAAGCTTGGACAAATGACCAGGGAGGAGTACAAAAATATTGCTCAGGCATGCAGGCGTGAAATCAGGAAGGCCAAATCACACTTGGAGTTGCAGCTAGCAAGGGACTTTAAGAGTAACAAGAAGGGTTTCTACAGGTATGTTAACAACAAAAAGAAAGTCAAGGAAAATGTGGGCCCCTTACTGAATGAGGGAGGCAACCTAGTGACAGAGGATGTGGAAAAAGATATACTCAATACTTTTTTTTGCCTCGGTCTTCACAGACAAGGTCAGCTCCCAGACTGCTGCACTGGGCAGCACAGTATGGGGAGGAGGTGACCAGCCCGGTTCAGGACTATTTAGAAAAGCTGGATGAACACAAGCCCATGGGGCCGGATGCCCTGCATCCCAGGGTGCTAAAGGAGTTGGTGGGTGTGATTGCAGAGCCATTGGCCATTATCTTTGAAAACTCATGGCGATCGGGGGAGGTCCCGGATGACTGGAAAAGGGGCTAATGTAGTGCTCATCTTTAAAAAGGGGAAGAAGGAGGATCCGGGGAACTACAGGCCAGTCAGCCTCACTTCATTCCCTGGAAAAATCATGGAGCAGGTCCTCAAGGAATCAATTCTGAAGCACTTCAAAGAGGGGAAAGTGATCAGGAACAGTCAGCATGGATTCACCAAGGGCAAGTCATGCCTGACTAACCTAATTGCCTTCTATGGGTCTATGGATGAGGGGAAAGCAGTGGACATGTTATTCCTTGATTTTAGCAAAGCTTTTGATACGGTCTCCCTCAGTATTCTTGCCAGCAAGTTAAAGAAGTATAGGCTGGATGAATGGACTACAAGGTGGATAGACTAGATAATTGGGCTCAACAGGTAGTGATCAATGGCTCCATGTCTGGTTGGCAGCTGGTATCAAGTGGTATCAAGTGCCCCAAGGGTCAGTCCTGGGGCCGGTTTTGTTCAGTATCTTCATTAATGATCTGGAGGATGGCGTGGACTGCACTCTCAGCAAGTTTGCAGATGACACTAAACTGGGAGAAGTGATAGATACGCTGGAGGGTAGGGATAGGATACAGAGGGACCTAGACAAATTAGAGGATTGGGCCAAAAGAAATCTGATGAGGTTCAACAAGGACAAGTGCAGAGTCCAGCACTTAGGACAGAAGAATCCCATGCACTGCTACAGACTAGGGACCGAATGGCTAGGCAGCAGTTCTGCAGAAAAGGACCTAGGGGTTACAGTGGACGAGAAGCTGAATATGAGTCAACAGTGTGCCTTTGTTGCCAAGAAGGTTAACGGCATTTTGGGCTGTATAAGTTGGAGAATTGCCAGCAGATTTAGGGATGTGATCATTCCCCTCTATTTGGCATTGGTGAGGCCCCATCTGGAGTACTGTGTCCAGTTTTGGGCCCCAAACTACAAGAAGGATGTGGAAAAATTGGAAAGAGTCCAGCGGAGGGCAACAAAAATGATTAGGGGGCTGGAGCACATGACTTATGAGGAGAGGCTGAGGGAACTGGGAATGTTTAGTCTGCAGAAGAGAAGAATGAGGCGGGCTTTGATAGCTGCTTTCAACTACCTGAAAGGAGGTTCCAAAGAGGATGGATCTAGACTGTTCTCAGTGGTACCAGATGACAGAAGAAGGAGCAATGGTCTCAAGTTGCAGTGGGGGAGGTTTAGGTTGGATATTAGGAAAAACTTTTTAACTAGGAGGGTGGTGAACAGGGCCGGCTTTAGGGTGATTCAGCCGATTCCCCGGAATCAGGCCCCGCAGCCCTAAGAGGGCCCCGCAACGTCCTGAAAGAGCTGCCGCCGAAGTCCCGGCACTGTTGTCGTCGGCAGCTCAATCGTTGCCGTTGTCTTCGGCGGCACTTCGGGGGAAGGTCCTTCTTCCATGGCAGTGATTGAGCTGCCGCCGAAGACAGCGGTGGGACTTCAGCGGCAGCTCCTTCGAATCAGGCCCTGCGGTGCCTAAAGCCAGCCCTGGTGGTGAAGCACTGGAATGGGTTACCTAGGGAGGTGGTGGAATCTCCTTCCCTGGAAGTTTTGAAGGCCCTGTTTGACAAAGCCTTGGCTGGGATGATTTAGTTGGGGATTGGTCCTGCTTTGAGCAGGGGGTTGGACTAGATACCTCCTGAGGTCCCTTCCAACCCTGATATTCTATGATTCTAAACTATTGATAAACTAACTTTTCACAAAGGTTTCTCTCATAACTTGCCAGTGGGGGGTAGGCCCCTCTCCGCATTGCCAGCTCCAGCTTTGGCGCAGCATGTTCTCCCGGGCAAGGTGGTGCAGGGAAAGCCCTGGCGAACAGGCTGCTCATGCTCACAAATAACTATGGAGGGGTTTCCCTTCCTGCCTCCTCCTGGCTTCTCTTCCTTCCAGTGTTTCAGCAGGGCCAATCTCCCCTCAGAGCGGTCGTATAAGCGCCTGTGTAACTGTCTGTGAGAATCACAGTCCACACTGGGAAGCTGCTGGTAAAAGGCTTTGACATCACTAACCAAACACACTGTGCTGCTTTCTCATCCATCCGCCCATTCACGGAGAGCAAGAGCTCAGATTCAATGTGCTCACAGATTCCAGTCAGCTGCAGCACTGGGAAATCCCTTCTCAGGCCCAAGGGATTTTGCCATCTTGAAGCAGCTGCCACCAGCTGTAACATTTGCTTATAGAATCACAGGGTTTTTATTGGGACACTGCAAGTACCAACACCAGCACACAGAGGCAGGACTGAACCTCCCTCTGCAATTCTCACAGCTCTGATCACCATCATAACAATACATGACAACAACTTAATGCTCAGGTAATGGTATAGCACCATCTAGTGGGGGAGGTGTTGTCTACACTAGTCTTTACACTGGAGAAAAGGCAGCAATGGAAGAGGGGTGCCAGCTGGCTGGTTTTTGTCCTGTCCTGCTGGCTGCTGGTGACAAGATTTAATATGCTGGGGGATTTTGCCCTTTCCCCACTCCACCACCCTGAGGGGGGAGGGGGAGGAAATGCTCAGCAGAGACTTCCCATGGGCCTGTCCCTTTAAAGAGCCAGGCCTCCCTTGGAGGACTTGACTGCCTTCCCCACCTTCCTGGCATGCTCCAGGCTGAGGGGGTGGGTTTGCTGTGGGGCTGCCTTCCCAGAGTGCATCACAGGACAGGGAAGGTAACTTGAACTGCCCCCAGCTACCAGCACCAACACCAGCAGCATGGGGGGAGCAGGAGGAGGTGTCAGGCTGGAGGGTGCCTGAGAGGGGCCGGGTTAGGAGGTCCAGCTGGTAGGGAGGGTGCCTGGGAGGGGCAGAGGAAGGTCAGGCTGGGAGGCAAGCGGGAGGGACAGAAGAGAGTCAGACTGGAGGGTGCCGGGGGGGGGGGGGGGGGGGGGCTGGAAGGGGCAGAGGGGGGTCAGGCTGGGAGGTGTGTGATGCTCCGCTCATGTGCCCTGTCTTTGCCAAAGACACCAGGGACAAGGTGTGTAGGGAACAGCTCACACCAGCAGAGCTACAGTCTTGTGGAAAGGGGATTGTGTCAGCCAATCAGATCCATCCATTGAAGGAGTCTCTCTATCTGTGGGCAGAGCAAGGACTGTCAACACAAAGTTCTCTTTATTTCTCATTTCCACCACTAGGTGGCAGCATCAGGTTGGGAATAAACAGAGAATTTGGGGAAAAGTGTAGGGCTGATTGCTGGGAAACCTGGAGTGCCTAGATCCGGTGACAATACACTCTGAGAGATGCGCTCAAGGATGCCATACCATTAGGGTTAGTTGCCAACCAACCATTGCAGATTCTGTTGGAAAAGGTAATTGTCTTTCCTTCTAGGACCCGAGATTTCCCAAGGAATAGGGCTGAAGGTGACAGAAATGCTGGGAGGGATAGAGAGGCCCCTATGTGTGTTAGAGAGAGAGAGAGAAAGAGATTCATTGAGGGGTGTTTCAAGTGGGGTTCTGCAGGGATTGGCATTAGGCCTGACGCTGTTCATCGATGATCTGGGCTGGAGGTAAATGTACAATCACTGCTGACAATATTTGTGGATAATACAAAGATGGTAAATAATGATAAGGACGGGGCAGGCATCCAGAGTGATCTGGATCTCTTGGTGGGCCGGGTGCATTCAAACACCACGTGTTTGAATGCAGCCAAATGCAAGAGCAATGCCTAGGAAGACAGAAAGCAGGCCCATGCTATGGAATGGGGGGCTGTACCCTGGAAAGCAGGGACTCAGGAAAGGAGCTGGGGTCACGAGCAACTGAACATGAGCTGCTGGAACAATGATGCAGCAAAAAGGCCATTCTTGGATGTATAACAACAGGAGGAGTGAGACGGGAGGGGATTTTACCTCTGTACCTGGCTTTGGGGAGGCCAATACTGGAATCCTGTGTCTAGTTCTGAGGTCCACATTTTAAAAAGGGTGTTGAAAAATTGGAAAAGGTGCATAAAAATGCCACAAAAATGATTCAAGGGCTGGAAAAAAATGCATAATAGTCAGAGACTTAAAGAGCTCAATCTGTTTAGCTTCTCAGAAAGCTTGCATGGTGACTTGATCATAGTGTGTAACAGTCTTCATGGGGAAAAACACTACAGGTGCCTCTAATCCAATGGAGAAAGGCAGAACAAGAACCAATGGCTTCACATTAAAGCTAGACTAGACGTTAAAGCCAGACAAGTTCAAATTAGAAATAAGATGCGACTTTTTAATAGTGGGGATAATATGACTCGAACAAACTACCATGCATTTCTAGAAGGTGCTTTAGTCAAAAACAAGTTATTGAGCTCCATACAGTGGGTGAAATTCTTTGGCCTCTCTTATACAGGGGGTCAGACTAGATTATTTTAAAATCTGGTTTAAAATCTATGAGATCGATCGATAGATAGATCCCCTAATTAATTATAGGTGAAGTTGGTAGTGTTGCTGTTGCCTGCCACTTTCCATTATAAGATCCTATTGTCATTTGCTTATAACTTTGCCATACTTTAACTGGACTGTAATTCCCCATGTTGAGTGTCTGCCTCAGACTATGTTTTTTAAAATCAGATAATATGATTCAGCTACTTCTGAGAACAAGGTTAGGGGAAAATTCATTTTTTGCTCATATTAACAATTTGTTAGACATTTTGGCTCTAGCTCCTCTGTGTTTTGGAGCAGGGACTTTGGCAGAGGGATCAACAGGCATGTGCCTTTTGCCATCCCTGTGAAATTACACTGACATTTGGCCAAGCTACAAACCTCTGAAAAGCTTTCCACTTGCACGTATTCAGTAGAGTCTTGTTAGAATTTGGCAGCTAAATTCTCCAAAGAGTCTGTTTTCACTGAGCATGCTCCATCCCCTCACAACTCCTACATGTGACCAGACAGCACACACATGATGCCCACAGAGTGAGTGAGCATGCTCCATCTTGAGTCTGCAGGGGCTGAGCAGGACTTTTCCTGACATTTCTATTGTGGCAGGTCCACATATGAAACTACTGCTACCAGTTATTCTCATGGCTTAAGTGGTACTTCTGGGGGAATTCTGCACCAAAAAATTAAAAATTCCATGCACAATATTTTAAAATTCTGCAAAATTCTGCCTATTTTATTTGTCAAAATAACACAATAATGCAATTACAGGCCAGTAACCCTGACTTCCATACCGGGCAAATGAGTTGAAACTATAGCAAAGAACAGAATGGTCAGACACATAGATGAACACGATTTGTTGGGGAAGAGTCAACATGGTTTTTGTAAAGGGAAATCATGCCTCACCAGTCTACTAGAATTCTTTGAAGGGGTCAACAAGCAGGTGGACAAGGGGAGATTTTGACAAGGTCCCTCACCAAAGGCTCTTAAGAAAAGCAAGCTGTCATGGGATAAGAGATCACAGATCAGTAACTGGTTAAAAGATAGGAAACAAAGGATAGGAATAAATGGTCAGTTTTCAGAATGGAGAGTGGTAAATAGTGGTGTCCCCCAGGGATCTGTACTGGGACCAGTAATATTCAACATATTCATAAATGATCTGGAAAAAGGGGTAAACAGCGAGATGGCAAAATTTGCAGATGAAACAAAACTACTCAAGTTAGTTAAGTCCAAAGCAGACTGCGAAAAGCTACAAAGGGATCTCACAAAACTGGGTGATTGGGCAACAAAACAGCAGATGAAATTCAATGTTGATAAATGCAAAGTAATGCACATTGGAAAACATAATCCCAACTGTATATATCAAATGATGGGGTCTAAGTTAGCTGTTAGCACTTAAGAAAGAGATCTTGGAGTCATTGTGGATAGTTCTCTGAAAACATCCACTCAATGTGCAGCAGCGGTCAAAAAAGCGAACAGAATGCTGGGAATCGTTAAGAAAGGGATAGATAATAGAACAGAAAATATCACGTTGTCTCTATATAAATGCATGGTATGCCCACATCTTGAATACTGCGTGCAGATGTGGTCACCACATCTCAAAAAAGATATATTGGAATTGGAAAAGTTTCCGAAAAGGGCAACAAAAATTATTAGGGGTATGGAACAGCTTCCGTATGAGGAGAGATTAATAAGACTGGGACTTTTCAGCTTGGAAAAGAGAGGACTATGATATTATCTGATTAAAATATGTCCACATAGATCATTGTTGCAACCACTGTTATATATTTCCAGAAAATCTTGTACAAAGGTTGTCGAGTGAGGTGTCTATGAAAAGGTTATGATTTGCTGGTTATGATTATGCTATCTGTATGCATGTATCATCTTTGTATTTGAAGTTATAAGTATTGGCTCTATACCTGGATTTCAAATGTTGGCTCCTGGGGTAACGCCCACAATGTAGCTAGCCAGCACATCTTAGAGGGAGTATTCAAATTGAGTGACCCATCAAAAGGACACTTAACTGACAATGGACCATGGGAGACACCCATCTACACTGAGTGGACTCTCCTGTAAATGTGCTGTCTGGAGTGTAGGTAATGGCTTCCTGCAATGACTGAGGGAAACTGGGCATGAACATGTGACTTGCACACCTGACTCCAGACACCATCTTGTTTCTGTAATTTTCTACAGTAAGACCAATGGGATGCCCGCCACATGGCAAAAGCTATAAAAGGCCTTGGAAACACCTCCATTTGTTCTTCAATCCTGCTTCTTACCTCTGAAGGAACTTTGCTACAAACTGAAGCTCTGAACAAAGGACTGAATGACCCATCCCAGCTGTGGATGTGCTACAGAGACTTGACTTAAACCAGCAGTTTATTCCATCACTGATACAAGCCTGAACCAAGAACTTTGCCATTACAATAGGTAATTGATTCCTTTAACCTATTTTAATTCTCACCTTTCTTTCTTTCTTTCTTTCTTTCTTTCTTTCTTTCTTTCTTTCTTTCTTTCTTTCTATGAATGAACCTCTAGATTTTAGATACTAAAGGATTGGCATCAGCATGATTTTTGGGTAAGATCTAAGTTATATATTGACCTGGGTGTGTGGTTGGTTCTTTGGGATCAGAAGAATCTATTATCTGATGAGACTGGTTGTAAAGAACCACTCATCTCTGAATCCAGTGTTTTTTTGTGGTGATATAAGAACTGGAATGCCTCAGGAAAGTGCCTTTATGTTTTCCTGTTAGCCAGTTTGGTGAAACAGAAGTTTACTTTTGTTGCTGGTTTGGTATATCCTATTGGAGATTAGCCACCAGTCTTGGGGTGTATCTGCCCTATTTCTCAGCAGTTCATCCTGAATTTGGCATCCTCAGTTGTGACCCACTGAGGCACAGTTACAAGGACTAAGGGAGTGTCTATAAAATCATGACTGGTGTAGAGAAAGTAAATAAGGAAGTGTTATTTACTCCTTCTCATAACACAAGAACCAGGGGTCACCCAATGAAATTAATAGGCAGCAAGTTTAAAACAAACAAAAGGAAGCATTTCTTCACACAACCCACAGTCAACCTGTGGAACTCCTTGCCAGGGGAGGTTGTGAAGGCCAAGACTATAACAGGGTTCAAAAAAGAACTAGATAAGTTCATGGAGGATAGGTCCATCAATGGCTATTAGCCAGGATGGGCAGAGATGGTGTCCCTAGCCATTTTGGTGCCCTACGCAGGGGGGGCTGGCCCCAGGCCTCCACGGGGGGGCAGTAGCAGGCTTGGGGGGCAGGGGGTAAACTGCCCCCCAGTATGAGCTGGCGGAGTGGAGTGGGTTGGGGCTGAGTTGCTCCCTTCCTACCACCTGGTGAGTGCAGGGCAGGCCCGACCCCTGCTGCAGTCCTCAGGGGAAGGGGTGGAGTGGGGGCGAGGCTGGGGCAGAGCAGGGGCGGGGCCATGGGCAAGAAGTGGAGCAGGGCTGGAGCAGCACATAGGTGCATAGGGCACCAGGAAATTTGGTGCCCCAAATTTCCTGGTGCCCTATGCAGCTGCGTACTTTGCGTATGGGTAGGGACGTCCCTGGGGATGGTGTCCCTAGCCTCTGTTTGCCAGAATCTGGGGATGGGTGACAGGGGATGGATCACTTGATGCTTCCCTGTTCTGTTCATTCCCTCTGGGGCACCTGGCATTGGCCACTGTCGGAAGACAGGATACTGGGCTAGATGGACCTTTGGTCTGACCCAGTATGGCCGTTCTTATGTTCTTATGTAATATAATCACACCAGTTTCAATTATTTTGGTCATTTATTTGAAAATACCTGTCAGCAAGTATTTCTGTAACAGTACAGACAACAAAAAATCAGGAAATGTGTTTTGAAAAATAGATTCCTTACTAGGCATATTAATACCTAACTGAGTAATAATTTGTTTCCACTCCAATACAATACAGGAATGTACTTCCTGCACCACTCATAGAATCATAGATTATCAGGGTGGGAAGGGACCTTAGGAGGCCATTTAGTCCAACCCCCTCTTCAAAGCAGGACCAATCCCCAGATTTTTGCCCTAGATCCCTAAATGGTCTCCTTAAGGATTAAACTCAGAACCCTGGGTTTAGCATGCCAATGCTTAGACCACTGAGCTATTCCTCCCCCCACAAAAGCTGTGCAAAGGATTGGGGGAAATCGGGGTAATGGAGGAGCTGAGGGAGAGGGAATTAATTACTGGGTGGGAGCCTGGGAGTGAATCTGGAGGGTTGTGGGGTGGGGGAGAAGTATGAAACAGAGTTTTTTTGGGGGGGGTTGTGAGGGAGCTGGGGAGCTTCCCCCATGCAGACCCTGGCTGACCCCAGCCTCTCCCATTCAGTCAGGCACATCTGCCCCTGTCCCCATGTGTCCCTGCACCCCCACTTAGCCACCCTTCCTCCCCATCCCCATGTGTTCCTGCACCCCCTACCCATCCTCATCCACCTCCTCCCCACATCCCCATGTGTCACTGCACCCCCACTCAGCCACCCCCCAACCCATCCCCATGTGGCCCTGCATCCCCAGTCTGTCCCCCCCACTAGCCCTTCTGAACCCCAGTCTATGTGACCCCTCCCCACTGCAACCCCATGTGCCCCATCTGCAAATGAAAAAGACTGAAACCACTGGACTAGAACAAAGTCACTTATATTCTGGCCTGGAGTGTACACAAGGGGGAGTTGTACTGGAACAGTTCTAGTGGAGGGGTTGGTTCTGCTACAGCTAGATTGGGCAATTTCCCTTTGTGGAGAAGCCCCTTGTTGTTGTTATTGGTGTTGTTTGGATGAGAGAGTAAGTGAGTGAGTGTATAGAGATAGATAGATAGATAGATAGAGCGAGGGGGTGGATGGAGATAGAGAGAGAGAGAGAGATAGGTGTATGGGAATAGATAGAGAGATAGAGCTAGGGGGTGGATGGGGAAGATGAGATAGATAGGGTGTATAGGGATAGATAGATAGATAGATAGAGTGGATGGGGATGGGTGTCCATGGGGAGAGAGACAGAGAGAATTTGTGATGAGTGATACTTCTTGCTTCTTATAATCTCTGGCAATAACAACATTCCTGTTGAGGCGAGGAGGGCAGGCGGGAAGAGGATCTCGCCCCATGTGTATTGCATGTGTGGTGTTGTCCCCGCCCATGCTGCTGACTTTGCAGAGGGGACTGAAGTCCAGCAGTTGTGGAAGCCTCTGTTAAAAGAAATGAAGCATTTCCCAGAAATGAGTGTCGGCGCACTAGCAAAGAAGTGAAAGGGAGGGGGAGCAATGGGACAGGGCTGGGCTGAACTCCAGGGGGTCCTAGTAGAAGTGAAAGCAAATAGGAAACTTGCATTTGCTGGGTGTGGGATAACAGCCAAACCCACAGTGAGCCAGGCCAGTGCTGGGTTAGTTTCACTTTCTCCTAGCAAAGGCTGCCATGTGGATATGTGTAGGAAAGGGGTCAGGTTCCAGGGGGATAACGTTGTGGGGCAGGCTGGGTTTGGGGGGAATATTAGGGGCCAAATAGAGAGCTTTCAGCTGAAGAGATCTGGGAGGAAGGGGTCCCAGCAGCAGGGAAAAGTCTCTGCCTAGAACAGGTCCCCACCTAGCCCTTGCCCAGCTGCTGCTGGAAACCCAAACTGGATTGTACGTTTCTGCTCCAGGCAAGACCAAATTGGGAATGTGCAGGGCCATTCTAGACCCATCAACCTGGATTGACCAGCCCAATGGCCTGGAAAAGCGAACACCCAACTGCATGGGGGCAAGACACAAAAAACGTGTCTGAAATTTGCAAATGTTCTGTATCTGCAGAAGTGAACCAGATACAATGTCTGAAGGGTCAGGGAGCAGCGGGAACATTGGACGCGGCTTCCCAGGGGTTAGGGAGCAGTCGGCGCCATTGGATGCAGCGTCCCAGGCAGGGCCGGATTAATGTAGGAGCTTTAGGGGCTGCAGCCGAGGGCCTCCGGCTAAGGGGGGCCCCGCAGGCCGGATGTGGCCCGCTGCTTCTTTTCATCTGGCCCATGGCAAGTCTCTGCGCTGGGTGCCGGACACTGGTCCCTGGCGCACCACCACCCCCCCCCCATGGCTGGAGCCATGAGCGCCGGCTTGCCAATGTGCCCTGTGGCCCTAGGCGAGGGGTGTTCAGGGAATCTCTGTGCGCTGCTCCTGCCCCCAGCACCGGCTCTGCAGCTCCCATTGGCCGGGTACTATAGCCAATGGGAGCTATGGGGATGGTGCCTGTGGCGCCTGCGGGCACGGGCATCATGCACCGCGCCCTGGCCTCTCCGCCTAGGGCTGGACATGCCGGCCACCTCGGGGAGCAGAGCAATGGGGAGCCAGGGCAAGCAGAGATCCTGCTTCAGCCCTGCCGACAAGGAGCCGCCCGAGGTAAGCACCTCCCAGCTGGAGTCTGCACCCCACACCCTCTCCTGCACCCCAACCACCTGTCCCATCCATGCCCCCCACCCCCAGCAGGAGCTGCACCCCAATCCCCTCCCTACCCCCACAAAATCTAATAGCCCCAGGCCTACAGGAGAGTTAATCCAGCCCTGGTCCCACAGAGTCCCAGACGTCTGCAGATGTAACATTAACGGACTCCAGTCATCCGCAGGTGGGATCAAACCTGGGCCCTCTGGACCTCAGTGCATGAGCTGCTACAGCATGAGCTACAACCCAACTGGCTATTAGCTAAGGTTGTAGAGCAGAGTGATTTAACTCTCTCTAAGTGGTCTCGGGCCCATGGGACAGAACACCACACCCAGGAGGTGTGTGGCTTGCATAGAAGCCACCCAGCTAACTGCATGCTTGCTCCAAACACTGCTGATCCTCAAACAGTGCTCAGAAGTCACGTGGTTCCTTTCTGTCTTTGAATTCTTGGAAGTGGCTACTGGACTTTGCCTCTGTTGCCTGAAGGCAAATACTATTTGGCGGTTGGCCCAGGCTTGCTTCAATACTTTTGTTAAATATTTGCTCCAAGGGCCAGAGATAAGGGATTTTTATGCCAAGCAGATGCAGATAGACTCCGCCTGCTGGCAACTAAGTCCCGAAAGGAAAAGACAGGTGGTGGGGTGACACATGACTGACGAGAAGAAGCTGAGGGAACTGGTCTTATTTAGTCGGCAGAAGAGAAGAATGAGGGGGGATTTGATAGCTGCTTTCAACTACCTGAAAGGGGGTTCCAAAGAGGATGGCGCTTGGCTGTTCTCAGTGGTGGCAGATGACACAACAAGGAGTAATGGTCTAAAGTTGAAGTGGGGGAGGTCTAGGTTAGATATTAGGAAAAACTTTTTCACTAGGAGGGTGGTGAAGCACTGGAATGGGTTACCTAGGGAGGTGGTGGAATCTCCTTCCTTAGAGGTTTTTAAGGTCAGGCTTGACAAAGCCCTGGCTGGGATGATTTAGTTGGGGATTGGTCCTGCTTTGAGCAGAGGGTTGAACTAGATGATCTCCTGGGGCCCTTCCAACCCTGATATTCTATGATTCTATGACATGTCGGTGAGTGCTTATACTGTGACAAGCCGGGCCCCTTCGTCTCCACCTGCCTGGCCTGAAGGCTGAGCCAAAGGGTTCTGGAGAACAAGCCAGCCCAGTCCTGGTCTTAGATGGGCACAAAGACAAGGCATAACCGTGAATCCCAAAGACAAGTCCTGATGGGGACAAAGATCGGATCCTGCCAGCTGGGGCCACAACTCCAAGTGCCCGTCCTAGCCTCATTTCCCCCTATTCTGGGTATCTCCTGCCCACCCCTCACAACCCCCTCATTCACTGGCAGGAGTGATGGCTCTCTTTTCCCTCGGGGTTCTGTCAGCAGCACTGCTGGGCTCTGATGGATGGGGAACAGCTGGAAGAAACCCAAGCCCCACGGCAGGTAGCGATTGGCACAACAGCGGTAGTCGAGGATCCCACTCCTCACCAAATACAGTGATTTTGCTGATGTATTTGAAAAGAGAAAAGCAGACTCCATACTTCCCCATGAGACTATGGTGGTCCTATAGCCTTACAGCCGGGGGCAACATCCCGTCCAGCTGGCTTTATGCCATGGCTCCACCTGAGCTAGCTACTGTACGTGCATGCCTCCAGGAGAATTTGGCCAAAGGTTTCATGTGCAAATCCACTTCCCCTGTTGGGGCCCTGGAAAGATGGTAGCCTCTGTCTCTGTGTAGACTACTGGCCATTGAACCAGATCACAGCTAGAAAGTGGTGCCCACTGCTCCTAATCCCAGACCTGCTGGACCAAGGCGCTGCTCAGATAGTCACAAAGCTAGACGTTCAGGGGGCATATGCCCTTGTGCGCGTTAGGGCCAGAGCTGAGTGGAAGACCACCTTTCGGCCACTGGGAACATTTAGTGATGCCATTCGGCGTTGCAGCACCGCATTAATGATGTGTTTCAGGACAACCTAGATCAGGGGTCGGCAACCTTTCAGAAGCGGTGTGCTGAGTCTTAATTTATTCACTCTAATTTAAGGTTTTGCATGCCGGTAATACATTTTAATGTTTTTTAGAAGGTCTCTCTCTCTATAAGTCTATGTATTATATAACTAAACTAGTGTTGTATTGAAAAATAAACAAGGTTTTCAAAATGTTTAAGAAGCTTCATTTAAAATTAAATTAAAATGTTGATCTTACGCCGCCGGCCCGCTCAGCCCGCTGCTGGTCTGGGGTTCTGTTCACCTAGGCCGGCAGTGGGCTGAGCGAGGCCTGCGGCCGGGACCCCGGCTGGCAAGGGTCCGGCAGCCAGAACCCCAGACCAGCAGTGGGCTGTGCGGGGCCGGGACCCCAGACCGACAGTGGACTGAGCGGCTCAGCTCACTGCCGCTCAGGGGTTCCATCCGCCGGCTCCTGCCAGCCGGGATCCCGGCTGCCGGATCCGCTCAGTCGGCTGCCAGTCTGGGGTCCTGGCCCTCCCCACATACAGTGGGTACCAACCTTCTCCCTGGTTCTGGCCATTCTCTTCCTCTCTCTGCACTGAGCTGAGGGTGGCAGTGCACTGAGCACAGGACTGGGGGTGAAGGGTCGGGCCAGGAGCCAAAATGAGGAAGGGGGCTCAGGGTTGGGGCAGGAGGTTCGGGTGTGGGGCACTTACCTGGGCAGCTCCCATTTGATGCGAGGGGTGCAGATGGGAATGTGGGGGGAGGTGCAGGAGCTCCCATTTGGTGCTCCGGGTAGGGGATGTGGTGGGATGTGGTGGGTGCATAGGGTGTGGGGGGGCTGGGGATGTGGGGGGTGCAGGTGTCAGGGCAGAGGGGGGGCTGAGTATGTGTGGGGGTGCCAGAGTCAGGGCTAGGGTTGTGGGGGTGGGATGAAGGAGTCAAGCAGAGGGCTGGGTGTGTATGAGGGAGGTACAGGGCTCAGGGCAGGGACCTAAGGGGTGTGTGGGGCTCAGGGCAGAGGGTGGGGTGTGTATGGTGGGGCTCAGGGAGAGGGCTGGGTGACTGCCCCCCCTAAGAACTCCCAACCCCCCTGATCCTTGTCTCCTGACTACTCCCTCCTGGGACCCCTGCCCCCAACTGCCCCCCAGGACCCCACCCCCTATCCCTGTTCCTTGTCCCCTGACTGGACCCTACCCCCCTACCTTTCCCCTGACTGCCCCGACCCTTATCCACACCCCTGCCGCCGCCAGCCAGACCCCCGGGACTCCCATGCCTATCCAACCACTCCCCGCCCCCTGACAGGACCCCCAGAACTCCCGACCCATCCAACCCCCCACCCCCGCTCCCTGCCTGCCCCAACCCCTCTCCACACCCCTGCCTCCAGACAGGACCCCCAGAACTCCCGACTCATACAACCCCCCCAGCTCCTTGTCCCCTGACCACCCCCTTCAGAGACCCCCCCACCCTAACTGCCCCCCCCCAGGACCCTCCTTTCTCCCTGTC
>NC_048299.1:141999446-142021713 GCF_013100865.1 Trachemys scripta elegans
GAGGGTGGGCCTGGGTTCCCCCCAAACCTCCCAACTGACCTGGACTGTGGGTTCTTCCAGAGCGGAAGGTCTCTGGGCTGTTCCCCAACCCACATGGTGAATCTCTGAGGCAAGAAAATCTGTCAATAAGTGCAGGACCCACCAAGATAGAGGAGGAACTTTGTCATGCCACATAATGGCATAACTCTCTTTCTATGGCAGAGTAATTCTTCCTGTCTCTCTATGCCACGTTCTTAACTTCCAGATGCTCAGACTTTTAAGATGAATAAAGCAGCAGAAAAGGCAGGGTGAGCAAAGTTCACCAAGCAGCTGTTGGCAGAGCTATCATCTCTAGACTGTGGTTATAAATTTATGTATTTGTGTAGATCTAAAACTGTGCTCGTAATTTGTCCTGCAATATTTAGCTCCATCTCCCAGCCCGGCAGGAAGGGGCTGTGTCCCCAACCAGGCAAGACTAGATCCAAGCACTCAGCACTGTACAACTCAGGAAAAGAGAAGCGATGGGCCATTAAAGTTAATGGGGAAAAGTTGAAACTCCTTGAAACAGAAAAGAAAACTCTGGTCTTGGGAAATGAAGGAAAGGATTTCCCCCAAATGAATCACCACAGTCTGAGAGGAAGAAAAACCCCTGGGAAAGGGATTAATTTTCATTATCTGAGTCAGGTGCCAACAGCAGAACGTTGACTTTCTCTTTTGCTGGTTTGGGTTCTGTAGTTTCTGCATTGGAATGTTGTTCTTTTAAGACTTCTGAAAGCATGTTACACACCTCATCCCTCTCAGATTTTGGAAGGCACTTCAGATTCTTAAACCGTGGGTCAAGTGCTATAGCTATCTTTAGAAATCTCACACTGGTACCTTCTTTGCATTTTGTGAAATCTGCAGTGAAAGTGTTCTAAAATGAACATGTGCTGGGTCATCATCTGAAACTGCTGTAACATGAAATATATGGCAGAGCAGGGGACATACAATTCTCCCCTAAGGAGTTCAGTCACAAATTTAATTAACGTTTTTTTGTTTTTAACGAGCTTCATCAGCATGGAAGCATGTCCTCTGGAATGGTGGTCGAAGCATGAAGGGGCATACAAATGTTTAGCATATCTGGCATGTAAATACCTTGCAATGCTAGCTACAAAAGTGACATATGAACGCCTGTTCTCACTTTCAGATGACATTGTAAATAAGAAGAGGGTAGCAGCATCTCCTGTAAATGTAAACAGACTAACTTGTCTTAGTGATTGGCTGAATGAGAAGTAGGACTGAGTGGACTTGTAGGCTCTGAAGTTTTACATTGTTTTGTTTTTGAGTGCAGTTACGTAACAAAAAAAATCTACATTTGTAAATTATACTTTCACGGCAAAGCAATTGTACTACAGTACTTGTATGTTTCAATTCACCTCCTACTATTTCTTTGGTTTATCTTTTACAGTGCAAATATTTGTAATTGATTTTAATTACAACACAGAATATAATACATATGAAAATGTAGAAAAAAACATCCAAAATATTTAATACATTTTAAGTGGTATTTTATTGTTTAACAGTGCAANCAAAATATTTAATACATTTTAAGTGGTATTTTATTGTTTAACAGTGCGATTAACACTGCGGTTAATCGCGATTTGTTTTTTTGAGCTAACCGCTACAGTCGTGATCCACCGTCTCTTCCCAATGCACAGCTGCTCTGACCTGAGTCCATGGCAGTGTCCCAGACCCAAGAGGTGTCTTGGGGCTAGTGACCAAGGGCTGGGCAGCAGCTGATCCAGCACTCTGGTCACTGCAGCTGCAACTGCTGGCACTGTGCCCACTGGACTATGGGAACGGCCCCGCTGAGAGACTGAAGACAGGCTGGAGCGAGTTAATAGCTAATAACCTTGTTAACGCCAAGGAACAAGGCACAGGCAGGAAGCGGGGAGAGAGAAAGTGAAGAAGCTGTAGGCTGGTAGAGTCAAGGCCAGAGGAGGTCTCTCCTCTGGGGGCTCAGGAGGGCTTAGGGTGCATCTGCATTGCAAGTAGACAGCTGTGGCTGGCCTGTGCCAGCTGATCGGGCTCATAGGACTCAGGTCTGGGACTCTTCCGCCTCTCCGGGTCCTAGAGGCCCAGGCTACTGTTAAAGCTGCTGCACAGTCAGTAAAGGGGGTGGGAACAGACTCCGTAAAGAAATCCTGTCTGGAAAAAGACAGGAGCAGAGCCTCACTCGCAGGGATTATTCCATGAACTGGAGGCTATGGGGCAGTCCTGTTGGCTCGAGAAATGCCCAGTGGTGCCCCTACCTGCAGCACATGGACACCAGAAGCTCCAGAGCACCACCCCAGTTCAGCGCCTGATCTCCGAGGCTGCTGCATTTCTGGGGGGAAGTCCCTGGAGCAGGATCCTGATCACCATGAGATCAGCTCCCAGCTGTAGGAGCCAAGCTGCAGGCAGGAAAATCCCTACTGCTCTGCTCCTCCACTGGGCATCCGACAGCTCCGGGCACGAAGCCAGCTGGTGTTCCGTTTAAAATGGATATTGGAAATCCGCAAAGCACAAACAGTCCGACCATGTGACAATGGGAGTGTCAGTTGTTCACTCGCTGGGGGTGTAACATGATCACCACACGGCTCGTATAAAAATGAGTCTGGCTGGCATGGGGGCCGGCACTGCACGGATGGAGCGCCTGGTCCCTCTTGAGGTGAGAGGACAGAAGCGGACTTTCAGGGCTGCCTGAGACTGTGAAGAGAAGCCTCACCCAGCCTGCAATGGGGATCTGTTTAAGCCAGCAGCCAGGTAAGAGGGAACGATCCTGGCACACTGCGTGGTCCTGTCACCCGGGGCAGAGGGATGCAGTTGCCTGCAGTACAGCAAGGCAGCACCTGCACTGGCAGGTGGGGGATGGAAAGCGATGGGTGAAATGCTGAAGGTGTAGATTGCAACCTGGCTTTTGAGCTAAATGCCAGCATTTGGGATCCGAGTTCAGCCCTGTCTCAGTGGAAGGATAGAGCTGTGGAGAGTGGCCGTGCGATATACCCTGATCATATCACATCCTGGGGCTGCCCCAGCCTGACAGGTGTGATTTGTAGATGGGCTTTACCATAGTAACTGGGCGCCTCCCAGGTATCCTCTCTTGTGGGGTTAGCCCCATGGCTGGAGTAGGGACCAAGAACAGGGAGACGAAAGGTTTGCCTGCCTGCTGCATTCGTCCGCCCCACAGGGCTGTACATTCGAGTGCGTGTGTGACTGGCCCATGTGGACACTGCTGGTGCCCTTGTACAGGCTAACAGAGCACTGTTTGCAGGGCTGGAGTGACACACACTACAGAACTTTCAGGGTGTGCGCAGCAGGGGCCACACAAGCCAGTTAGCAAGCAGTAAGCTGGCACCTGCCAGAACTGACCCCCTCTGGGGTGAACCAAGGCACTGGGTAGTCAAGCCCTAAGTAACTCACCCTCGGAGTCTGTGGCAGAGCAGAAGCTGCACTGCTGGTCTAGGGGCCAGGCTAGAACCAACAAAGCATCCTTCATCTGCCTTTCCTTCCAGCTCATGGAGCCACTGCTTTCCCTAGCCTCAGAGGTTAAGAAAAACAATTTTTCTCCATCTTCCTTCCCAAGTGGAGTACTTTGCATTTGCATATTTAGCTGAAGATTACATACGAGTTGCTGAACCCTGTGTGCATGTGGCTGCAGCTCATTGCAGAAGGAGAGATAGAAATAAGCTGTTGTGGGTATTTCCCATTTTACACCTGGAGACAGCGGGCTAAGCGACTCGCCCAAGGTCACCCAGCAAGTCAGTGGCAGAGCTGGGAATAGAACTCAGGAGTCCTGACACCTAGAAACAGCAAAACTGTCGCGCTGGAGCAGACCTGGTGAGTGTCCTGCCACTGCAGTCTGTCCATGGACAGATCTGCAACCCTCCCTCTCCTCTCTTACATGAGGGATGAAAGAGTTAATAGTGGAGATTTGTATGCCAGCATCACTGTGCATCACAGAGGTGAATGGGGCATCTCAGACCTCCCAGAGCTATTGTCCCAGGCTCCCAGCAGAGTCAAGTAGCCACCTTGGAGCTTGTGACGCTGGGTTCACATTGCTGAGGGTTTCTTTGTGGCTACGGACTGAGGGTTTTTAAAGTGAAACCTGGGATTCTGGCAAAGCAGCTAGCAGTTAGAGCGAGGTGCCAGTGCACCACCCCACTGCACACCAACCCCACTGAGCCCTGATTGTTTCGCCGAGGTAGTGTGTGCAGGAAGGGATGACTGGAGCTTCTGGGCTGTAAATGAACAATAACTCCCCTCCAAAAAGAGCCAGCTGATCCCATGCTCTGCCACAGACACCCTCTGTGACCCCGGGCAAGTCACTTAGCTGCTTGGTGCCTTGGTTGCCATTAGTACCTGGGACTCATTGCCCTGTCACCCAGGCATGTGTAAGACTGTGTCACAGACTGTGCGGTGCTGAGCTCCTGTGGTGCTGGGGGCACAGCGATAACCCAGACAGGTAGCTCACCGTAAGGATGGGCATGGAGAGTAACGCTGGGAATCCATGACTCGCCTTCCCAGAGCACTGTAAGCTGGCTTGAACAGAATCCTAGAATCACAGGATTGGAAGGGACCTCGAGAGGTCATCTAGGCCAGTCCCCTGCACTTGTGGCAGAACTAAATATTATCTAGACCATCCCTGACAGGTGTTTGTCTAACCTGCTCTTAAAAATCTCCAATGATGGAAATTCCAAAACCTCCCGGGGCAATTTATTCCAGTGCTTAACCACCCTGACAGTTGGGAAGTTTTTCCTAATGTCCAACCTAAATTGCCCTTGCTGCAATTTAAGCCCATTGCTTCTTTCCCTAGCCTCAGAGGTTAAGAAAAACAATTTTTCTCCATCTTCCTTCCCAAGTGGAGTACTTTGCATTTGTCCTTGTTGAATTTCATCCTATATACTTCAGCCTGTTTCTCCAGATCATTTTTAATTTTAATCCTATTCTCCAAAGCACTTGAAACCCCTCCCAGCTTGGTATTGTCTGCAAACTTTACAAGCATACTCTCTATGCCATTATTTAAATCATTGATGAAGATACTGAACAGAACCAGACCCAGAACTGATCCCTGCGGGACCCCACTTGTTATGCCCTTCCAGCTTGTCTGTGAACCACTGATAACTACTCTCTGGGAATGGTTTTCCAAACAGTTTTGCATCCACCTTATAGTAGCTCTATCTAGGTTGCATTTCCCTAGTTTTTCTGAGAAGACCATATCAAAAGCATTACTAAAGTCAAGATGTATCACATCTACCACTTCCCCCCTATCCACAAGGCTTGGTACCCTGTCAAAGAAAGCTATCCGGATGGTTTGAAACAATTTTTTCTAGACAAATCTTTGCTGTCTGTTACTTATCACCTTATTATCTTCTATCATCTGTTTACAAATTGATTGCTTAATTATTTGCTCCATTATTTGAAATTAAGCTGACTGATCTGTAATTCCCTGGGTTGTCCTTATTCCCCTTTTTTATAGATGGGCACTACATTTGCCATTTTCCAGCCCTCTGGAATCTCTCCGGACTTCCATGACTTTTCAAAGATAATCACTAATGGCTGATATCTCTTCTGTCAGCTCCTTGAGTCAGTGGTGGATTAGCCACTGGGCCAATGGGGCCCATGCCCAGGGACATAGCCAATTGGGTGACCCCGGAAAAATGGGCGCCCCTGCATACCAACTTGCTCCGCCTGCTTGCTCGGCACTCCTGCTGGAGAACAGGGTCAGAGCACTGGGGCTTACCCCGCTCCCCGGCAAGAGTGCTGGGCAGATGGAGCAGGGCAAGCCCCTTCACCCCGCTCCCTGGCAGGAGTGGCGGGGGAGGCCAGAGGTGCTGCAGGTGGAAGGGGTTGGGAGGTGCCCCCACCTGCTCTGGCCCAGGGCCCCACAAAACTGTAATCTGCCTTGAGTATTCTAGGCTGTATTTAATCAGGCCCTGGTGACTTGAAGACCTCTAACTTGTCTAAGTAATTTTTAACTTGTTCTTTCCCTATTTTAGCTTCAGATCCTACCTCATTTTCACTGGCATTCACTGTTAGATGTCCAACCGCTACTAACCTTCTTAGTGAAAAATGAAACAAAGTCATTTACTACATCTGCCATTTCTACATTTTCTGTTATTGTTTCTCTCTTCCCCCCCACCATTGAGTAATGGTCCCACCCTGTCCTTGGTCTTTCTCTTGCTTCTAATGTATTTGTAGAATGTTTTCTTGTTACCCTTTATGTCTCTAGCTAGTTTGATCTTGTTTTGTGCTGTTGACTTTCTAATTTTGTCCCTACATGCTTGTGGTGTTTGTTTATATTCATCCTTTGTAATTTGATTTAGATTCTACTTTCTGTAAGACTCTTCTTTGAGTTTCAGATCATTGAAGATCTCCTGGTAAAGGCAGGGTAGTCTCTTGCCAGACTTCCTATCATTCCTACGCAGTGGGATAGTTTGCTTTTGTGCCCTTAACAATGTTTCTTTGAAAAACTGCCAACTCTCTTGAACTGTTTTTCCCCTTAGACTTGCTACCCATGGGATCTTACCTACCAACTCCCTGAGTTTGCTAAAGTCTACCTTCTTGAAATCCATTATCTTTATTGTGCTGTTCTCCCCCCTACCATTCCTTAGAATCATGAACTCTACCATTTCATGAGCACTTTCACCCAAGCTGCCTTCCACTTTCAAATTTTCTACCAGTTCCTCCCTATTTGTCAAAATCAAATCTGGACCACCCTCTCCCATCATGGCTTTCTCCACCTTCTGAAATAAAAAATTGTCTCCAATACATTCCAAGACCTGCCCAGGTCTCCACAACATTCCAGCTGCGGCTGTTGGTGGAACTCATGTAAGAATAGACCCACTGTGTTTGTCCTTGGCTTGAGCACACGTTACTTATCTCCAGCAATAGCTAATCTACCTGTAACAGTAGCAGTGCCGTTAAGCATGTTATCACAGACTTTCCCAGCACTACATACTGTATCTGTTGTTGATGTAGCAGTCTCAGATAAGGCTTTGTGAGGGCTGTAGTGAGGGAGTGACAGGAATAGTGGATATAATCCAGGCCGTGTTCTGCTCTGAGTTTTGTCTCCTATTCACAGCACTGCTGGCCAGCATGGACAGGGCACAGCAGGCCTCCAGCCCACTCACTGCCCAGCCCTGGGGCAATACCAATTGTACCACCAGCGCCTGGAGTGAACCAGTCTGAAAGGTGACAGGCCCTGGGTCCTGTTAGCCAGGAACTTGGGCATAAGGGGCCACGGCCATTGAGTTCAGTGGGAGCTCCCCGCACTGGTGCCAGGACAGGATCTGGTGAGGAGATAGAGAGAGAGAGAGAGCGCCCTCAGGGAGCATATTGTAAGTCTACCAAGTGCTCAGCAGAGCCTGTAAGCGCCTTCAGGAGGGGCTGTCTCTCTGTTCTGTGCCTGCGCAGCGCCCGGCACAATGGGGCCTCGGGCCAGACCTTCCTGCCGTGCAGGCAATGAGAGCAGCAGTGCCTAGGCCTGAGCAAACAATCAGGGAGGGCAGGCCGCTGCCCCGAGGAGTTTAGTTACTCAGCCCCAGTGCAGACACAGGCAACAGCTCGGGGAGGGAAAGCAATGATCGGTGGCATGGAGACCAGCCGAGGCAGGTGGGTTGGTGAAGGAGGAATCTGACGGGAAGGGAGGAGGGGGCTGCCAGGCAGGTGTGGCCAAGGAACCTGCGGCAAATCTAGGAGGTTGCAGATGTGAAGCCAAGGGGCCTGATCTTGCTCTGAGGTGTAAGTCAGGAGTCATTCCAGGGCAGTTTTCACTGTGCAGCGGAGCAGGGATTTCGGGCCCAGACTGGGGGAAGGAGAAGAGCAACCAGCTGCCCAGACACCCTGAACACACTGTTAGGAACAAACCGTCGCCTGAGCGGTGAAGCCAGGAGGAGCCCTGGAATCTGGGTGAACAGGCATTCTCTGCCTGTGGGCGAAGGCAGCCGTTCCTCGCTACGTGCACAGAGAATTGGCAGAAATGGCATGGAAGCCCTTCGATTTGACAGATTTCACATTGGCCAGCACATGTGGCCAGGTGGAAAATGGGACCCCCCGCCAGACCGCTGAGAGCTACTCTAGCATCAGTAGCTATATTACAGCTGCACCTCGTGGCCCTAATCAAAGGGTCAGGTGTGGGGTCCCATTATGCTGTGCACTGTACAGACATGACATGGGCCAGATCTGCACCTGGGGTAAATTGTAGCTTCAGTTGCTGTGGTCTATGGATAACATTTTTAAATGATGCAGGAGAGTAGGTCCTATTTTCGAAAGCAACGGAGTCAATTAGGGTCAGATTTCCAAAGGGGTTTAAGCCCTTATAGATGCAGTTTAGTGCCTGCAGGGATTCGCAAAGCACCCGGCTCCCATTGAATTCACATGGGATGGGAGCCCAGGCGCTTTTGACAATCTCCCAAGTCACCTATTTGCATATTAGGTGCCTAAACGTGGTTACAAATTTGGCCCTTAGGAGCCTAAATTTCATTGAAAGTCAATGGGACTTAGGGGCATAATTGTCCAAGTCCCTTCTGAAAATGGCTCCTAAATCACTAGGTCCTTTTTGCACAATGTGACATGGATGGAGCGGTACCGATTTACACCAGCTGAGGATCTGGCATGTTAAGGAATGAGCCTTTCCCTATCGGAGAGAACTTGCGCTCACGATACAGCGATTCTCCCCTCCTCCCCCCAAGCCCTGAGCTGCAGCCCCTTCTGCTCATGCCCCTCTGTGCTGACCAATCCAAGCCCAGAGGGATGGCCACACTGGATGGTGCTTTTATGACACAAATAGGGTCTTCAGTGCTTGTTTTAGGTGTTCATTTAGGTACCAAACTAATTTCACTTGTGCCCTGGGTTGGGAGGAGAATGTCAGGCCATAGCATAAAGCCCTGGCGCTCTCTTTCCCTCACTCTGTTTCACTCTTCTGCATCCCTTTCTCCTCTGCCCTCCTCCCCAGAAGGAATCATTAGACAGACTATACTCCCCTCTCAACCCTGCCAGCACAGCCTAGTCCAGGCCAGGCTCTGGGGCTGGAGCAAGGTGGGGCTGCGAGACTTGTTCCCTCTAGAGCAGGGATTTGGAGGCTCCCATGCAACAAGCCATAAAAACTCTATGCCCACCCCCAGCCATGCCACAACAGCTGTTTTTCTGCATAGCCAGTGGATTAACAGCTGTATTAAAGGATAGTTATACAGCTACACACACACACATCTATAATCATAGAAGATTAGAGTTGGAAGAGACCCCAGGGGGTCATCTAGTCCAACCCTCTGCTCAAAGCAGGACCAATCCCCAACTAAATCATTCCAGCCAGGGCTTTGTCAAGCAGGGCCTCAAAAACCTCTAAGGAAGGAGATTCCACCCTCCCTAAGTAACCTATTCCAGTGCTTCACCATCCTCCTAGTGAAATAGTTTTTCCTAATATCCAACCTAGACCTCCCCCACTGCAACTTGAGACCATTGCTCCTTGTTCTGTCATCTGCCACCACTGAGAACAGCCGAGCTCCATCCTCTTTGGAACCCCCTTTCAGGTAGTTGAAGGCTGCTATCAAATCCCCTCTCATTCTTCTCTTCTGCAGACTAAACAAGACTAGTTCCCTCAGCCTCTCCTCGTAAGTCATGTGCCCCAACCCCCTAATCATTTTCATTGCCCTCTGCTGGACTCTCTCCAATTTGTCACACCCTTTCTGTAGTGGAGGGCTCAAAACTAGACACAATACTCCAGATGTGGCCTCACCAGTGCCGAACAGAGGGGAATAATCACTTTCCTCGATCTGCTGGCAATGCTCCTACTAATGCAGCCCAATATGCCATTAGCCTTCTTGGCAACAAGGGCACACTGACTCATATCCAGCTTCTTGTCCACTGTAATCCCCAGGTCCTTTTCTGCAGCACTGCTATGACGAAGTGGGAACATTCTTAATGTTTTCTCCGAATACTATGTGGTGCTCAGTTTCCCCTATGCATTTCTTAAGTATCTAAGTGGTGAGATAAGGTGTGTGATTGTTGCAGAGCCCTAGAGGGCCAGTGTGATGCTGCCTGCACAGAGAATGGCTGACACCCTGTCTTCTGGCAACTGATGGCCTGGGCCCCTCCCCTGCAAGGTGCGAACTGAAGGTGTTGGAGAACAAAGAGATCAGGTGGCCTCCTTTCCCAGGAAAGAGACAAAGGCTAGAGGAGGAGCTGGAGGGGGTTTCAGTTTGGAGCTGGCTGTGGAAATGGAGGGAGGCCCAGAACCAGGATCTGGGCTTCCTGCCCCCCAAGATGGACCTGACTGAGGGGTCCTGTTCTCTGTACCTACAAGCTCTATTTTAGACTGTGTTCCTGTCGTCTAATAAACCATCTGTTTTACTGGCTGGCTGAGAGTCACGGTGAATCGCAGGTGGGGGGGGTACAGGGCCCTGACTCCGCCACACTCCGTGACAACCTACTTAGCCAGTCAGTCCCCAGTCTGTAGCAGTGCATGGGATTCTTCTGTCCTAATGCAGGACTCTGCACTTGTCCTTGTTGAACCTTAGATTTCTTTTAGCCCAAGCCTCCAATTTGTCTAGGTCATTCTGGACCCTATCCCTACCCTCTAGTGTATCTACCTCTCCCCCCAGCTTTGTGTTATCCATAAACTTGCTGAGGGTGCAATCCATCCCATCATCCAGATCATTAATGAAGATGTTGAATAAAACCGGCCCCAGGACTGACCCCTGGGGCACTCCGCTTGATACCAGCTGCCAACTCGACTTCGAGCTGTTGATCACTACCATTGAGCCCGATGATCTAGCCAGCTTTCTATCCACCTTATAGTCCATTCATCCAGCCCATACTACTTTAACTTGCTGGCAAGAATACTGTGGGAGACCGTATCAAAAGCTTTGCTAAAGTCAAGGTATATCATGTCCACTGCTTTCCCCATATCCACAGAGCCAGTTATCTCATCATAGAAGGCAATCAGGTTGGTCAGGCATGACTTGCTCTTGGTGAATCCTTGTTGACTGTTCCTGATCACCTTCCTCTTCTCCAAGTGCTTCAAATTGAATTCCTTGAAGAGCTGCTCAATGATTTTTCTGGGGACTGAGGTGAGGCTGACCAGTCTGTAGTTCCCCAGATTCTCCTTCTTCTCTTCATTAAAAGATGAGCACTATATTTGCCTTTTTCCAGTCATCCAGGACCACCCCCAATCACCATGAATTTTCAAAGATAATGGCCAATGGCTCTGCAATCACATCAGCCAATTCCCTCAGCACCCTTGGATGCATTAGATCCGGTCCCATGGACTTGTGCATGTCCAGCTTTTCTAAATAGTCCTTAACCTGTTCTTTCACCACCAAGGGCTGGTCACCTCCTCCCCATACTGTGTTGTCCAGTGCAGCAGTCTGGGAGCTGACCTTGTCTGTGAAGACCGAGGCAAAAAAAGCATTGAGTACTTAATTTTTTTCCACATCATCTGTCACTAGGTTGCCTCCCTCATTCAGTAAGGGTCACACACTTTCCCTGACGACCTTCTTGTTGCTAACATACCTGTAGAAACCCTTCTCATTACCCTTCACATCCCTTGCTAGCTGCAACTCCAATTGTGCTTTGGCCTTCCTGATTACACCCCTGCATGTTGGATCAATATTTTTATACTCCTCCCAAGTCATCTGTCCAAGTTACCACTTCTTGTAAGCTTCCTTTTTGTGTTTAAGCTCACCAAGGATTTCACTGTTAAGCCAAGCTGGTCACCTGTCATATTTGCTATTCTTTCTGCACTTCAGGATGGTTTGTTCCTGCGGCCTCAATAAGGCTTCTTTAAAATACAGCCAGCTCTCCTGGACTCCTTTCCCCCTCATATTAGCCTCCCAGAGGATCCTGCCCATCGGTTCCCTAAGGGAGTCAAAGTCTGCTTTTCTCAAGTCCAGGGTCTGTATTCTGCTGCTCTCCTTTATTCCTTTTGTCAGGATCCTGAACTTGACCATCTCATGGTCACTGCCTCCCAGGTTGCCACCCACTTCTACTTCCCCTACCAATACTTCCCTGTTTGTGAGCAGTAAGTCAAGAGGAGCACGGCTTCTAGTTGGTTCCTCCAGGACTTGCACCAGGAAGTTGTCCCCAACACTCTCCAAAAACTTCCTGGATAATATACAAAAGAAAAGGATAATATAGGTACAAAAATAAAAAAAAAGAATATTAAGTTCAAATATTAATATGCCTGAACCCGGCTGCCCAGGGCTGAATCCCGAGCCCTGCCATGCGGGGCCCCTGTGGCATGGGGACCTGGCCAATTACCCTGCTTGCTGTCCCCTAACGCCAGCCCTGCTGCAGCTGATAGGTTCCAATGTACCATTCAGGAAAATGAACACACTTATGTTGGGGGAACCCCAAAACCTGCTCACGGCCCCCTGAGCCCCCAGTTGAGAGCTGCACCGCTAGAGGGCTCTTTCACCCGGGCATGGGCCAGAATCTTTAGGGGGGTGGGCAAGCAGGCAAAATCGCAGACCGTTTGGCTGCCTGTCTGGCTAGAGTTCGCTTTGGCACCCGTCACTGTCGTGTCTAAGGCTGGGATTTTCAGCTCCCACTGACAGCCGATGGGATTTTGGTGCCTGACTCCCTTAGGCCTTTGAAAACCCCAGCCTAAGGCTGTGGCTACCCTAGAGTTTACAGTGGCACAGCTGTTCCCAGGCCGAGGGGAGAGAGCTCTCCCGTCAGCTTAACCCCTCCAGCTCCAGCGAGCGTCAGGAGCTATTCGGCGGGAGGAGACGCTCCCCTGCCGACACAGCGCTGTGCACACGAGAACTTGGGTCAGTGTAACATACGTCGCTCAGGGGGTGGTTTATTCACACCCCTGGGTGATGTAAGTTCTGCCACCATAGGCTGTAGTGTAGGCGTAGCCGTAACAGCTTTCTTGCTGCTCAAATGCCTCTTCCCGGCGGCGTAATCTGGGGAGGAAGCCGCATTTGTTTACATAGCTTGTGTGCCAGCTGGCTGTTGGGGAGCCAGTGGAGTCACAAGCCCAGGCTGCAGATACATTCTGGAGTTGTGATTAGCTGCTGCACCCCGTGACTGGCCAGACAGCAAGGGTGAGAAATCTGGACATGGGGAGGAGAGGTCATAGTAGCCTATATAAGACAAAGCCCCTAATATCGGTACCTCTGGTCACCCTCCCCAGTGAGGCAGCCAAACCTCTCCCGGTGAATGACCCTGACAGTGCCCCAGTGCTCCCGGTTACCCAGATCTCTCATTGCCCGGCTCAGAACCTTTCACTTTCTTTCTGACTTGAAGTCAAATCCATAGGGAATTCAGATAAGCACCAAGGTTGTTTTTCCTCTCAACATGATTAGTATCTATGACTCAAGAGACAGGACTCCTGGCCAAGGAGGAGCAAGGGTCACAGCTGCAGCTGGCCTAGAGAGATAGTGCACAGCAGGGAGATGAACTTTCCTTCCTCGGGATAAACAGCCTGGGAAAAGGATCGGATCAACACAGGGAATTCCCCACCGGAGGGGAATTCCAGCCTAGGAGATTGAATTCTCCTCTCAACCCAGGAGACCGGGCCCTTCCAGGGTAGGGCTAAGGGGGACCGAGGTATCAGCATGAGAAACGTTAGGACTGAACTGATATGTGCTCAGGAGATGGTGTTGCTTTCATGGCATGCTGAGGGATCCCTGGTGCAACAATGCGAAGAAGGCTGCGAGGGGAGGAACATGGGGAGTGGGTTCAAGACGGGTGTAGTCCCTGAGGGCAGAAGACCCTGCTGGTGTTGGTGGGTGGGGTTTTGAAACAGGCAGATCAGACAGTTCTTGGCATGGTCCCTTCTGCTTTGTGGCTTGGGGAAGACAGCGCTGGGGTCAGGCTCTTGAAACCCCACAGGAAGGTGAGCCAAGTCCACCCTGAACTTGATGGTGGGAGCAGGATACATGTCCTGTGGGTCAGAGGCAGAGCAGTGCAGGGAGGAGGCCGGTCTCTACAGATAAGGGGCGGGATCTGCTCTCAGGGGCTCTCAGCCTCTCCCAGACAAAGACCCTTCCCCCATCTCACCAGAACCCCCTTCCATTTAACACTATGGGAAGGGCAAGGTGGCTGTGACCCCTACATTGCAAACACTGCATGGGCGTAGCTGTGGAGTAACCCCACGGCAATCAGTGGGGGGACATGGTGTCACACTGGAGCCTAGTCTCCAGCGCTCTGTCCCCCAACCTTGGAGGGCCTGTGGCAGGGGCAGAGTGCACTGGTTAGATGCTTGGCCTGGCAGGACAGGGCACAGAACATCTAGCAGCTGCACGGAGCATCACTAGCTCATTCCTTCCTCCTGTGTCTCACACAGGTGTGGAGAATATTGACGGGGACACTTCCCAGGCCCTCTTCTTCCACCCCGTCACCCATGGCTCCCAAGTCCTCCTGGATGAGTTCCACCATGTGGCTGAGCGGGACAGCAGCTTTCATGATGGCATCGTCTTCACCAACCGGCCCATCCAGCTCCACGAGAAGGTGACGCTGAAGATCTTGAAGAAGGAGGCCCGTTGGCATGGGGGACTGAGGGTGGGCTTCACCTCCATGGACCCCTCCAAGATGGACCCTGGTCACCTCCCTCCATTTGTGTGCCCCCACCTGGTCATGCAGGGGAAGACCTGGGCTGCAGTCCTGCCAGACCAGTGCATAGAGGAAGGCACCATCCTCATGTTCTGGGTGGACCACAGAGGCAGAGTTTTCTTCCGCAGCCAGCAAGAGGCCCGGAATTTGCCCCTGCTGACCGGCGTCCCCGTGAGAGGCCGTCTCTGGGCCGTCATTGATGTCTATGGACAGACCAAGGCAATCCAGCTTCTGGGTGAGCATGCAGCAGCGCTGGCTGGGGACTGATGCCTTGGGCTCACGGTCCACACAGCACATCTGAGGAGATGTTTCATTCCCTCCTGCATGGACTGCAGGGGCCACCCCACATGGGGTGGGATTGACAGGCAGCTCAGGGAGGGAAGCCAGGGGATGACAGACATGGCGACGACTGGCTGCTCTTCTTGGCTCAGACAGGGGGAGCTCTGCAAGGCAGAGCTGCCCTTTGGACTGTGGGCATAGAAAGGCAGAATGCCCTGCCCCGACTGCCCCACCTCACACCCCACTGACTGCGGGAGCTGCCCTCACTGCCCCACCTCACATCCCACTGACTGCAGGGGCTGCCCACACCGCCCCATACCCTGGCTGGGGGGGATTTCAGAGGAGGCCGAAAGATCTATGTGACCTTGGCTAATCCCAGCCCATTTTCTGTCTCTGCCCATGATGCGGGTCTCGGAGGGCAGGAGCAGGGTGGGTGTGAGGAGAGGGTGAGGATTCCCACATTGCATGAATGCCGATCTCCCTGGGAGGTGCGATCTGATTTCCTGCCCCTCCGGGGCTTGGCACAGACACTGCCCTGGAGGGCCTGGCCCGGCAGCTCAGGGGGCTGTTGCAAGGTGGACTCTGGTCCCCTGGAGTGAGCAGCCAGGAACTCGTTCCCTCTGGGGTCTGTTGAGAGAGGTTTATATTCATTGAGGCTAATCCTGGACTCTGTGTTTTCCTCTCCTAGATCCCACAAGGCTCCGTGGAGGCATCTGTGATCCCGCCCCAGCCCCCAGGCCGTCGTATCCTGCCAAGCCTCATGGTCAGTGGCTGAAGGTGGCTCTAACCCCCGGCTCCTTTTGCTCCATTTCCTCTGGGGGCATGGAGCCAACCCAGGACGGGCCATGTCCTGACATACATGAGAACGGCCAGACTGGGTCAGCCCAATGGTCCAGCTAGCCCAGGATCTCATCGCTCGGTGCTGTGCCTGGCCTGTGGTCAGCCTGCCCCGACAGAAGGCCCTGGTAGCCCTAGGAGCTCTGGCGGTGTGGAAGCGCTGCCCATCTGTCCGTTCTGGAAGTCCCAGCAGAGACGGGCTCCCTCACCTCCACTAACCACTGAGGGTCACCTGAGCAGGCAGGGATTGTTAACCACAGCCCCAGGCGCAGGGTTGGAAGCGAAGGGGACAGCCCTCGGACAGGCTGTGTCACTGGGTCAGCTGAGGGAGTGTCCACAAAGTGGTTATCAAACCACTGTTGCAGCAGTTGTGTGTGGGGGGGTCATTCCAAGGTGGAGGGAAAATCTCTCTGATCCCTAGCTCACTAGTGCCCAGGAGCTCTCGAGGGCTGGGAGAGGTGGGATAGGGCAGGACATCAGCCCAGCAGGGGAAGATGCCTCGCCTGCCCCTTTAACGCCATGCTCCTGTCTCCACAGCGCCGGCGTGCAGAGATTACAGCTCTCTCCTGGGAGGCGACGTGGAGGAGTGCGTCATTTGCTGCTCACATGAGGCCAACGCTCTGCTGCAGCCCTGCGGCCACGCCACTCTCTGCCACTGTTGTGCCCAGGAGGTGTTCCACAACAACCAGCCTTGCCCCTTCTGTCGGGAGCAGATACAGGACATCGTCCAGGTCATCCCGGGAGCTCCAGCTCCTGTCACATGTCTGCCTGTTGGGAACCAACTGTGGCCAGGAGGATAGATGGAAGTGGGGGTGGGGGAGTTTCTGCAACCTGCCCTAGTGAAGAGTAGAGCTCCTCCTCCCAGCACAACCCTGCTGCTGGCTCCCCTTGCTGTGGGGGCCTTGGTCATGTCTCCTCCGCCCCCCTCACTCTCTGCACCTTGCACGGGTGATGAATCTCCAATACTCTCCCTGGCCAGGCTGTTCATAACACAAGCAATTCGCCCAGAGCAGGGGAGCCGGGAGCAGCCCCCATGACGAGAGCCTCAGCCCAGAAGAAACAAGGAAGGGAGGCAGGGGCCCACAGGAAATTTTCATGGGAGCCAGAATTAGTGTGCCCAGTTCATCTCTTGCCCGTGTAAATAGCACTGCTGCCTGTAGTAACGTCAGCCCCAGCAGCATCTGCCCGTGTCTGGAGAGAGGAGCTCTGGCTAACGCTGAACTATGTAAATAGGCTGAAATGTGTGTAAATGTAACGGGGTCTCAGTCCCTCCCGGCAGTGTGTAACTAGTTCCGTTGTGCAGCTTGGTGTGTCTCACACACCCGTGCACTCAGCACCTCCCCCAATGAACTCGGCCTGCCTGCTGGGAGTGTCACAGCCAAGTGGGCGGCTTTCGCTTACCCAGGAATTTGGGGCCAGGCCAGATGCTGAGACCACGGGAGACAATGGGAGCCTTTCGCTGTGTGCTGAGTGGCTTTCGATGAAGCCCCGAATGACGGAGGCTCAGCGAGTGTCACTGAGATGGGCCTCGTCGGGGCAGACGGATCCAGGGCCAGACGGGGGCAGCAGCTTTTCTTAACGCAAGGGAATTCCTTCTGCCAGACCACAGGGGCCTGAGCACCCTGGGGGAGTGGAAAATACCGGGACTTTCCTGCTGCTTTGGGGAGGGGAATTCCAATGGAGCCAGCCCGCCCCACACTGGGCACTCATGTGACCCACACCCAGGGGGATGTGGACCTTTTCTTTACAGTCGCCTTGGTGACAAACTGTCACACAAATGTCACTCAGTTGGGCCTGATCCTGGGTCCTATGCCAACCTCTGCCACTGGCCTGCTGGGTGACCTTGAGCAAGTCCCTGCACCTCACCGTGCCTCAGTTTCCCCATCTGTAAAACAGGAGTAAGAACCCTTTTGTAAAGTGCTTTGAGATCTATGCTTGAGAAGTGCTGTCTGAGAGCTGGGTATTGTTTACTGTTGGCTTTGGATCAGGCACCAGCATTTGGGATTAAATGTAAGACAATATGTAAAGCCCCTGGGCCAGAGTCTGATCCCGGTTACACCAGGGTAGGTCCAGAGTGAAGACAACGCCCCATGCACAGCATGCCCCAACCACTAGGCCTTACCATCATGAGCTGGGCGGTGTGTTTCAGTGACTCCTTTGAAAAATCTCACGCCTTAATCTTGAAAACCACCTGCATGCCGATGAGGAGAGGGGTGTGTCGTTCGTGTCCATATGGACACCCTGCCAAAGGCTTGTCTATTACTGTTAATAAACTATATTTCTTATGGCCTGGCTCTCTCTGGGGATTTCTGTTTGTCTTCAATGATCATTCTACCCACGGCGTGGCTATGGACCCAGAAGCTCCTGGGTTATGGGCGGTGTGGAATGGTTGCCAGGACTGGTATTGTGAGGAGCAGCCAATGTTACGGAGTGACCCCACAACAACAAGACAGGCCGGCCCTGCACCATCAGATTAATGAACAGCATCGATGACCCTGGCTGCTGCCAGAGCATTTGTCATCCCAGGCTTGGTCTACACCTAAAACTTAGGTCAACATAGGCATGAAAACGCCCCCGAGAGATGTACGCATTGGCATAGGCACAGTGGCGGATTATCCAATGGGCTCACGGGGCCCAGGGGCCCCGGCCAATTGGGGGACCCTAGGAAAATGGGCGCTCCAGCAGAAATTGGAAGCCTGGAGACCTGGCAGAAGCCGTGAGGGCAGGGGAGGCCCCAGTGCCCCGACCCCGGTCCCCAGCAGAAGTGCGGGGCAGGCAGGGGAGGTTGTGGCCCCGGGGCCTGGAGGTGCTCTTGCTCCCTGCCACTGCCTCAGGGCCATGGCGGGGGGACAGAGCTTTGCCAGTCTTGGGGCCACAGGGGTGGGGGGATGTTGCTATGGAGGGGGCGTAGGTAAAATGGGGACAGAGCCACAGGGGAAAGGGGCAGAATGGGGCGGGGCCGTGGGCGGGGCCACAGAAAGAAGGGGTGGAATGGGGGTGGGACTGCAGGTAGAAGGGGTAGGGGAGGGCCTCGGTTCCGGCGCCGGGGTCCCCCCACTTGCTCTGGCCCAAGGCTCCAGGAGACCTTAATCCGCCTCTGCACAGGCACCACTCTAGCGAGTTCTTCCATTGACCAAGCTGCCGCCTCTTGAGGGGGTGGATTCGTTCCAGAGATGGAAAAACTGCTGCCTTTGCTGTGGCAGGCGTCTACACTCCAGCGGCGTAGCTGGGCTGCTCTAGCGCAGACACGGCACCACACTGCAAGGGCAGGGCTGGGTCCCAGCCACTTTCTCCGGTGGGGAAAACACACAACGAGGCGAAACAACTGGCCCAAAGTCACACAGTGAGTTAGCACCGGAGCTGGGAATGGAACCCTGGGCTCCAAATGTTTCATTCCATGCTCTGGACACATCCCCACACCCCGCCCCGCCCCAAGAGCGAGGGGCTTGTCTCCAAAGGGCTTTCTTTGCACCAGTGCAATCCTGATTGCACAAAGGTTTGCCCGGGTATAGCTGCAAACAGCGCAGACAAAGCCTAAATGTGTCCTTGCAATGGACAGAGCCGCGTTCACGTGAGACAGTGGAAATGTACTGAGGGAGGGACCAGGCTGCAACTTCAGGGTCCCGCTGATGATGCTGGTTTATTATTTGTATTGCAGTAGAGTCCGAGGACCCGCTCTGAGCTGGGGAAGCAGTGTCCTTCCTTCCTTCGGATCTCTCGCAAACCCTCCCCGTCCCCAAGAGGGGAGTCCTGATTGCTTCCTCAGGGCTTAAACAATAGCTGCACTCACTGCCTCCGGTGCCTCATGCCTGGGGCATGCATGGTCACTGCAGGAGGGGATGTTTCATTACTCATGCCCTCTGGCAGGCTGTGAGTAACCAATCCCCCATAAATCAGTCCCACAATCACCTGCACACAGGACTGTCCTCAGTGGACTCTGGCCTAGAGGAAACACACAACACTGATCACTCTGTGAATTGGTTTCCTATTAGCAGTCCAGGACCCTTACTGCAGGAGGCTTTGAGGCAGAACCTCGGCTGCTGTAAATCAGGACTAAAGCCAATGGAGCTGCCCATTTACACCTGCAGAGGATCTGGCCCAAGAAGAGCTGCAGTGGCCACCTGACCAAGAGGCGTAAGGGGCAGGGGAGGATCCTAACCGTGTTCTTTTCTTCCTCACATGACATCTGTCATTGGGTTTGGGGCGCACTGACCCTCTCAGACGGCGTCTAGACGAGAATTTAAAGAGTGACTAAGTCTCATGGTATTTGGTTTTCTTCAAACCCCAGCTCTTGGAGTCATGTTGATATAAAATTATTCTACTTAACTGCCAGGGGGCAAATTTGTCATGTACACACAGGGTCAGCTATAGGTTGTCTTAACTCAGGAAGTTCCTTCGAGAGGAAATGTAGCCAAACTCCAAACCTGGAGACAATGGACCTTTCTGTCCCTGTGTCCTGCAGATAGCTAACTGCTTGGTCTGCAAAATAAGCAAGGAGGAGGGGGCAAATAGAAGAACAATAAGGGGTCATAAGAGGGGCAGATACATGTAACTTGCTAATTATGTATGGTAATGATGGCAAATTTTGGCCAGTCATAGAGCGATAGATTATCATAGTCAACTGCATATAATGCTTTGGTGTAAATGTTTTCTTTGTTCTTGCTGATTTATGAGCTCGAACCCAATTGCAATTGAAATAAATGGATCGCCCCTCCCGGGGCTCCTTGCTTGGCTAGCTGTGTCCGTCTCTCCTTATTCCTCAGCTGGAATGGACAGAAATTTCTATGACAATGTGGTCACATAAAACTATCAGTTCACATTTTTTAAAGTATGTTTTTAACCCTCCTGGTTGTGGTGAAAAGTTTGAACATGTGTGTAGCGGGGTGGTCACCCCATGTCATAACTATAAAGGGAAGGGTAACAACCCTCCTGTGTACAATACTATAAAATCCCTCCTGGCCAGAGGCACCAAAATCCTTTTACCTGTAAAGGGTTAAGAAGCTCAGGTAACCTGGCTGACACCTGACCCAAAGGACCAATAAGGGGACAAGATACTTTCAAATCTTGGTGGGGGGAAGGCTTTTGTTTGTGCTCTTTGTTTTGGGGGTTGTTCGCTCTTGAGACTAAGAGGGACCAGACATCAATCCATGCTCTCCAAATCTTCTGAACAAGTCTCTCATATTTCAAACTTGTAAGTAACAGCCAGGCAAGGCGTATTAGGTTTATGTTTGTTTTCTCAACTTGTAAATATTCCTTTTTGCTAGAGGGTTTACCTCTGTTTGCTGTAACTTTGAACCTAAGGCTAGAGGGGGGTCCTCTGGGCTCTTTGAATCTGATTACCCTGTAAAGTTAATTTCCATCCTGATTTTACAGAGATGATTTTTACCTTTCTTTCTTTAATTAAAACCTTCTTTTTAAGAACCTGATTGATTTTTCCTTGTTTTAAGATCCAAGGGGATTGGATCTGGACTCACCAGGAATTGGTAGGGGGCAGGGAAGGGGAGGGGGGGAATGATTAATTCCTCCTTGTTTTAAGATCCAAGGGGTTTGGATCGGTGTTCACCAGGGAGTTGGTGAAGGAGTCTCTCAAGGCTACCCAGGGAGGGAAAGGTTTTGGGGGGGAAGACAGAGTTTCCCAAATAACTCATAAATCATTTGGGTGATGGCAGCAAAAGCAGATCTAAGCTGGTAGTTAAGCTTAGAGGTTTTCATGCAGGTCCCCACATCTGTACCCTAAAGTTCAGAGTGGGGAAGGAACCTTGACAGGGTGTAAGGGCTTGGGGGGATATTTTGGGGGAAGAGGAACTCCAAGGGTCCTTTCCCTGTTTCTTGTTAAATCACTTGGTGGTGGCAGCGTACCAGGTTTTAACCTAAGCTGGTAGAAATAAGCTTAGGGGGCTTTCATGCGGGTCCCCACTTCCGTACCCTAGAGTTCAGAGTGGGGAAGGAACCCTGACACCCCGCTCCTGCCCTGAAGGGCTTAAAACAGCCCGGGAGAGGGCTGCAGCAGGGGAAAAGCTGGGCTGATTGGGGAAAGCAGTCACAGCTGCAGCCAGTGCAATCAGGGCCCACCTGACCCTTATAAGAGGACTGAGGGCCAGAGACTGAGACAGCCACTCTCTCTAGCTTCCTAGAGAGAGAAGGACCTGGCTGTCTGGAAGCTGAGCAGGGTACCTGAGGTGGAGCAGTGCTGGGGAAGGGCAGAGGGAGCTGGGGAACTCCAGCCTAGAAAAACCCCAGGCTGCAGGCCGAGTTAAGGGCCCACAAAGGGTACTGGGGCTGCAGAGGGGCAGCCCAGAGACAGGCAGAGGCAACTGGTCCAACCCCCCTTGCTGATGATGAGTGGTTTATAGACTGCAGCCTGCCCCAGGGAGCGGGGGCTAGATGGTGACTGGCAGTAGCCACTGAGGCAAGGTGGGGATAGAGTGTGGGGAGACCCAGATTGTGAGTTACTGCTGGGGGCAGAATCTTGACATAGAGGGGCACTGGGGTCCGGGAGGGACATGGGGGGGCCAGTGGCAGGTGAGACACCGGCCTGCAGAGGGCGCTCTGGGCTGGAAAAGCTAATTCCCTGGACGACCAGCAGGAGGCGCCA
>NC_048299.1:142041413-142068045 GCF_013100865.1 Trachemys scripta elegans
ACTCTTCGGCTCTGTTTAAGAGCCGAAGAGTCGGGGAGGAGCAGAGCCGCCATTTTCCCGGACATGTTCGGCTTTTTGGCAATTCCCCCCGGATGGGGGTTTGACTGCCAAAAAGCCGGACATGTCCGGGAAAAAGAGGACGTATGGTAACCCTAGGCAGAGGCAGCAGGTCCAACCCCCTTGCAGGGCCGGCTCCAGCATTTCTGCCGCCCCAAGCAAAAAAAAAGGGCCGCGATCGGCAGCGGCGGCAGTTCAACGGCAGGTCCTTCGCTCCTAGAGGGAGCGAAGGACCTGCTGCCACCGAATTGCCGCAGGTGCCGCCCCTCTCCCTTGGCCACCCCAAGCACCTGCTTGTTAAGCTGGTGCCTGGAGCCGGCCCTGCCCCCTTGCCAGTGATGAGTGGCCATGACAGACTGCAGGCTGTCCCAGGGAAAGGGAGCTAGAAGATGGCTCAGCCTGCTGCCGGTGTTCGGCAGGCAGCAGCGTGCCATTAAAAATCCTGTCCAACCCAGCCCACTCTTCTCTGCCCCAGCCTACCGCTCTCTCTGGCGGGGGCAGGGGGCAGAAGCAAGCTTGGTCCTGCCAGCTGTGGTTGTAGGGCAGGCTCCACTGGCAGCCAAGCTTCCCCCTCCTCCGCCTCTTCCCCCAGTGTGCTGCGTGGAGCCCCGCCTCCTCTCCCTCCCTGCTGCTGATGGCCCTTGCGAGGGAGGGGAGAAGAGCAGCCCCAGAGCCCTCGCTGCTCAGACTGGTAAGGAGGCGGAGAAGAGGCAGGGGGAAGGGGGTAGGAGCGGGGTATATCCCTCCAGCCCCCTGCCGTGAGCTGCTCAGGGGCAGGGGGCTGGGAGCACCCCCCGATCCCAGCCCACCCTAGCCCTCTGCCCTGACCCCTGCACCCCCCTTGCACCCCAGCCCCCTGCATCCCCCCCACAACCCTATCCCTGATTCCTGCACCCTCCACACATACCCAGCCCCCCCACACCTCCTACCCTGACTCCTGCACTCCCCACACATACCCAGCCCCCCCCACCCTCTGCCCTGACTCTTGCACCCCCCACATCCCCACCCCCCACCCTGAGCATCAGGTTGGCAGTGGGCTGAGCAGGGCCGGCGGCTGGGACCCCAGCTGGCAAGGGGCCGGCAGCCAGAACCCCAGGCCAGCAGTGGGCTGAGCAGGGCTGGCAGCCGGGACCCTGGCTGGCAGGAGCCAATGGACGGAACCCCAGACCGGCAGTGGGCTGAGCCACTCAGCCCGCTGCCGCTCTGGGGTGCCAGCCCCACTCAACCCGCTGCCGGTCTGGGGTCCCGGCCCCTGGCCCCGCTCAGCCCACTGCCGGTCTGGGGTTCTGGCTGCCAGCCCAGGGTTCTGGCTGCCGGCCCCTTGCCAGACGGGGTTCCCACCGCAGGCCCCGCTTAGCCTGCTGCTGGCCTAGGTGAACGGAACCCCAGGCTGGCAGCGAGCTGAGCAGGCCGGCAGCTTAAAATCAGCATTTTAATCTCATTTTAAATGAAGCTTCTTAAACATTTTGAAAACCTTGTTTATTTTACATACAACAGTAGTTTAGTTATATTATATATAGACTTATAGAGAGACCTTCTCAAAAACGTTAAAATGTATTATCGGCACGCGAAACCTTAAATTAGAGTGAATACATGAAGACTCGGTACAGCACTGCTGAAAGGTTGCCAACCCCTGTTTTATAAGATGGTTCAAAGGAACCACAGATCATTTACTGTGAACTTTTCCATAAGCAAGGGGTCTTCATTCCAACAGCCCGACCCAGTGAAAGTCTGCAGTGTGGCAGCAGCATAACCAGGCTCCCCTAACTGAATTAAAATCCTGTATGGTCCAAAGGCACCTCTAATACACCTTGTGTGCTCTTCAGTAATAGTTTACAAGAAATTGTTGTTTATAGTGTAGCAGTGCCAAGATTGTCCAAGGTGTGTCAGTTGAAGTAATGGCTTTAAACTAACAAAAGGCTAATGTGGTGCTAAAGAAAAACATTTCCTCCTGGGAAGGGCCATTCGATAAGAAAAGCTATTGTGATCGCCTCGTTCAGAAAGCGATTAAAGTACGGTGCTTGCGAGTGGGGTTGAAGATGGTAGTGAAGAGCAGCACTGCCCAACTCTCCGTGTTCAGAAATCAGGAGGCAAGTTCCCCCAAATTGTGAGATTAGTTTCAAAATCCTAAATGTCAGGCTCTGTTTCTCTCCCTTCTGGTTTCTGCCTTTAGAGGGTCATGTCTTCAAGCTTTTCTCCACAGTTATGAGGGCGAGAAACGGTTTTTAATGAAAGCCAAGATCCCAGAGTCAGAGATCCAGGAGCTGGGAGTTTTCAGAAAAATAGCAATTAGAAAAATATAAGTGTGAGACTTATAATGAAATCTGGCAATACTGGATAATGTATGGGGTCCATCAGCAACAAGGCTTTTAACTGTTGGAGCATTACTGTTCTGCAAGATGGCGTAATATACTGTACATAGAACAGAGCAACAGAACCGTGAGACTAACAGATCATTCTTCCAGAATACCTGTCAGACCCTAGGAATCTCATGCATACAGTGTCACACAGATGTGCTCTAAGGCAGGGCCACATCTGGCCTGGCCCCTGAGCTCCTGACCTGCTGGCTGCTACAGTGATCTGGCTGTCCTCTGTTCTGGCACCACAGCAGCCCCTGGTGGGCAAAAGGCATAAATGCAGTGCCTTTCCAGAAGAATGAATTTTCTGTGGAGGGAAAAAAAAACTTGGGGGGCTTTGAGCAGGGGATTGGACTAGATGACCTCCTGAGGTCCCTTCCAACTCTGATATTCTATGAATTCTGCATGTGTGCAGTGGCGCAGAATTCCCCCAGGAGTAGTTGATATCTTTAGAGCACTGGACAGCTCGTCAGTCATGATTGGATGCTTTGGCTGGTAGGTCAACCACAAACATCTGTTGCTTGGACCCTGGCTCACATTGTGGTCAGGGACATCATTTTGTTGTGTCTTTTCTCCTTAGGCAGGGCAGGGTTGTGGACATCTCATTTCACTGTGCTGATGCAGTGCCACCGATTTCAGAGTAAGCGATAGGATAGAAGGAAAGATGAGGAGCAGAAAGTAACACAAAAAGAAGGAAACAGAACATGATCTTTTAAGTGCTTCTGCAGTACTAGGAATCAGATAACCCCACAGATGACTGAGGACTGGATGTCATGATGGTATGATGGCATTTGGGACTCAAGGGGAAAAACAAAAGTTCCTTAAACAAGAGTAAGGCCTAATGGCCTACCTCTTGGAAAGAAATTCCTTCGGTCTGGTCTGCTCCTTCTGTCTTGGAGTTGGGAAAGATGAGGTGGGGTGACAGGAGCTAGGACAAGACAACCGGAGTTGGGATTAATTGAGCTGACATATGTTGGGAAGAGACGTAAAAAAGTTCTACCAATCCCAAAAGATCGGACACATTACCTCCTAGGTTAGTGAATATTCCAGATCTTACCCAAATACACGCTACAGCCCATGCTTATTATCTAAACTAAAATTCATTTAAAAAGAAAAGAGAGTGAATATTGGTTAAAAGATCAGTATACATACAGAGATGAGTATAATTCTTGAGGTTCAGATTTATAACAGAGATGGAGAGCTTTGCAGATGCAAAGAGTTCCTTCAGAAATAGTTCATAGGTTATAGTCCAATGTTTGTATTCAGGGTGGTCCAGTCAGAACTGGGATCTCAGTCCCTGTGGCTTAGGCTTCCCCTGCATGAAACCTCAAGCAAATCTGAGATGACAGGATCAGGATCAAGCCAGTTTTTATACAGTTTGAGGCCCTCTTGTGACAGCTCAGAGTCCCTTGGTGAACAATAGACACGCATTTCCTAAGCCTCGCTGGTAATTATTCACACAGATCAACATAAGGCAATTGCCTGTTTTTCCACCATTCGCAGATGATTTGCTTTGTATTTCAAAGAGAGATGAATACAGCGATATCCTAGGTTTACAGTTCATTTAAATATTAAGATGTTCTTTTGATCTCTGAATTAACAGAATACAGCACAGACAGGGACTGTTTGATTACATTGTTGATCTCTACCAATATATATGTAAATACACAAAAACACAAACATTATCTCCCCAGATGTTTTTAAGAGTTTAATTTGAGTCATTCATCCTGCAGGATGCTTAACCCTTTCTGGTCATGCATCACAAAAGTCTTTTTAAGAACCAGAAAAAGGGGGGAATGGGTGGCATAGCTCATCCATCATTATTTTTTTCCCCACCAATTATGTCTAATATCCACCACACCAATTTTGGTCCATTAATTTCTGGAACCACATCTTCTTGTTTATTAAGTCAAACCACAACACAGTCCTCGAATCATATCAGAAGGTCCTTTTTTGTTTGGATTAATTTAGTCTGTCTGGTTTTCTTGCACTTGTTCATAACATTCATTATTGAAAACACCTTGACCTATTTTCCATGGTTAATTCCCAAGCAGGTAAAAAAATTAAAAAGTATATAAAACTTTATAAAATGTCACAATACCCTATAATTTAATCTCAGATATAAATTTTGAGGGTCAAAAATCACAATGGGCCCTAAACCAGGTTCAAAGGGGACAGGTGACAAAAAATCTACAGCTAGTGTAGTAGAATTTTATGTTTGTATTTTGTATAATTTTGTATTTGAGCTGATTTCAAGGCAGTAATAGACCTTTTAGGGTCACCACTTTGTTGTAGGTTTAGTATTTTAAAATAAGTAAAAGAATGCCGTGATTGTTTTCTCTTGCACTGCAATTTGATATTCCTGTTCAAATGCTCTATGTAAATCAATTCTGTGTTGTGTGTGACTGAGGAATATGTGTGTTAAGAAATAAGCATGAAGGTTGCAACATGTCCCTATTGAAATGTCAAAAAAGGGCAAATTAACAACTAAAACTAAAACCGGAACCTATCAATGGGAACAAAATAGCTGTAATCAAAACCAGCATGGGGTAACTCCCTAAAAAAAATGAAATAACAAAATAAATAAATAAACAAGCACTCATCAAACAACAATTGATTACAGCATGACGGTGCAAAACTCATTGGTCCCAATGAAGGACAATCACTATGTAAACAGGGTGCCTTGCCATAAAATTTTGGGTTCGTCCTGCCAAGACTTCCCCGGAGCATTGTGTCACGACCAACAGAACCCAGCTCCTCCTACCCGTGATCAACCTAGCTGGCCACTAGATTGATCTGGACTCTAAACTGGTAACTATAACATCAACTGGTGGGAGAGTGTGTGTGTGTGATTGAATTGTTGTATCTTCAATAAACGTGGCGTATTGCCTTTTCCCCTTAAAAAGATTCTGTGTGCTTCTTATAAGCATCACATTTTGGGTGGAGAATTGCGAAAGGGGGAAGAGGTGCACCGTGATTGTTGAAAATACTGCTAAAGGGTATCCCATACGTATAAAGTGATCGATCGATCATTCAGGTGTGCACACCCTTGGTCATAGAGGTGCCGAGCAATAGGGGGAGGATTAAATCCTCATTATGACCTGTCTGTCAAAAAAGACTATACAAATATATATAAACTGTTTGTACAAACTGTCGAGGTATATACACCCTCTGGTCGTAGAAGTGCTGGGCCATAAGGGGAGTGTGTCGTTGCACTCCATATGATTTTATGAAAATATGCTAATAAGTGTGAATATAATGTAACTGGAATATGATTCATGCAAAAGGTCTCTTGTAAGGTGTCATTACGAAGCTTATAATCTACTGAGTGTGTTCATCCTATTTGTATGTATGTATCATTCTTGTATCTGAAACTAGGAATATAAAATATAACTCTGAGGTCCTATTGTAGTTATGCAAAGTGGGGGCCATTAATGCTGGTTTAGAATCTTGATGGCTCCCATCAACCAGGACAATTGACTGTAGATGGTTCTGTTTACTTGCAAGCCTTCCTGTGAGTCAGGCCAGGAAGAATGAAGGCTTGGGGTCTCACAGGACATGTGACCATGTCACCTGGTACTGAAATCCATCTTAAACCTGGCGCTTTTCCATTTAGAAGGGGTGGGTGGGGACCCAGAGAGATAAAAGATTCCCGCCTTGTGCCAAAGCTATATAAGGGGGTGGAACAGAACAAATGGGGCTGCAATAATGAGAAATCTCCTAGCTACCACCTGAGCTGGAACAAGGACTGTACCAAGGGAAAGGATTAGGCCCAGACCAGAAAGGAGTCTAGTCTGTGAAAGAAGCTTATTGGAACATCTCTGAGGGTGAGGTTTCATCTGTAATCAGTTTCTTACTGTATTAGGATTAGACTTGCATGTTTTTGTTTTATTTTGCTTGGTAATTTACTTTGTTCTGCCTGTTATTACTTGGAACCACTTAAATCCTACTTTTTATATTTAATAAAATCACTTTTGCTTATAAATTAACCCAGAGTAAGTAAGTAATTCCTGGGGGAGCAAACAGCTGTGCATATCTCTCAATCAGTGTTATAGAGGGCGACAATTTATGAGTTTACCCTGTATAAGCTTTATACAGAGTAAAACGGATTTATTTGGGATTTGGATCCTAAGGGGATCTGGGTGCTAGAAACAGGAGCACTTCTTAAGCTGTTTTCAGTTAAGTCTACAGCTTTTGGGGGATGTGGTTCAGACCTGGGTCTGTGTTTGCAGCAGGTTAGCATGTCTGGCTCAAGTAGGGTGACCAGACGTCCCGATATTTAGTTGTTTGTCCTGCATCCCAACCTATGTACAGTCAGGATGCCATTTGTCCCGATATTTTGGCTTGGGGCTGGAGGAGTACACTGGTGAGCGCCCACCTGGGGTCCCAGCAGTGGGGCTCCCAGGAAACGGCAGGCAGCAGGACCCTGCGGCCTCTAGGCACAGGGGTGGCCGGGGGGTGGTGTTTCTGCGAGCGGCAGGGCAGTGCACGGAGCCAGGCCCTGCACCCCCAACCTGTGGCAGGGCTGTAGCGGGAGCCGAGACCCTGTGCCCCTGACCCGCAGCGGGGCTGCGCCTGGAGCCGGGGCCGTGCGTCCCCAACCCATGGCTTCCTCAGGCTTTGTATCCCCTTTCCCCCATGGCTCCAGTGGGGTGTGTGTGGGGGGGTCAACCGATGGCTACCTCCCCACCCCCATGTGTCCCGATATTTTGTTCTTGTCATCTGGTCACCCTAGGCTCAACAAGACAAGGTTCTGAAGTCCCAAGCTGGCAGAGAAAACAGAGTCAGAAGTCATCTCAGCACATCAGGTGGCCGTCCCATGGGGGTCTCTGTGATCCAACCTGTCACAGGAAGGATTAGAGTCCTCGCTCCTACCCGTCTGTCGGGGAAAAATTGCATAAATTTAAATATACCCTCGTAGCAGGATAAAGCCCAGAAAGTCGGGGGCTTTGCGGTCCCCCCTCCTGCTCCGTCAGGCAGAGTTTATAGTGGATTAAGACTTTTTGTGGTTTGTAAGTCCCAGCACAATCATGGGCAAATAAAAAATACATTGCTGTCAGTCCTCACTCTGAAGAACATGGGAGTGTGGAATATTGTTGTGATTTCACAATTTTGAAAAAAAAAATTAAGAAAAGGGCCCAAGAGGGGTGGGAGCTAGTTAAGGAGCCCACCCTCCTGGCTAAATGGTTAGTGGAACAAAGCCTGCGCCCATGGGAAGGAACGGTTCAGCGAGAAAAGCAGGATTGGGCCCAAACAAGGAGGCAGGCAACAAATAAAAAAATTGAAAAACAAGTTAAAAGCCCTGAGGGGTAGAGTGACAAAAGTAAGGAAAGGAGGAAGTACAGGCCTGGGGATTTCAAATGGCTGGGACAGTACTTGGAATAGTAAAGTCTGGGCTAATAAAGGTGTCATTTTAAAAAATAAGCAAGTAATTAAAAAAAAAAGGTAAAAAATCAACTCTGCAAAGGCTAAAGAAAATTAAGCAGTTAAACTTTGTAAAAAATATTTTTAAAAGAAGTGTTATAAAAAGAAAATTCTTGGTTTCTTTGCAGCCATTCTGAAGGGAAAATGGGCCCTTTTCCAAAGGAATGTCTGTAAATAAGCCAAGAAAAAAACAATCCAATTTAAATCATTTGACTATAAACAATTTAGTCAAATTCGCTAAAAGACATTAAGAGATTTCTATTGGAACTTAACTTCCCCCAAGTGTATACAAATGTAATCTGTGTACAGCTGTGTAAAAATTAAAGCAATATAAAAATATTTTTTAAAAATGTATGTGTAAATATATTATGTAAATATGTACGGTTTTAAGGATCTAAAATCAACACTCCTGATTTGTAGGTTTAAAATAAATTGGTTTTGTTTTTAAATAATACCACTAAAATCCATTTGAATCTTTCATTCAAAGTTGCAAAACTAACACACACTGTTTGCCAGACACAGGTAACTAATGTTGTCTGGCTTTGGTATTTGGCATTTAACCCTTAAGGTACCTTAATACTTTATAATGTTAAATATCTTTTTAAAGACCAAAGTCGTGGCAGTCAAAAAAAAAATCTAAATTTGTTTTTTGCTAACAAAATAGCAAATAAAAGCTAAAGTAAAAAAAAAAATACAACAGTGCCCCTCTGGAGCAACAGCAGGGGTGAGGTGCACAAAACAAAAAAAGCAACATTCAAAACACTGAGCCTTAGGGTGGCTCTAAGAAGTAATCAACATGTCACTTTAATAAGTTTTAATAAAAACTCTATAAGCACAAAAAAAGCCAGTTGCACCTTATGTAAAAAAAGTAATATGGCTAATAAAATGTTATAACAGTTAAACTATCAAAAAAAATGTGCTTTTTTCCCAAAACATGTGGGGTGTATATTGTAAAAAAAATAAACAAACCAAAAAAAAAAAATGCTACTTAATTAAAATCCTATTAGGGCTCCTAAAAGGAGCCACCATAGGTTGTGTTTTCTTTTTCAAATTGCCATGTGGTTTTAAAAGCAAAAATTAAAAATAAAAAGTAATCAAAACTCTGGTAGAAGCTAATTGTGTTCTTTGAAAACAAAGACTCTGAGCTCTGCTAATGGCTTTAAATCCAAAAGCAAGCCAAAAGCCGTCTGTCTCAATGCAAATTACCTAACTAATAATAATAAGAAAACCCAACCTGCCCATAAATGGCAGCACAAAAAAGCCACAAATAAAAGACATACCTAATCAGCAAACAAACTACCTAAATCCAAAAAGATAACCCTCCAAAAAAATAAAAATAAAAAAAATCAAACCTAATAATAAAAAAAACAGGTTAACCCTAAGTAAAAAAATAACAACACTTTTTTGTGTGTATGCACAGTGCTAAAATCTAAACTCAAATACAAAAGGGGTCTGCTTATATGCATAACACCCCTACCTTTTAATTCACCAACCCCCCCCAAATATAATTAAATTAAAAAGTCTATGTAAAATTTTCACACACAAAAAAACATTAAATACACTGGCCTCAAAAACAAATTGTCTAAACAAAAGAAATGGTATAATAACATACTTTCAATAAATGTAATATTAAACATTGAAATAAATTTAATGTTAACAAGTACCCCTGTAACAATGTAAAGTGTATAATTAAAAAAAAAAAAAAACTTTAAGGTCATATGGTAATGATGCTTCTCAGCTATTACCTGTAAATAAACTTAAAGCTTAACACAGCAAAAAAAACCATTACAAACCTGGTCTGCTGTATATATTAAAAAAACACAACTAAGGTATACCACCCCATACATTTAATAACTAAACATGAAATAATTTCCCCTAAACCCTTAAAAGGTAAAAGCCATTAAAACAGGGGTGGGCAAACTTTTGGGTCCGAGGGCCACACTGGGGTTCCAAAACTGTATGGAGGGCTCAGTAGGGAAGGCTGTGCCCCCCCAAACAGCTTGGCCCCCCACCCCTCCCACTTCCCACCCCGACTGCCCCCCTCAGAACTCCCAACCCATCCACCCTTCCTGCTCATTGTCCCCTGAGTGCCCCCTCCCGGGACCCCCCGCCCCTAACCGCCCCCCCCGGGACCTACCCCCCTCCATCCAACCCCCCTGCTCCCTGTCCCCTGACTGCCCCAACTCCTATCAACACCCCCACCCCCTGACTGCCCCCCTCAGAACCTCTAAAACATCCAACTCCCCCTGCTCCTTGTCCCCTGACTGCCCCAACCCCTATTCACACCCCCGCCCCCTGACAGGCCCCCGGGACTCCCACGCCTATCCACCCCCCCGCTCTCTGTCCCCTGACTGCCCCCTGGGACTGACCCTCTGCCCCTTTTCCAACCCCCGCACTCCCTGCCCCCTTAGCATGCCGCACAGAGCAGCAGGACTGGCAGCTGCGCCGCCTGGCCAGAGCCAACCACGCTGCTGTGCTGTCTGGCAGGAGTTCGCAGCCCCGCTGCCCAGAGCACCGGCGGCATGGCGAGCTGAGGCTGTGGGGGAGGGGGTTCAAGGGCCAGGCAGGACAGTTCCACGGGCCGTAGTTTTCCCACCTCTGCATTAAAACCTGGCCTGCCTATAGAACAAAAAACACAGGAAAGTATCAGGGTAATTCCTGTTTTGCCTGCAATCAGCAAAAATATTTGTAAAATAAAAATAAATCATTTTAAGCAATAATCTGCCATCCCAACAGGGGTAAAAAAACATTTTTTGTCTTTCAAAACTTCAAAAAAAGCTGGTACCAGCTAAAAAGCAACCCAAAATACCATAAATCTACTGTCACAACAAAAGATGTGTTTTATGTTTTGTCTTGTATTGTTTGTCTTGTTACTAACATTGTTATGTACTGTGTTTACAAACCCTCCCCTACTGCATTAAACAAAAAAATTTATAAGCATTTAAACTGTATTTACAAAAAACAATGTTGCAAAAGGGTAAAAGTTCAAAAAATGACAGTCTGTTAACAAAAAACATCCTCATGTAGCAACCACCATATTAAAAAAAGTTGGTTTTAAAGAAAAAATTAGAAATACGGTAAACCTAAAAATAACTAAAAATAAGTTAAGTTCCTTGTCAGAACTGCAAAATAGTCTCATTCACAAGCAAGCAAATACTACTATAAACTTAATACAAATAAATCTAAAAGCAACATAAAATATGTAGCGGTGGCTAAACACCACCTTCTAGCTGCTATATAAATAACAAATAAAATTAAAAAATAAAACTGCCTTAGCCATAAAATGTACTGAAATGCAAATTCCTAGTTTAGCATCACTTGAACACAAAATGTTTTGGGTGATATCTAAAAATGTTCAGGTATTAATGACAGGTTTCAGAGTAACAGCCGTGTTAGTCTGTATCCGCAAAAAGAAGAACAGGAGTACTTGTGGCACCTTAGAGACTAACAAATTTATTAGAGCATAAGCTTTCGTGGACTACAGCCCACTTCTTCGGATGCATATAGAATGGAACATATATTGAGGAGATATATATACACACATACAGAGAGCATGAACAGGTGGGAGTTGTCTTACCAACTCTGAGAGGCCAATTAATTAAGAGAAAAAAAAAACTTTTGAAGTGATAATCAAGCTAGCCGAGTACAGACAGTTTGATAAGAAGTGTGAGCATACTTACAAGGGGAGATAGAGTCAATGTTTGTAATGGCTCAGCCATTCCCAGTCCTTATTCAAACCGGAGTTGATTGTGTCTAGTTTGCATATCAATTCTAGCTCACCAGTCTCTCTTTGGAGTCTGTTTTTGAAGTTTTTCTGTTGTAATATAGCCACCCGCAGGTCTGTCACTGAATGACCAGACAGGTTAAAGTGTTCTCCCACTGGTTTTTGAGTATTTTGATTCCTGATGTCAGATTTGTGTCCATTAATTCTTTTGCGTAGAGACTGTCCGGTTTGGCCAATGTACATGGCAGAGGGGCATTGCTGGCACATGATGGCATATATCACATTGGTAGATGTGCAGGTGAACAAGCCCCTGATGGTATGGCTGATGTGATTAGGTCCTATGATGATGTCACTTGAATAGATATGTGGACAGAGTTGGCATCGGGGTTTGTTACAAGGATAGGTTCCTGGGTTAGTGGTTTTGTTCAGTGATGTGTGGTTGCTGGTGAGTATTTGCTTTAGGTTGGGGGGTTGTCTGTAAGCGAGGACAGGTCTGTCTCCCAAGATCTGTGAGAGTAAAGGATCATCTTTCAGGATAGGTTGTAGATCTCTGATGATGCGCTGGAGAGGTTTTAGTTGGGGGCTGAAGGTGACAGCTAGTGGTGTTCTGTTATTTTCTTTGTTGGGCCTGTCTTGTAGGAGGTGACTTCTGGGTACTCGTCTGGCTCTGTCAATCTGTTTTTTCACTTCAGCAGGTGGGTATTGTAGTTTTAAGAATGCTTGATAGAGATCTTGTAGGTGCTTGTCTCTATCCGAGGGATTGGAGCAAATGCGTTTTTTTTTTCTCTTAATTAATTAATTGGCCTCTCAGAGTTGGTAAGACAACTCCCACCTGTTTATGCTCTCTGTATGTGTGTATATATATCTCCTCAATATATGTTCCATTCTATATGCATCCGAAGAAGTGGGCTGTAGTCCACGAAAGCTTATGCTCTAATAAATTTGTTAGTCTCTAAGGTGCCACAAGTACTCCTGTTCTTCTTTTTTCAGGTATTAATGCATCTTTTAAAACAAAAAAAAAATCCTTGTTTAACATCTACAAACATAAATAAATGCAATATGTTTCCGGCATGGCTAAGCCTAATTTGTTATTAGGTAAAATTATTGTTAAAGTTGCTCACCAACAGTCTATAAAAACAAAAATAAAAAATAAGCCCACTCCCAAAATTAACCATGAGATCCTTTTGGCTACCCCGGGTCAATAAGCTTAAAAAAAATAATTGGACACTTAAAGGTGTACAAAATAAAGCCCTCAAAAATGGGTATGCTTGTCCCTACCTTTCACCACAAAACCATGTAGCAAAAATACCTCATTAAGAACATGTGTGTGAAACAAACTAGAAAATATAACACATGTTTTGTACAACAAACAATGTGTATATGTTACATCCTAAAAAACAGTATTTTAAAAAAAGGCAAGTATTAGCCAATCCCCAGTAAATAAATATAAATATTATATACTAGCACTCACACGTACTATTTACCAAAAATAAAAAAGCACAAAGCACTATAACCACCACCCCAGTTAATTTTTCTGTTACCCTTGGCCTAAATTGACACAATCTAACTAAGCACTTATTGTCAAAAACAAAGGTAACTCAGTTTTTTACAACAAACACAAAAAATATAAAAAAGCCTCTCATGCAAATAAAAACATGTTAAAAATGGCTAAATCTAAAAAAAACCTAACACCCTATCACTGGTACAACGTTTTTACAAGCTGGTCCCCGACTTTGAAGGGCATATTGTCTTATTATGTTTCACCCATTACTTGTTGGGTTAATATTGTCCTGTGTTTGCTTGCTAGGAATATGTCGTATGTGCTGTTAAACAAAACAAAACAAAAAAATGTTTGTTAAATTGCAACCACAAGCTCCAATGGCCTCTCAATATATTGCTATGAAATAGTTGTATAAAATATGACCCACTCAAGAATTGTTCTTGAAGGGTCAAAAGGGGGACATGTAGTAGTAGAATTTTATGTTGGTATTTTGTATAAGTTTATAATTGAGCTGATTTCAGGCAGTAATAGACCTTTTTGTTGTAGGTTTAGTATTTTAAAATAAGTAAAGGAATGCCGTGGTTGTTTTCTCTTGCACTGCAATTTGATGTTCCTGTTCAAATGCTCTGTGTAAATCAATTCTGTGTTGTGTGTGACTGAGGAATATGTGTGTTAAGAAATAAGTGTGAAGGCCATCACCAAACCAAATGTTCTAGAAAGGAACCAAAAACAGACACAAGGGCCTCAGAAGGTTGCAACATGTCCCTATTGAAATGTCAAAAAAGGGCAAATTAACAACCAAAACTAAAACAGGCACCTATCAATGGGAACAAAATAGCTGTAATCAAAACCAGCATGGGGTAACTCCCTAAAAAAATTAATAAGAAATACAAAATAAAAAATTAAAAAAAAACAAGCACTCGTCAAATCTTCCAGCTCAAGCACATGGCGCACATACACACCCACAATTGGAATACTGATAACGATCGCACATCTTGAAGAACCTCCAGTAACCTCCTCTTTCAGTATGGCCAAATGGAAGGTCATATATCTAGGAACTGGACTGAAATCAACAAGATGAAATTCAGTACAGACAACAGCAAAGTACTGCAGATAGGAAGGAAAAAACAAAAGCACAACTAGATAATGGGGACTAACTGGTTAGATGGTTGTACTGCTGTAAAGGATCTGGGCGTTGTAGTGGATCACCAATTGAATATGAGCCAACAATGTGATGAAGTCGTGTAACCCCTTTGGGGTTTAGACAGCAAGGCCTCTTTAAATCTTTTTCCTAGGGGGAAGGGGGAGAGTAAGAAAAAAGGAGGGAAACTCCAGGGGGCGGTGCTGGAGCTCCAAGGAGAGGGAGAGCAGCTTGCAGGCCCTGGAAAAGTGAAGCAGCAGAGAACCTGCCCGAGGCCTGGGACAGAGAGGGCCGATCGGGGACAGCCCAGGACAGGAGACAGAAGGAGCACTGTGCCAAGGAGGAATTGCCCGAGAAGGACAGGCCAGAGCTGGACCCAGTATCACGGCTGCCCAGAGCTGCATGGAGCTGTGAGTACTGGGGCTTGGGACTCTGCATTGGGAACAAGGAGGGAGGTTGCTAGATACTTAAGTGGGGAGGTGGTCGCTCTGTGTGGCTTTGCAGAGAGCGGCAGAAGAGGGCACCGGAGGGGTTTGCTGGGGAAAGTTCACTGGCGCTGAAGACGACCAGGAGCACCCAAGACTCACCACTGGACTGGAACTTTGCTCAGGACTCCTGAACTCTGTGTGCAGACACATTGCTCAATGTCTGCCCTTCCAGACTGTGCTACCACTGGGCCTGTGGGGCCTTGGCTTGGATGCATCCCTGTTTTATCCGCCCTTATATTTCCCCTTGTTGTTTTTCTCCTCTCATCCCTCTGTAAATAAATATTTCCCTTGTTATAGCCATTGTACTTTTCCTGTGGGTGTGTGTGTGTTCACTCTGGGGGGTTGGAACAGGTGCCCCTGGGGTGGAAGGGATTTCTCCTGCTGCATTCCTGCGCGCGCCTTCTCTTGTCCAGAGCTGCCTCCAGAGCAGACTCTGTCTTGGCCACGAGGGCGCTAAAGTTACAGTTGCAAAAGAGGCTAATATCATTCTGGGGTGTATAAACAGGTGTGTAGCTTGTAAAACACAGGAAGAAATGGTCCTGCTATATTCGGCATTGGTGAGAGCTCAGCTGGAGTACTGTGTCCAATTCTAGGCACCACGCTTTAGGAAAGATGTGCCAAATTGGAGAGAGTGCAGAGGAGAGCAACAAACATGATAACAGGTTTAGAAAACCTGATGTGTGAGGAAAGGTTAAAAAAACTGGGCATGTTTAGTTTTGAGAAAAGAAGACGGTAGAGGACCACTAACCTCGGAAAAAAGTCTTCATATCCGGTAAGGGCCGTTATAAAGAGGTCAGTGCTCGGTTGTCCACTGAGGGTAGGACAAGAAGTGATCAGCTTAGGGAGGGAGATTTAAGGTAGATATTAGGAAAAACTTTCTACTGTAAGGGCAGTGAAGCTCTCAAGCAAGGTGGTGGAATTTTGGGAAGTTTTGAAGAACAGGTTGGACAAACACCTGCTGCGATGGTCTAGGTTTACTTGGTCCTGCCCCAGTGCAGGGGCCTGGAGTAGATGACCTCGCATAGTCCCTTCCAGCCCAGCATTTCTATGATTCTGTTTCCAGCTCCCACTGGGAATTGGAACCTGCTGCCTGGCAACATGAATTGCTTCCCCATGTGACTTAGGGTGTGTAGTATTCAGTGTAATCGGGTATCGTTCTGCTAGGCAAACTCCATTAGCATCTGTATCTTCAGTGGGTGTTTTCACTTCCGCAGAGGAAACAGGACTATTTGGAACAGATTAGTAAAGAGTCAAATATACAAGAACTCCAGCCCCGGTGGAAAGTAAATCCCAAGCACTGGTCCGAGAACCGTGAAAAATACATAGGCCAGTGTGGCCACAGAAGGACCAGGCCAGGCACCAGGAGAGAAAGTCACCCCATGCAGAGCAGTGGCACAGCCTAGCACAGGGCTGATGTACTGACTTGTGCCACTCAATTCCTATTTTGAGGGCTCTATTGATGCACCGGCCTGTGCTGGCCCTTGGCACAGGGTACAGTTCCCCCATGCATAAATGGGAACCAGATTCACAGAGACAAGAGAGCAGAGGCAATAACTGTGGTTTGACCTAGCACCTTCCATCCAGAAAGGTCCCGGTGCCCTTCGCGGCCTGCACACAGAGATCACTCGCTTCCTAGGAACATGCACCCAAAGGCACAGGCCTCTCCCATCAGAACTAAAAGAGATCAGCTCCTTTAACCTATAGCAGTGACAAGCCCCATAGACCTTGGTTGGCTCATCCACCAGAGGGTGAGATCACACCTGCACATATGCCCATTCACATGCATATGTAGGCATCCATGCATACAGACATGTACTCACACATGCACACATACTGTAGGGATCAGTGCAAACCGCACCTATGGATACACACTAGGGTGACCATAGAGTGCCTTTTTCAAGCCCTGTCGTGGACATCATGACGTTTTTTGGCAGAAGTGGGCATTTGTCCTGTTTCCTCCTGCCGACTGACCATCAGCTGGCAAGAGCAAATTGGACAAATGCAGTTTTGTCCAACAAGTGGGTCGTGACCCCTGGAGGGGGGGAGAACATGCTGGGGGAGGGGGACAAGCAGAAACGCCAGTCCTGACTGTGCGGGAGGGAGGGCTAGGGAGAGCAGCTTGGGCCAGCCTTGCACAGCGGGCGGCAGGGGGTCTTGGGCCGGCCCTGTATGCAGGGGATAGAGAAGGGCTTTGGGCTGGCCTCACGTGGGCAAGAGGCAGGGAGGGCTGGGGGAGGGGCACGTGCCGGCTCCGTGCAGTGTCCCGTTTTCCCTTTAAGAAAATATGGTCACTTAACACAAACACACACACGCAAATGTACCAACACATGCAGAGCAGGTGAAATGGGTTCTGAGATAAGTGTGCTTGTGGTTCCAAACAACCTCTCTGGTTGTGAATTGTTTCCACCTGCTTAGATGGCTCCGTGACGAGGCAGGGTGAGTTCCTCCAGAGCTCCCAGTGCTGCCTCCTTTCCAACTTGTTTGTGTTTCCTCTCAGCTGCTGCTCTGCAGCCCTCTCAAGACCAGCAGTTCTCAAACCGGGGTCCGCAGACCCCAGGTGTTCTTAGAGCTGCACCTGGGGTCAGCAACACAGTATGAAAAATGTTTAAAAAAATCTCACCGCACATGTGCATTGCCTAATGATTAAAACCGAGAAATCTATTATGTCTGTTGACACAACATATTCCATGGTGCATGAACAATGTGGTGAGTATTAAGTCACATGGCATAAGGGTCAACGTAAAAAACCTCACTGCTTTGTGGCAGCAAATCAGAAGTGATGTCCATTTTTTGGGTGACTGAGACATCTTTGGTGGGTGGAAATGGAATATATTTGTACAGATGTGAGCCGTGTACATTAACAATGGATAAAACGCCTGCATACTAGAACTGCTAGTTGGACAATGCAGAGTCAAGTAGTAAGAAACAAATGATGAACAGAAAGTTTGACGAAAAATTATACTGATTTTGGTTTTATGGAATTAAGTGATGGATGACTACAATGCGTTGTATGCTTACAAATCCAATCAAACGAAGCAATGAAATCTGCAAAGTTGGAACGACACCTACCAACAAGGCACCTGGAGTATAACAATAAATCCACAGTCTTTTTTCAGCTAAAGAAAGAAGAATACAATCAACAGAAAACTCAAATGACAAACATAACATCGGTTTCTGAAAAGGCACTTTGGATCGCAAAGAGTAAAAAATCCCATGCCTTTGGAGAAGAACTGATTCTTCCAGCTGCTGTTGAAATGTGTGATGGGCTGGTAAGTGAAGATGCAGCAGTAGTATAAGGGCCCTACCGTCAATTAAACCCTAACTCCGCCCCTCGACCCCCCTTAAGCCCCGCCCCTCGACCCATTGTTCCCTCCCACCTGTCACCAGAAGTCCCACCCCATGGGGGGTATTACTTCCGGGGTCAAGGTGCCACCTGACCGGAAGCAAGGTGTGTCATGTGACCCCTCTAAGAACTCCCCCCACTACCCTCTACCAATCAGGAGGGGTTTCGTGCCAACAGGACTGCCCTGAGAGGAGATTTTGACCAATCAGGGTGACTTCTGGGTTGGGGTGACCCCTCCGGAAGTGAGTCGTGTGACCCCACTAAGAACTCCTCCCAAGGCCCTTCGCCAATCAGAGTGCAGCACCATTACCCCATAAGTCCCAGCGCCAGACAGAGGAGGCGGCCATCTCTTACCAAGGACACGTGTTTTCAAAATCGCGGAAAGGCTGCTGAGAGGAAACATGGACTCCTTCATCACCCCTGTGAGAACTTCGGACTTTGTTTTAGGCCCAACCACCTTTGACCTTGTGTGGAGAAGGCATTACATCAGCGACAGTTCCGAGGAGGACCCTTTGACCCACCCATTGATGGATACGTCGGAACCCGACCCCGAAACCCTTGTGAGACAGCCTGATGAATGTGATGGCCTCTTTGTCCACCTCCTCAGAGGTGGAAGGTGATCGCGGCTCAGGGGAGGCACCGGCGGACAAAGCAAACGGAAAAGACAGCGCTCAGGTAAAATGAATGATTAAGAAGCGGCAGTCAAGGAGGTGTGGGTAATGGGGTAGGAACCGGGGGTTGCGTAAATTAAAAAAACAAGCAGTGGGGGTGCTTACGCGGTTTCTTTTCTGTAAATCTCTCAACAGGTCGACGATGCCTTTTTAGAGGCCTTTAAGAACTTACACATTGGAAGCCCTGTGGGAGTAAACATATTGTGCGTCAGCTGCTTTTGCTCATGTCTGAGACACAGAGCTCAAGTCGAAAAGGACAAAATGGAAGAATGAACCATCTGAGAGTCCCTTATGGTAAGGGTCATGGCATCCATTTTTACAGGTGGCTGTAAAAGGTCGTGTTAAATCAGGCGATTAATAAAACTTATTTAAATGTGTCAATATGAATGTGTTCCCTTTCATACTCGTGGTAGTAAAAGACGGTACCAGTAACAGTCATGTCTACACAGACGGCTCTGTTAAAGAAAATATATTACGCCCCCGGGGAAGTTGGGAGCTTCGGCGGGGTCAACCCTCTTTTTCAAGCGGCCAGAAAGCATAGTAAAACTTTAAACAGAAGACAGGTAACAGCATGGCTTTCAGACCAGGATGCTTACACTTTACACAAACAGGCTCGAATACGTTTTAAAAGAAACAAGACCATTGTTTCAGAGGTGGATGCGCAGTGGCAGGCAGATTTGGTGGACATGCACCGGTTCTCCAAACACAACAGCGGTTTTAAGTACATCTTAACAGTGATAGACATTCTATCCAAATATGCCTGGGCCTTAGGCCTAAAAGACAAGATGAGGGGTGAGGTATCCAAGGCCTTTAAAGCTATTTTCAGTGAAGGTCGCGTGCCTCAAAAATTACAAACTGATCGGGGGAAAGAATTTTTAAACAAACCTTTAAGTGGATTGTTAAAGCGGCATGGAGTTCACCATTTTGTTACCAATAATGAAGTCAAAGCAGGGGTTGTGGAGCAATTTAACAGAACTTTAAAAACTAGGATGTGGAGATATTTTAGAGCCCATAACACCTTTCACTACATTGATGTCTTACCTGACTTTATAAAGAGTTACAACCAGAGCTTTCACAGAACTATACGTATCAGACCCGTTGATGTTAACCCTTCAAATTCTCTGAAGGTATGGAAAACGGTTTACAGAGATGGTTTTAAAATAAAACCGGTTGTTGCCCCTTTTAGAAAAGGTGACCACGTGAGACTATCTAAAACCAAAGGCGCTTTTGAAAAAGGTTATGAACAGATGTTTACTGATGAGATATTCATAGTGGATGAAGCCTTAACCAGGGGCCAGAGACCTGTATACCGCTTAAAAGATTACGAGGGTGAGGCAGTTACTGGATCTTTTTACCCTGAAGAATTACAAAAAGTAAACCCCAAACGAGACAGGATTTACAGGATTGAAAAAGTTCTAGCAGAGAAAGGAAAAGGGAGAAAAAAAGCAGCTACTGGTGAAATGGTTGGGGTGGCCCGATAAGTTTAACAGCTGGGTGGAAGCTTCTCAACTCTGTGACATCTAGACACGAACAAACAAACAAAAAAGATTCCTTCTGCAAGGACAGAGAGAGAGAGAGAAAAATGAGTGACGGCAGGTTTTACATTACTTTGCCCAGCAATGCCAGCTCTGCAGTTCTTCCCCAAAACACCATCTCGAACTTTACAATACGGCTAATTAAGCCCTTGGATCTCCCGGGTGCCTGGGAGGTGGGGTTAGTGGAAATACAATACCCGCACAGCTGGAATACTATCAACGAAGACACCGCTTTTGAAATCACCTTTGGAGCTACAACGTGGAATTTCATCCTATGACGAGGTTATTACTCAACCATACCCAAATTACTGGAGCATATGAACAGCAACGTGGCTCGTCATCCCGGACCGCCTGAGGTGGTCATGAGCTACGACCCTGTGGGTAGAAAAGTGAGACTTAAATCTACCGATTTTATGTACGTGTTTTCTACTGACGGGGAGGTAGCTAACATTCTGGGTTTGGGCCACAAATGCAACGTCCAAAAATTCCCCTTCTCGGCAGACATCATAGGAGGTTTTAACTCCTTGTATGTATACACGGATATCGTAGAACACCAGTTTGTGGGGGACTTTTCTGTTCCCCTGTTATGCTGCGTCCCTGTCCGAGGAAGGAACAACGAGTTTGTTACCATCACCTACGACAAACCTCATTACGTCCCTGTCAGTAAACACCACATCGACACCATCACCATTGAAATAAAGACAGATCAGAACAGACATGTCTCATTTCGCTTCGGCAAGGTGATCGTCAAGCTGCATCTGCGGCCGCGGAGAGAGCGAGGTTTCTAAAAAAGCAAAACCCTATTATGCGATCCCAAAAAATTATGGTGACCCCACCATCTACAGGAACTATTACAAAGCCCAGGCTGGATATGCCCTTCCTGGATATCATGGGGCCCCCGTGATGTACGGGGCGGGTGTGGGTGGAATATTTCGTAGCCTCTTTCGAAAAGCCGTACCGCTTTTGAGGAGGGGGCTAGAGATTATTAAACCCCACGTAAAAACCGCCACTCAAAACATAGCTAAAGATGTGGTAGGTCACGTCTCCCATGCTGTTCTGGAGAAGGTGGGGAATACAGCTTCACAGGAAGGATCGGGCCTGATGTACATTAAAAGGAGGAAGAGAAAGAGAAATATGTCATACCCACGACGCACAGGTCCCCCGAAACCCTTTAAAAGAAGAGCTTTGACACGCAGGGCCGGCCATAAGCGAAAGTCCAAAAGGAAGCCTGGGCGAAAGAAGAGACGCGCTCTGTCTGGTAAAAGAAACATATTTTAATCAACATGGCTTTTGTTCACTGCGGGTCTGAAGAGTGCACCAAATCCGAACTAGACTTGTTTCAAATAGCCCCTACGCAGACCAGCATCGAGAAAAGCATCTACATCGAGGTGCTGCCTCTATCGGCCATTACGGAGTCTGCTCCCATTGACTTTTTTATAGCAGGGAATGACATAGATTATATGGATTTAAACAACACACTGCTGTACCTGTGTTGCAAGACTGTAAAAGGAGACGGAACTGAACTCACCATGGACCCGGAGTGGGTCTGGTGAATTACCCCGTGGCCTCTATTTTCAGTCAGTTGGATGTCACGCTGGGAGACCGCCTCATAAGCCAAAGCAACAACTGCTACCCTTACAGGGCCTTTATAGAATCAGTGCTCAATTAGAGGGACGACACCCTCGCCACGCAATTTTCCGCTGGCCTGTTTTACAAAGACACTGCTGGACAACATGAAGAAACAGAGTTGGATGGAGGGAATCTAGGGTTTGTGAGGCGTGCAAAGCTGACGTCCGAGAGCAGAACAGTAGAGCTGCTGGGCCATTTACACAGCAACCTGTTTTTTCAAGAAAAACTTTTGTTAAACGGAGTGGATGTGAAAATTAAACTGAAGCGCAGTAAAGACGCTTTCTGTTTAATGGGCAGTGCGGCTGAAGGCTTTAAACTGCGCATTGTATCCGCGTCCCTTTTTGTGAAGAAAGTACGGGTGGCCCCGGGAGTCCGTCTGGGGCACGCGGAGGCCCTGCTTACTGCTAATGCTAAATACCCCATGGACAGTGTGGGAATGAAAGTGTTTAGCATCCCCACAGGCAGCAGGGTCAGTAACCAGGAGAACCTGTTCTTGGGACAGTTACCCAAAATGCTTGTCCTAGGGTTTGTGGATAACGATGCCTTGAGCGGAAATTACGCTAAAAATCCCTTTCATTTTAAACATTACGATATTAATTTTGTGGCCTTGTATGTGGATGGTGAACAGATACTGACCAAGCCTCTGCAACCGGACTTCGAGGCAGGATGCTGCATGAGAGAATACATGAATTTGGTACAGACAGCTGGTAAACACATGAAAGATCGTTCTCTGTTAATCGACCGTGAGGAGTTTGCACAGGGTTACACCTTGTTTGCCTTTGACCTGTCTCCCGACCAGGAATGCGCTGATCACTATTCCCTGATTAAAACTGGGAACCTGAGAGCAGAAATACGTTTTGGGAAGGCTTTAACGGTTACCGTCAATATGATTGTGTATGGGGTTTTTGACAATGTCATAGAAATAAATCAGAGGAGAAATGTTCTGTTTGACTACATGTGAACATGGACACCGTGCAGCTCTCACGTGTCTTATCAACGGACCCTTACACGAAAAAGAATTTCTTAGATGTGTTCCCTTGCGATTGGCTCCCAGGAGGCAAGCTGTCTCAGAGGCCCCTAGGCTTGGTGGTGAACACACATCCACACAACCAACCGGGTGAACACTGGCTCGCCTTATATCTGGCGGAGCATAACCGTGGAGAGTTTTTTGACTCATATGGGCACCCCTGGAACAGTGTATTGTTTCCTAAAAGCATTATGAAATTTTTAAACAAAAATGCCACAGACATTGTGTTTCAGAATAGACAATTACAAGACCCTCGCTCCATTGCCTGAGGCTATCACTGCATGTTTTTCTTACATCATCATAGCAAGGGTTTACCTTTTATNGTGATGAATTTTGTAAAAAGTAAATTTAAATTCTTGGGCATGCCTAGCCTTGCTCAAACCATGTTTCAACAAGCCCAGACATGTGTATCTTGCAATGATTTTCATAGCCATGTTACCCAATAAAGCACCCCAGGTGAGGGGGTTTAAAGACAAATGATGTTTGGTGTTTTTTTTTTTTTTAAAAACCACTTGAGGAAAAAGTACACAGATTTTTTTTTAAATTATAGAAATGTTTTATTTAAAGCAAAACATTACCAGTTTTTTTAAAAAAAATTAGAATGTGAAAAATGTTACACACTGAGCCATTCAGCTCTTTTAGCCAATTTTTGTTTTTTAGATGGCAAAAAAGGGGTCACGGTTTCTCGATCCACCCCGGTGTCAGCAGTCGAGGCCTTGAGGCCTTCCAAAAGATCTCTGTTGGCCGCATTGCCCATGACGGAAGATGGTACGTTCAGTTCCGCCATGGCATTCATAAACACATCCCATCCTTTAGGTACATGTCTGCTAGGAACAGAGCGAGTCTGGGTGACAGCCCTGACTAAGTCGAGCATGTTAGAACCATTAACCACAGAGCCTTTGTACACAAAAGACCCTTTATCGTTCCATGAAGAGAGATTTTTATCCTGGCCCAGCTTATTTAGCAATACTATTGCATTTTTCTTATAACGCTTATTGACGTTATCCAACACCTCCTGAGCAACAGAGTCTGAGTTCTTTGGTGTTTCTGGGGGTTTGGCAGTCACACTTTGTTCCTGTTCCGGTAGAAACAGACTTATTTTTCCTTTATCCGCATCGCTCTGCTTCACGTACATTAGGTACCTTTGAAGCACGGCACTGTAAAGTTTAGCCTTTTCATATTCAGCCAAGTCAGTTCTTTGAAGAACAGACTTCATTTCAGCATCCAGTAAGCGAGTCGTGGTTGTTCTGATATTTTCCTCTGCCGGAGGGCGAGCCCTTAATTGCTCCATCTGGTGGCTGGGCACCGGGAACATTTTTTCTGCATACTCCATTATCGTTTAGTTAAAAGCCCCGTTATCAGAGGGATAGCAAAACTTAACAGAGGTCCGATAAACCCCCCCAGGACTGCTTTACCAGATGCTTTTTTCTTTTAAGTGAAACTCTTTTATTATACAAAGTTTTTATAAGCGTGCGTTTCTTTTTCAGCACACGCACTTGATTCTGTGTTAAAGGTATGTTTCCTTTTAAGGTATTGAGCGCTATTTCTGAGATGGCCGCTACTAGATCGTCAGAGGCCAAACACAGTATAGCCCTCCTTTGCTGTGGGGACGATTTGCTAAGTAATTTTAAAAGGCCCAGGTTTCTCTTCACGCAGCTAGACATGTTTTCAGTCAGCAGCCCCGGCTGTTAAAAAGGGGCCTGCTGATAAGTCATCTCTTTTTATACCCGGCTGTTGTTCTTTTCAAAGTATAAACCGCCGGCCAGTCTAAGAACTGGTCTTTTCCCTCCAGTCTATAAGCTTCAGGTGTGGAATCATTTAAATCCACCACCAGGTAGCCATAAGGTCTTTTGGTAGCATCCTCAAAAGCTTCTAGAAAGAATTGAGCTTTGCCGGGGTACATTTGCCGAGCGAGTGTAGCAATTTGTAATTTATCCCTGGGGTTTTTGAACAGAACCATGTACTTTGTGTTTAGGTTAATCGTGCGACTCTTTTTTCCCCTGACAAAATATGTTTTGAACTATATACATAATGCTCAGGTTTCTGTGATGCACGTACTTGGTAAAGGCTTTCTCGATTTCATCGCTTTCACAAGCCGAGTTCATCAGATCGTCTATGATAATCATATTTACTTTATTAGTAGGAAACAAACTGTCATAGTCAAAAGCATCAGGCAGATCCTCCACAAAATTGATAAAGGGATATTTACAAAGCAGTTCTTTATACACAGGTTGCCAACAACTGTAACACCACACGATATTCTCAGGCATAACAGACAGTGTGTGTTTGGCATTATCCAACACGTTTTTCATAAAGTAACTTTTCCCACAGTTGCTAGGCCCCGCGAGAATTGCAGAAAAGGGGTGTTTCCACCTCGTATCCATTTTTTCAAAAACCATAGGGCGGGGTTTTAAAACCTTCTCCTAGGACCCTCTTGTTGTAAACCACTTTGTGTCTTTTTAAGGGTTTTTGTCTCTATTTGCCACTGGTTTTTGTTTCTTATGATAGAGGGCTGCTGCACCTCTATCTTTGAGGTGTTTTCTTGCAGACCCGTGCAATAGTCCAAGACTAGATCTTTCAAACTGTCGAAGTTGATCTTTTCGCAGTTTGCTACGTTTAGGGTAATACCTTTGACTTTCATACAGGCCTTTCCACCCGACAGCTTATACCCATAGGTTTTCGGGCCTGCCGACACAAACTCTGTGATGTGTTGATCTGGTGGGATCTCGCTCGTGAGGTCCCCTAAATACTCCCCCAGAGGGGGATTCCAGTCACCCTCCCTTTTCACAAATATCACTGAGTCAGTGTCGTGGTACAGGCACTGCTCTTGCAAACCGTCTAGGAGGCTGTATAATTCTAAGCGGGCATAAGCGGTGGTGAAACAGGCTATGAAAACATTGGTATTGCCAGAGACTGAGTACCGTTCTTTTGCGTGCTTCCACGACACACACGCTGTTTCATCATCGATAAACTCACAGGATGAAACCTCATAATTGGGGGAGAACAGGTACTGCAAGAGTTCGTCAGGGTCTCTCACGATGCTGGTGTTGGGTAGATTGGATCTTTGGCCGAATTTACCCCACAGAGAATTTAAAAACAGTTTAGCGATTTGGCGTTTAGCAGAGTTTGATCTGATCTCGTGTTGGCGTAAATGCATGCCTTCCTTCTGGTAGAAATCGCTAACGTACTTATTTTGTTTTTCCTCGTCTGTGCACCAACTGGGATACCCTGAAGCCTCTTGTTTCTGACGGAGGTGTAATTTTATGTACTCTGAAAAGAGCTTATCAGATTTTTCATTAAAATGCCAGATTTCATAGATCTTAGCCACCGCGTACCCCTTCGTTATGGCCACGTTCAATTCCACCGTGCACCCAGGATGGCCTGCTCCTCGTCAGTATGGGTGCATGGCTCCCGCTGCTCGGTTTCCGCACAGGTTTGGCATAGCAGGAACATAAGCTTGCCACCCACTCTGACAGGTAACAATGGGAAAAAGAGGCCTCGTGGGGGGTACACTAACTTTTGCAATTCCAAAATAATTTGCAAGGGGTCCAAATTTGTCATAGACTATATCGGGGTGTCCGATAGGGTATTCTTTGGTTTTGTTTACGAAAGGGTACAGGCTGGTAAAATCATAATAGTGGATTTCTTCCCCAGGGTTAGGCTTGTAATATAGGCGGATAGTATTTGTCCTCCCCCCAAAAAGAGCATCCCTAGGCACGAGAGGCTGGGGTAACT
>NC_048299.1:142077805-142096891 GCF_013100865.1 Trachemys scripta elegans
TGGGGATGAGGGGTTGGGGTTGCAGGAGGGGGCTCCGGGCTGGGATGGAGGGGTTCGGAGGGCAGGAGGGGGATCAGGGCTAGGGCAGGGGGTTGGGGCATGGGAAGGGGTCGGGGTGCAGGCTCTGGGCGGCGCTTAGCTCAAGCAGCTCCTGGAAACAGCGGCATGTCCCTCCTCTGGCTCCGGCGCGGCCAGGCGGCTCTGCGCACTCCCCCATCTGCAGGTGCCGCCCTTGCAGCTCCCATTGGCTGCAGTTCCCAGCCAATGTCAGCTGCGGGGGTGGTGCCTGCGCATGGGGCAGCGCACGGAGCCCCCTGGCTGTCCCTAAATGTAGGAGTTGGAATGGGGACATGCCGCTGCTTCCGGGAGCTGCAGTGCAGCCCCCAACCCCACTCCCCGACTGGAGCGCCAGAGCGGGGCAAACCGCAGACCCCGCTCCCCAGCGGGAGATCGAGGGCTGGATTAAATCGGCTGGCGGGCTGGATGTGGCCTGCGGGCCGTAGTTTGCCCACCCCTGTCATAGCCACTGGCAGGGAAGGGTGTGTGCACTCACATGAGCACAGCATGAGGTTTTTGTCTTGTGCACATAAGAGGATAAAAACCTACCACAGTTTTCAGCGAAGGGAGCTTCCTTTGACGTGGTACTAGAGACTCATGCGTTTAACAATGCTTTCAACCTCCCCGAATGACTATGCTGGGCTGTGGGGACCTAGGGCAGGGATTCTCCAGAGCCACATCCAGCCAGTCGGAGGGAATCATGAAGGAGGCTTGTGAGCTGGGAGCAGTTTCCATGCTGGGGTGGGGGAGAGGAGATCCCAAGACACCAGGGATCATAGACACCAGGGCCAGAAGGGATGGGTAGAGGCATCCAGTCTCAGCTGGTCCCTACCTGCCATTTTGTAGCCACCTCCCTGGTGACACAGCCGTCCCTTAGGCCAATCCACAGCACACTCTCACGCCGCAGGATATATTTACCCACAGGCTCTGCACATCCTGTGAGAACCGTTAGGCTCTGCGCAGCACGCTCTCTCACTCTCGGTTCAACCTGTTTCCTGCACTAGCATTTCTGTGAGCAAACGCAGGGAGGAAGCGTGAGGGAGCTCCAGTCGTCTCCCCCCTGGCCCTGGCCCTGGCCCTTGGCGTCGATACCTGAGAGAGAGAGGTCGCTGGAGCCACAGGCCCATGGAGTGGGGGTGTCTAGTTTGGTATCTTGGTCGCCCCACGGCTGGAAGGGATTCTCGGCACTACAGAGGAGCAGGAATTTGAGAGGAAAAACGACGTCAGTATTTCTGCCTTCAGCCTCCTGCTCCCTCCCACATCTGCTGTCATCCTCCCCAGCACTCTGGCACCCCTGTGCCCCAGAGATTTCTGTCTAGGGATCCCTCAAACAAACACACAGGTTATGAAGTGACGACATCTCTGCTGGTTACTCCTGTCTCCCCAAGGGCTCTGAATGGGGGTCTCCTCTGGTCCTCACCATTCCTCCCCAGGCTGAGCCAAGGGGGACCTGTCCCGCCAGACCCAGGGCCATGGCCTTCCTCCTCAAGTTCTTCCGTTTCGGCGCGGAGAAGAAGAAGGCGAAACACTACGAGAATGTGAAGCGCGACGTCAACCCAGAGGACATCTGGAGAGTGCTGGGGGAGCTGGGGGATGGCGCCTTTGGAAAAGTCTTCAAGGTAAGTGGGGAGGAAGGGCTGGGGTAGGCCCAATCGCTCGGCCGATCTGCTCGGAAGGAAGCCCAGCTCAGCGCTGCTCCCAAGCAAGCTATCAGCCCAGCCGGGCACAGAGCTGGTCCTGTAGCTCGGGGCCGTGTGTTTAGAACTGTCTCAGGCGCATCATCCATTACTGAGGCCAGAGATGCGGTGAAGGTGTTTATCCCATTGTCTCTGGTTAGGGTGGCCCAGGAAGGAAGAGACACGAGGAGAAATGTCCTATATCACTTCCCGGACTCCCGTGGCCTTTGGTGGGTGGGCTAGAGACTGTCACCCCCACGTTTGGAGGAGGGGGATACAAATGGGTGACAGGATGGATCCCTGAGCGTAACACTGTACCTCTGGGCATGGTGTTAAGAAGGGACTCCTGATTGTGGGTGCCCAGCTGAGCCACCATAAAGGGCCCTGATTTTCAGCAAGTGCTGCAACCCCCCATCATAGCCCCCCCCCCCCAAAAAATCAGGCCCCTTGAAGGAAGCTCAGGGGCAGCACCCACAATCACTAGTCACTTTTGGAAATCTGGGCTTGGATATTTCCTTCTTACTGTGCTCATATTCTGTACTTTTCCCTTAATAATGTGCAATGAGCCACTTCCCGAATTCTCTTTAGTGAGCTGATATTCATAACAAAGCCTCATAACTGAGCTCTTCCACTGCTCTCCATAATCCTTCACTAATCCGCACGAAGCCCTGTTAAGTAGCGGCATATTAACGCCTTTGTACAGATAGGGAAACTGAGGCACGGAGGTGCAAACTCCCTGGTGCTGTCAGTTGTAGTGCTGGGAACTCGGTGTTTCTGGAGACCATAGCCAACCTTTCCAAACTTGGGAGCATAAAGCTGGGAGCTGGATGTAGTTAGTTGTCAGGATTGCTCGCAGGCCAGAGGGAGCTGTGGGGTTCAGAGCACTTGTTTACGAGCCTCGATATGGCTTCCACCCTCCCGGTTTGAACATGTTGGTCCACATAGGGTCAGGCCGCGAGCACAGGTGCCTGCCTCCCCTTGTCCACGCTGAGGGGAGAAAGTATTTCCACTGGAGACATGGTAGTGGGCAAAGCGTGGAGGTGGAGGCTGGGGGGCAGGTGAATCTGACCCACAAACGTACATTGATGGGTAGTGACTATCATGTAGTGGGAAGGGAGCAGCTTGTCTGGCTCCTCAGGACAGGACTGGGCCTTGCTGTGTTTTGGAAGGAGCTAAGTGAGGGCCTGACCTTGGCCCCTTTATAAGCTCTCGGTTGTGCTAGTGAACTTGGGGGAGGAGGGGTCTATGTGCAGTGAAACCGCAGTGCAGAGCATGAGCTCTGAACAGGAAACTGCCGGTAATGCTGCTGCTCCGCTCCGTGCCCTCGCTGCATTCAGGCCTGGCATATGCGCCAGCAAAGGGCTCAGCAAGGCTACCGGGCCGATGACTACGAGAGCTTGGCATGAAACTGGGCTTCCCCAGGGGCAGGATGCCCAGGACAGCGCATGGGAGGACCGGGGAGCTAGAGGCAAGAGCCCCAGGGCAGGATGCTGGAGCTGGAGTCAGGGTGGTGTTTGGAGCCCTCGAGCGTGTGTCTGGAAAAGGAAATGGCTCTGCTGGGGGAGGTTTGCACCGATGCTGTCAGAAGCGGCTTCTGATTTTGGGAGACTCGCCCCCACTCCCTCCGTCCAGGGCCCAGTGCCCTGGCCTGTCCCCTACCCTGACGACTGGTGCAAATGCGTCTTCCCCTCCCCAGGGCCGGGTTTCTTGGCTGGCACCCACAATGGCTGGAAGGCGGGACCAGGCTGGTCGGGGGAGTCCTACCTGCTCCCTGGTAGCCAGTCTGATCTGCGCTGTGATGGCCATTCCAGCCCCTCTGCAAGGTCCTGCTCCTGCCTACGTGAGAGTGGTGGGGGTGGAAAACATGGTGGGGACAAAGATTCCCCCCCCCCCAATATTTCCATTTCAAGGGCCCCCTCTCCTCCCGCTGCCCCTGCTCCGCCCCTCTGAAATGCAGCCCCAGGGTGTCTCTAGGCTTGGGCACCCACCCCCAGAAGCTGGCCTAAGGCACTAGGCAGAGTGCGGCTGCGGGTGGTTCCCAACTAGCAGCACAGAGGCCTTCGGAAGGTTTTAATTGACAAGTTGCTGTCCCAGGGACTCCCCTGGCTTTAGCCTTGCTGGCATGCCCCGTGCCTGACTTCTGCCTCCCTCCCCCTGCCCCATGCAACACGATAGAGAAGGCAGAACACCCCCGTCTCTAGGTTCGAATGCAAGAGAGCCAGGCGTAGCAGGAACAGCAGCTGGCATAGAGGCCATCAGTGTGGGGACACGCCCTTGGATGTGTCCTCTTGCCCCTGGGGAGGTTGCTAGATAGTAGGGAGTGCGCCGAGGGTAATGGGGCCTGATTCCGCACTGGACTGTGGCAGGTTCCTGGCAGTAGCGCGCTATTGGGTTGGAGTGAACTGGCCTGGCCTAGGACCAGAACGTTGCACTGGGGAACCAGGGCCAAGAGAGGTACAAACGGAAGCATTAAGAACCATATGGGAAATTCCACGTTGCCTGGAAGCTAACACGCTGCAGGCAGGACATTACACAGTGTGGGAACAGTAGGACCTCAAGGTCTTGAGGAAAAGAGGACTAAGCCATGCTCTGTCGGGGTAAAGCAGCCACGCCGCTCCTGCCAGGCTCGCTGAGTGCCTTCTTGAAAACACCTTGCAGAGCCAAGGGGCTGCATCCCCAGCTGGTGCTGCTTCACTGACTTCATGCCTTCTCCGGCAGTCTGCACCACCTGAGGATGTGGCTCCTGGGACCATGCTGACTGTCTCTGGGCTTGGTGGGCACTGTGGTTTCTCAGCCAGTTGCTGACCATTGCTCTACCATAAGCACGGCTCTGCTAGTAAGGGTGGCAGCACTGGGGTGGTCAGGCCACTGGCATCGTAAGCACCAGTTAGAGCTAATGGAAGGCACAAAGATGTTCTCTAGGAATGAGGCCCATGAACAAGTGAAATCCATCCATCCTCTCTCAGTTGCACAGAGGAGGGTGGAGATGTTTGGCTGGTGAGTCTTGCTCACATGCTCAGGGTTTAGCTGATCGCCATATTTAGGGTCGGGAAGGAATTTTCCTCCAGGGCAGATTGGCAGAGACCCTGGGGGTTTTTCACCTTCCTCTGCAGCGTGGGGCACGGGTCACTTGCACCTTGAAGTCTTTAAACCACTAGGTGAGGACTTCAATAGCTCAGATATAGGTCAGGGGTTTGTTACAGGAGTGGGTGGATGAGATTCTGTGGCCTGCGTTGTGCAGGTCAGACTAGAAGATCATAATGGTCCCTTCTGACCTTAAAGTCTATGAGTCTATGTTGCTGGACTCTGAGACTCCTTCCTAAATGTGTTCTGCACTTAGACACCAAGTTGCAGGCACCTTGGTGGACATTCCAGGGAGAGGTGTATTATCCCTGTCTAATTTGTCTGGTGGGACACCCGCCGCCCCTCGAACATCGGCTGCAGTTCTGGGCACCTCACTCCCAGAAGGATGTTGCCAAATCGGAGGAACTTCTGAGCAGAGCAACAAAACCAGGGTGTAGCTACAAAGGTGTGATCTGTGCCAGGGCCCACGAGGTAATGAGGATCTAGCCAGAGCAGCCCCTGGGGAAAGCAGGGCCCACTAGTCCCCCAGGGCCAGGGGGCGGCTGGGATGGTGGCACCTTTGGCTAGGCCAATCCTGGGTGTAAGCAGCCAGAGAGGCTGTGTGGAAAAGGTGTGGGGGTTCGCAGCACCCGGGGATGTATGGGGGGGCAGAGACACGGCCCTGGTAAAGATGGAGCGCAAGGTCAACGCATTAGCTGCTTTGCATGGGAAGGGGAGGAGGAGGATGTAAAGGGGGGAAGAGAAGGGGAAAGTTGAGGGCTAGATCAGAGCTGGAGGGGACCAAGGCAGGGAGCTGGTGGAAGGCCCAAGGTGGAGTTGGGGAGATGGATCAGAGAGCTAAAAGGACCTGGAGGAGTGATTGGATCGGGGCTGGGGGAGCTGAGGTCTCGACTGAAGGAAGCTGGAGCAGGGTTGAGGGAGAGCTGGGGGCTGGATCAGAACTATAGGGGAAGGAGGGTCGTCGGGGAGCTGGGGATGGGATAGCAGTTGGGGCTGTGGGATAGCTGGAGAGGAGCTAGGTGTGGGTTGGGGGGCTGGAGAGGAGCTAGGTGGGGCTGGGGGCTGGAGAGGGGCTAGGTGGGGCTGGGGGGCTGGAGTGGGGCTGGGGGGGGCTGGAGAGGAGCTAGGTGGGTCTGGGGGACTGGAGGGGGGCGGGGGGGGCTGAACAGAGTGGATTTCAGACTCAGAAAGGGAGCCCCTAACTGACTTGTTTGGCCACTGAACAAAACTGAGCCGGGGCTGGAGGGCAGTGGCTGTGTGGGAAGACGACAAGGCCGGCCCGGCCCCCAGGGAGAGGTGTATCACAGCCGTGTGGCAGGGGAGAGGAAATGGTCACGGGTGTCCACGCTAGGAGGTACGAGCTGTCTGCGAGCAAAGGAGGTTTAGATCCCAGGCAATGGTTCCTTGGCACGTGGTACACCAGGGCTGGTTCAGTGACAGGCCCTTGCTGGCTGCGAGGCGCTGGCTGAGGTGCTGGCCTGTGTGACCCAGGAGGTCAGCCTGGATGATCAAAACGGACCCTTTTGGCCTTAAATCGAGGGGGCAGCTCCTCAGTGGGCGTGACCTGCAGCTAGGCCGCTTCCACCAGCTGGGGCTCTGGCCTGATGACTCTAGATTGTAGGACAGCCCCCGCGGATCTGGTCAGGTCACACAGAGACAGTGTGTTCTAGCGGGTCGGTAACAGCGCGGGAGTAGGACCCCTGGGTTCTGGGCCTTGCCGGCTAAGCTTTGGTAGGTCACTCCCCCTGTGGCAAACAGGGATACAGCTTTCCTGTGGGACATGCTGTTAGGCTGGACAAAGCGCTGGGGGGACCGACCCTGGGCCAGCCCTGCTCGGCAGCGTATTGATGGGAGCTGAGACCCGGGGACCTGCCACCTCCGACGGTGCAAACCAGGCGCGGTGCAGTCACTTCCCTGCAGGAAGCTGCTCAAGAGGCACCAGTGATGGGCCGGTGGAAGCAGGGACTCTCTGGAATCACTACCTAGTGTGGGGGGTTTTGTCAGCCCCAGTGTGTGGAGAGAGCCGTTACCATAGCAGCGCCCCTGCCAGCAGCTAGCCGGGCGTCTAGCAGAGCAAGAATTGCTGGTAATTAAGAAACCACAATGACTTCCGCTGGGCTGTGAACATGCACCAGAGTGCACAGGTCTCGGCTCCTCCGCCGCGCTCTGTGCTGAGGGAAGGGAGGGGAAGGAACAGGGCTGCCCCAAAACAGGCCTCCACAGGCAGTCCCACGCTGCCCTGTTCAGCCCAGCTGTGAGGTTTAACTCTGGCGCCTCTGCCCGCTACACCCAGCCTTCCCAGAGCACTGATCTCGCAGAGGCATGAGCTCCAGCGAGGAGAACACCAGCCGGCAAATCCAGCAAACTGCAGCTGCACAGCAGGGAGCTGCTGGCAAGAGCCCAGGTGCCCAGAATAGTTTGAGAGTGTGTCTGACGTTCCAGTCAGCAGCTCTCCACCCTCTGCGTGTGTCAGTCACAGCTGCTGACTCTTGGGCCTAATAATTCTTTGCTGCTTTCACTCCTCCTAGCCCTGCCGGGCCAGCCCTGCTCTGGGAGAGGGAGCCAAGGCTGGGCAAAATCCAGGCTTGATTCCTTCCTCTACACCTCCGGGCCTCTCCCCTCAAGCACGTCCTGAAAGGAGAGTTCTCCACATTCCCAGATACTAGAGTTAAGGTTAAGACCAACTCACTGTGTAAAACTTGACTCTTCTGCGTGCTCTCAGGTTGCTTTGAAATTCGGGGTGCCTCATGGAGCCCCAAGTTTTGGTCAGTGATCTTAATTTGGGGCCACTTGCCCATGTGATTTCTGAGATACAGCGTCCCCCCAAAACAGCTGTTCTTAAAGTTGACATGTTTTGGCAACTTTTTTTGCACAGATAGAGATCAAACCAGGGCTGAGCCTGAGATGGTCGTACCAGTGTCCCAGATGCTTGAGGACTACCCCAACAGAGAACACACCGACAGAGAACACCCCAACAGAGAACAGCTGTTCCCGCCCCCCACTGGCTCTGGGGGGAAACCAAGTTACAGTGTTATTACAAAAAGAGTTTGGGTCTCCACAGGCAGTTCTGGCTCATGTGCCAATTGGAGGACGTGAACGATGTGCAGAGAGAGACATTAAGGGAATGTGAGCTCTGCCTTACAGGCCCTGAATAGCTCAAGGGGGACTGTTCTACCTGCTAAACCTGTGTGTTGCTTGCTCATTGTGAGTTCAAATCCCTTACTAATCTAAAATGCAAAAAACTCCTTTACTTACCAGATAGTGGTCAGGGTCACCAGTATGCATAGATGCTTAGCTGCATGTGTGCTGCACAGACAGCTCACAAGCAGACCCCTCATGTGAACCCCCCAATGACCACAAGATCTGTTAAGGGACAAAGGCACCCAGCCAGGTTTATTGTTGACAAACCACAGTACTAGTATCCCACAGACTCTGCCGGACCACTAATACATGTATGCCTGTAACAATGGACCAACTCAGTGAACGGCAGGACTTTCCATTCCTCACTAGGCTAGACAAAGATACTTTCTCTGAAATACATCTTTATATCCCAATACAAACAAGCTAGTACTACCCCTCTGACATAGTTAGTTATTGCCCCCTGACATGGCGAGTTATCACCCATCTCCTTGTACATGTTGGCTTGATTAAAACATCTTTATTACGTACTGTCATCCTGACCTTATCTTTAGGAGGGGTCAGCGTGTTCCTGTTATCCTCAGGGACCATCCTTGATCTCAGGATGGTCTAGTTCCACTTGATATTGGGATGTGTTTGCGTGAGAGCTCTGTGCCTAGCACTTCTTAGGAATGTGTGTTTCTGCAATATCAGCCCTGTCCTTGCCAGATTCTGTGAGCAGGTCCAGCCTCATACCAGGCCTCTAATACAAGGGCTTGAGTCTCAGGCTGTCTTCCTACTACAGGATCTAAATTAGCTGTTACCCAGCAAAAAAGAGATCTTGGAGTCATTGTGGAGAGTTCTCTAAAAACATCTGCTCAATGTGCTGCGGCAGACAAAAAAGCTACCAATCTGTCGCATCGTATATGTAATGTAACACAACTTCCTACCAACTTTTTATATATATATACCAACTTGGTTGGCAACTCAGGTATTTTCCGTCTGGGTTTAGGAGGGCTGGTCTTTCATGCCTTCGTGTCGCACCAAGTCTTGTGTATAACTTGCAGGCAGTTTGATGTTGGAGCTAGTGTAAATCCTTCTTGTGATGACAGGAGAAGCCTTGCACGTGGCTGTTGTTGGGTGTAGTCTTTTGAGGGTCTATTTTGATCTCCACAGTCAGGTCATTGGCTTGTGTTCCTTCCCTGTCCTGCTGATCAAATCTCAGCGACGAGTGTGTTGCACCATCTGTCACATCTGTCGATCTCTTGTGTTCATTGTGGGTGTACAGATTTGTGGTTTCAGTGCAATATCTCCTCAGCCAGTGCTGAATTATATGAACGAGAAGCCATCTGTTCAACACATGGAGCTTGCTTCCAAGTGCATGTTTGTCCTGAGGAAATGGTCTGATCCTGACAGGATCTCCCACTTGTAGTACTGGGAGGTCTTCAGCTTGTTAGTCATAGTCAGCTTTGGCCTTTGCATGTCTCTCTCCTTTTGTCTGTTACTCCTTCTAACCCTGCCAGCTATAGTAATGCTGGGGCTGTGGGCGCCAAGGTACACGTGCCTCTTGACATCAAGGCTTGTGCCAGGCTGCTGCTGATTCCTTCTTCCACCAAGGAACGGCTTGCCGTACCCTTCCTTTGTTTGGTGAGTTTTAGCAAGTTTCACTGTCAATTCAGCTTTTCCATGTGCCTATCTGTGGGTGATGCTGTGATGGGACTGAATTCCCATTGCTGGGAAAATTGCACAAACTCACTGCAAGTAAACTGGGTCCGTGGTCTGAAACGACACAGTTTGGGGTCCCATGCTCACTGAAGTGCTTCATTGTTGTGTCTGTGATGGTCCCTGTGATAGTTTCTGACAGTTCATCTCATTCCCAGGAGTCTGAACAGCAGTCTACAACAATGAGGTCGTCTGTGTGATTTGCCATGAAAAGATCCATCCCTACTTTGCTCCAAGCTCTATGGGGAAGTTGTACATTTTCACTGCGTATTTTTGTTGCTTGACCTGCATTTCTCTACCTGTCACAACTGCTCACCAGGTTTCTGATATCCTTGGTCATATTTGGCCAGGATACAGCATCTCTGGCTTTCCCAAGGCAGGCTTCGATTATAAAATGGCTCTGATGTATTCTTCAGACACTTTCTTGTCAACTGTTGGAAATGGACCATCCTGATTATCACTACAAACGTTTTTTTTCTCCTGCTGATAATAGCCCACCTTAACTGATTAGTCTTGTTATAGTTGGTATGGCAACACCCATTTTTTCATGTTCTCTGTGTATATATATCTTGTTATTGTATTTTCCACTGCAATCATCTGATGAAGTGGGTTTTAGCCCAAGAAATCTTATGCCCAAATAAATTTGTTAGTTTCTAAGGTACCACAAGTACTCCTGTTCTTTTATGTTCTCAGTGTTATGATTCGACTCCCTTTATATATGATGCTGTCTTGTACACTCATATCATCTCAGTAGTTTGAATATTCTTGAGAGGCAGGTGCAGCTTCTCGCCTGGCGTCTGGCCATCCTGACAGAATGACGGACATGAGCCCCGGTAAATCTGTATAGTTTGTTCTCAGATTCTTTCCAGCTTCTGCCTTGAAACTGGCAGATAACTGTGTCTCTCTGTCTCACATTCTGGTTCAGTGGCTGTCGTTTCCTGTTGCAGGGCTGTTCTGGATAAACAGCCAGCTGCGTCCATCTCAGTCCGTTCCTTGTAGCGTACAGCTAAGCTATAGTGTCTGTTTCAGTAGCATGTGCTGAAGGCGTTCTGGGGCCGCTAGCAGTGGCTTTTAAAAAATGCTCTCTGGTGGTGTAGGGTCACTGTTTACTCAAAAGGTTTTCCATCCTTGAACACACATGGGAACGGTATTGCAAGACATGTCTTTTCAGTGTGGAAGTGTCTTTGGTCCATTGATGATAGTCACCTAAAAACTACGAGCAGTCCCTTTGGTAGGAGTGATGCCCCAAACCTGTCTCACTGGCCTTACGGTGCATGGCTGCCTCTTCACATTTCAGGATGCTCCTTGAGATGTGTGATTAAGCACTTCCTGAACGTCCCTAGATGTTACTCTAGATGTGAGCATGTCCTCACCCTGTAACGGCCCCTGCTGGGAAGCTATCTATCCCAGCACTGAGCCGCAGCAAGAGAATTGTTCGCTAAGCTGCAGTGGCATGAGGGGGTGGCACCAATGGGGCTGAGCGTAGGATGTGACCTGCAGGAGCTTTCTTATTGGTGAGGATGCGCAAGAAGGAAGAGCCCAGCTTGACTCTCAGATCCTGGACAGCATTTGCAGGGGCAGCTGTTAGGGAAAATGGCTTTTTACTTGTAAGCTGAGCAGATTTGATCTGGAGACATCGTATATATGGAGCCTTCTGTGGTTCCTCTTTGAGCCTTCAACAATTGCCTCCTCCTCCACTGACAAGTCGTGTGGCTGCTTACAGAGCCTTAGCTGTCACTCAGCTCCCTGGAGGAGAGAGCCAGATTCACTTACAGGAGCTGGGAATCGAGGGTTCACAGCTCAGTGGGGAAGAAATTGACCCTTTCGTTTTTACAGCCTGATCGATACTTTGCACGCCGTGCGTGCACCTTTGAGAGAGTTACCTTAGCAATCAAATTGCTCTGTGTGAGAGTTTGGGTTTGCCCTGTTGCCTGTTTGCTAGATTTCCCCTCTCCCTACAGTTGTGCTGTGCACTAGTTGGCTGCCAGTTTCCACTCCAGAAGTGGCTGTATTTCAGTGACACTGCGAGTATAACATTTGTGAAGTGCTTTGAGATCCTCATGTGGAAAGTGCTAAGTAATGTGAACTGAGGGTGCTGGGGAGACTCCAGTGCTGACCCTCAGCTTCTGGCTGTTCCCAAGGTGGCTGGGCAGGGCTTTTGGTTGATTCATAACTGTGTTGCTTTGTACGTGTTAAATCTGTCTCAACAGGCTCAGAACAAGGTGACAGGGGTTCTGGCTGCTGCAAAGGTGATTGACACTCAGAGTGAGGAGGAGCTGGAAGATTACGTGGTGGAGATAGACATCCTTGCCTGCTGCGATCACCCAAACATTGTCAAGCTGCTGGATGCACTGTACTGGGACAGCAGGCTGTGGGTGAGCTGTGGGGGCAGGCGGGCTGGCCTTACCTCCCAGTGTGGGTGATCTCAGAGCCAGGCGTGCCCCAGGCCACGTTCCCTGGTGAGCCTTAGGATGAAAGCTAGAGGGGGAGGCAAAGCCCTGGAAAGAGCTAACTGACCCCGCCCACAGTCAGCTGCATGAGCGTTTGAGCAGGAGAGCGTTCCCACAGTTCCTTCGCAGGTGACGAAGGAACAGCTACTCCCAGCAACGAGTGGTGTCAGCCTCACTCTTGTTGCTGGCCAAGCACACTTCCTACCTCCATAACTTTTCTCTCGTGTGCTGCTCTGGGCACGCCCTTTCCCAGGCCTCGGCAGGGAGCGTTCTCATCAACGCAGCAGCAAAGCTGAAACTGCCGCTAAAGAGGTAGCAGGGTAGGTGTGGACAGAGAAGGGCCAGAGCATGTGTGGTGCTCTGCTCAAAAGACCATTGAAACATCCACAGGGGAGCAGAGAGACCCCACAAAGGTAACCCCAGAGCATGAGATTTAACAGGAGCTTTAACACAGAATAGATTTTTTTTTTAAATTGGTCAGTTTAGTAAATAATCAGGCTGCTGGAATGAACAGCAGCATGCAGCTCCATGCTCAGGAATCCCCCAGCCTCCGCCTCCCACAGTCTCTGTGCCCAAGAAGCTCCATCGCTCTGCTTCCTCTCAGGGTCACTCACAGAACTCCTCCCACACACACGCCGGCTGCACCAAGTCTCCTAGCCCCTGCATTTCCAATTGTTCTGGTTGGGCTGGAAACTTCCCGCAGGAACCCAGCATCATCCAACCGAAATGTTTCAGAGAAAGACTTTTCATTCAACATTTCTTATGGGGAAAATGGTGGTTTTGCCATCAGTTCTAGTAGCAATCCAGAGGCAGCAATGAATATTTCTACCAGCCAGCCTCTAAGAAGGGTGGGTGCAGGAATAGATGAGTGTGTGTGTGTGTTGGGGGTGGGGTGCGGGGTGGAAATCAGTCTTTTGACATGACTAAAAGCAGAGATGTAGGAGGGAAGTCTAGGGAAGCTTGGCCTTTGCTTGGCCACTGGCACCACAACACAATCAGAGCTGAGCAGCAAAGGGGAATGGTTGAGGCTGTGATGGCAATGAAGGGGAGACTAGCAGGTAGGTGAAGCTCCCTGGGTGGGAAGAATAGGGACTCCTCCTGGGTGGAGTATACAAGCCAGTGCCCTCTGCTGATGCTGCCCTGCCCCACCCCTGGCATGCTGAGACTGGAGGCTGTGCTGTTAATGTGGCTCTCTGCTCTGACACACTGCTCTCTCCTCAGATCCTGATTGAGTTTTGCCCAGGAGGAGCAGTGGATGCAGCCATCCTGGGTAAGTAGAGGGTGACCATATTTCCCTATGCTGAATACGAGACACCTGGGAAAATTGTTCATATTCAAGCGAGTTCAACGGCAATCAATCAGAATTATGCAGGACAAATTAACGTCGAGTTGACTGAGCCTGCGTTAAAAAGAAATACCGCGTAGCTGGATTCTTTTTATTTACCTTCTTATCTTTAAGGCTTCAGGGTTCACATGGGGAGGGATGACAGCCTCCCATCCCCCCTCCACACACACACAGGGAGAGGTGACACACACACCCATCTGTACACCTCTCTCACACAAGGGGGGGTGACTGACCGACCCGACCCTCCCTGGCACTCTCCACCCTCCATGCCTGGCTGGACCCTCAGGATGGACTCGCCTCTCCAGGTACTTGGGGGGGGATGCAGGATCACATGCCCCCCCGCCTGATTTATGCCAGAGTTCACACCAGAACGTGGCCAGCAGAAGCCTTTTAGCACTGTGCGGGAGGGAAGAGACTGGAGCTGCTTCCAGTCACTGGGGAGGGGGTGGGGAGCATGACCTGGCCTGTGTCTTTGCAGAACTCATCTCTTCGTCCACCCCCAGCTCCCCTGTGGCTGGAAGCTGCTTGTCCCTTCCTGTCCGCACAATGTTGAAAGGCAGCTAACACCTCCAGGCTGCTGCTAGCCACCAACATAACCCAGCTGCCGCCTGTCCCCCTGGCTACAGCATGGGCAGGAAGGGGTTAAGCCCTAAGGCTGCATTGTGCACCAGGGCCCAGGGAACCGGACTGCAGAGGCTTCAGCGAACCCGGCCAGAGAGGTGGCTCAGCAGGGGAGGGTGCCTGGGGGACGCAGCAGCCCCGTGGTCCCTGGGAGCAGGACCCGGGTTGGGGGGGAAGAGGGTGCTAAGCCCCTGCCCTGGGGGCTGCTGTGGAGCCTGCAGGTACAGGGCATGAACAGGCTGGAAATCGCTTTCTCCCTCCTTCCCCCCGCCACTCCACAGCTTCGCTGAGGGGCGAGGAGGCTTCCCCATGCCAGCGCTGTGCGGGGCTTTGGCACGTACAGGGCTCGGCTCTTCCTGGCCAGCGCCCCGGGCCAGAGGGTCACGGACTTTCCCACGGTGCCGGCCCAGCCAGAGGCAGTGGGGGAAGGAAGGAGCCTGCTGGCCAGGCTGCTGGTGAGCTGAGCATGCCGACCAGGGGCTGGTTCTCCACACAGCGCTGGGAGCAGGATGAGCCCCGCCGAGAGGGATATGGCGGAGCAGTGTGGCTAGGGGGGCGAAGGGGCAAAGGAGGGAGAGGACAGTGAGAGGGGGAGCATTGTTCCTGGTATCTTGGACAAAACAGCCCTACCCATTGTTTTGTCAAACCACCTAGGCTTGTACTAGATGGGGCTGTATCTGCACTAGCTGGGCTATATTGACGTAAATCTCTAGGACATTAGCAATAACTGTGCCAAGTTCATGTCCTCAACAGGGAACTTGAGAGCAACTGGTTTGATCCATGGCCTGATTTTGTTTCACAGCCTCTGGTTCCGGCCTCAGCTCTTGTCCCAGGCCCAGTGCTCCAGGCCCTCTCAAGGGGCTGTAGGGAACTTCTAGGGCATGGCAGCAGGGTCCACACAGACACGTAGTACATGGCAGGCCAGCAGAGGGCAGATTTACACCCCAGCTTGCTGCCAACTCAATGTTTGTATAGACAAGCCCCTAAATTCCCTTTCCCCCTCCAGTGTCATATTCATCCCCAGCCACATCCCCCAGCCATTGACTCCTAGGATTTGTGTCACGAAACCCCAGACAGGGCGAAAATGCAAGTGTGCTTGGCACTAATTAGAGCCCTTTTCACCCCCAATCTTCCTGCTCCTTACAACATCTCACAACAGCCCTGGAGCACCCTTCCCATTTGACAGATGGGCAAACTAAGGCACAGAGACAAGAAGGCTTGTGGTTAAGGCCGGGACAGCCACGTGGGCTCTATGGCTGAAATTCCTGTCTCGCTGCAGCTCACTGTGACCTTGGGCGAGTTGCGTTGTGCCTCAGTTCCCCCGCCCCATGTCTGGCTGTCTATTGAGAGCGCAGGTTCTTTGGGGCAGGGCCTGGCTTTGGCTCTGTGGCTGTGCAGTGCCCATAGAATGGGGCCCTGATCCCAGCTGAAGTCCCCATCCCTGGTGAAGTACTACCTTAGTGCCTGTACTAATTGGGCCAACTGTAACCCCAGACCTGAACCTGTCTCTGTGTCTCCTGCCGTGCCCCATGCCCAGAGCACTGTGGGGTTTTAGCTACTACACTAACTCCCCAGGGGTGTCTCTGATTGCAGAGCTGGAGAAGGGTCTGACAGAGGAGCAGATCCAAGTAGCCTGTAAGCAGATCCTGCTGGGCCTGCAATATCTCCACAGCTGCAAGATCATCCACAGGGATCTGAAGGCTGGGAATGTCTTGCTGACCTTGGAAGGAGATGTCAAGCTGGGTGAGACTGTGGGGAAGAGACATGGGCGGGCTGAGCGTGGGGTGTGTCGTGTGTTCAGTAGCAGTACAACACCCCAGTATCCTGCTCTAGGAGGGTGACTGGCTGGAGTGCAGGGAGCTGCCTGCGCCATCTTTCCCCAGTGCTTCTGAAATATACAGGCAATAGGTTCAGTTCCTGTTCTCCTCACAGTAAGTGCATGAGGTTGGTCAGCCTTAACTTGTGTTTGGTGTAAACCCATTGGGGTGTGTGATGCAGCCTGCGCTCTTCCGCTCCCGAACTTTTTGGCAGGTGTTCTGGCCCATCGAGAGAAAAGTGGGGCCCTGGCCCATTACGTTTGCTGCCCCAGCCTTGCCCATTTCACTTCATTTACACAGACTTTACATATGTTTTGGGGAGCCCCCTGAGCTCAGGACCCCAGTACAATGGTTCCCCCATCCGCCTCCCCCATCAGCCATTGGTGTTTCAGCTATTAACCTGGTCATTATGAGCAGCAGCCCAAGGGGAGTGGGGAAGAGGGGAGTGGATTCTGTGTCCACTGTAAGGAGGTTTGCAAGGCTGGTTTAATAGCACAGCCCAAATATTCAGGAGGGAGGAGATCTTCATAGGCGATGAGGGGAATCTAGACACAGCTCTGGGCAGGAACCCAATCGCTGCTGACCATCTCTGCCTGTACACGTTGCTTTGTAAGCGCGGTGCGGGGGGTGGGGGAGAGGCAGAAAATTAGGCCTGATTGCCCTTAATAGTTTTGCCAAAGGAGCTGTATTGGTTAGGAGTGTGAAAAAATCCACTCCCAACCAACATAGCTGTGCCAGCAAAAGCCCCAATGTAGACACAGTTATGCTGGCAAAACTGTCCTTTTGCCAGCTGGCATAGCCTATTTCCTTTGGGGAACTGGTATAAGCTATGCCAGCAAAAGGACTCTGGCTGGCACAGAGGGGTTGCCAGTGTAGCTTTCCTGGTAGAGGCTCCTCTCTAGGGTAGACAAGGCCTTAGTGTAACTAGAAGATGTTAAGAGCCTTCGGGTTCTACTGTATGACGCATTCCACTGAAATTTTATCAGCAGGCGATATAGGACACAGCCAGCCAGGTGCACCGTATTCCCAGAGTGGCTGTAGCAGGGGTGTGTGCGAACACGGGGTCACACTCTTGCTGGGCCACACGCTCGGCTGACGTAACTCCACCGGCAGCAGTGAAGTGACTGAAGTCAGCAGAGTCGTGCCATGCCCCTGTGTTATGGAGTTATGCCCACAGAGAGTTCGGCCCTGGAGACAGTAAAACCGCCCATGCATAGTCATTGATCGTCTTCTCTTCTCTTTATGACGTAGCTGATTTTGGAGTCTCTGCCAAAAACGCCCAAACCCTGCAGCGACGGGCATCCTTCCTTGGGACACCATATTGGTATGTGCAGGCACTGCCTGGGAACAGCAGGGCATTGTGGGTAATGGACTTGGGAACAAAGTTGTTTTCTACTGGCCTTTGGAGCCTGTGGACACGGTGGCAGGTCGGAAATGTTCTGTTCTGTCCCTCCGGCTGTAGGCTGAGCTCCAGGGAGTTGAAAGAGGGGACACTGGTTTCCACTGACATAATTTCAGCAAAAAGTGGCTTTTTGTTGAAAAGGAAAATGTAGCAGAAAAAAGGGTTCTGGATGAAAAATCAGCAGCTGAAAACATTTTGGTAAAAACTTGCTTGTTAATTTTGAAAAACGCTTTGTTTAAAAACTGAAAATGGTTTTCAGAAAACAATTTTTGTCTGTTTCTGAGTCTGACTTTTCCTTGAAAAATGTGAAAAGTTTCACGGGCAATTTTGACAAAACAGAAACAACGATTTTTTTCCCCATAATAAATTGACCAGCTCTGGAAGGTGCAGGATGTGGTGAATTCTGGCTGCCCGAAGAGATTGGGATAGCATCTGCAGCCTTGGCGTGAGCTCAGAACGAGCATGGCTTGTGGCCCTGAGCACGAAAATGGGGCACCCTGCAAGGAACCACCTCCCCTTGGCAGATGCCCCTGTCCCCACTCTCCTCACTTTAGGAGACCCCTGGCACCCACTCGTGGCACAGGTACTGTCCCCCAGCTGGGCAGGGCTGGATGGGATCCATGCAGAACACATCCTCATTTCTGTGCCACTCTCAAGACAGTCTGACATTCTTATTGTTTGCTGCTCTAATGGGGCTGGTGACAGCAAATGCTCAGGGAGATGCTGATGGGGAAACCCATATGTGCACCGGGGCAGAGGTCATTGTGAGCTCATCTCTCTCCCTGGGTGCAGGATGGCTCCAGAAGTGGTGCAGTGTGAGACCTCGAAGGAGAACCCCTATAACTACAAGGCTGACATCTGGTCCCTGGGGATCACTCTGATCGAGATGGCCGAGATGGAGCCCCCCTACCACGAGCTGAACCCCATGAGAGTGCTGCTGAAAATCTCCAAGTCCCAGCCACCCACCTTGCGCTGTCCCAAGAGATGGTGAGTCCATTGACCAGGGAACCCCGACACATGTAGTGCTGGGAACCCACCTCCAGCGTCACGACAGTGATTTACAAGTGTGCTCACCTCCAGCGATTCCCAAACTGCATAGACATGCAGCACCTCTGGGTGGGCACCAGCAGGCAAGTGGGAGGAAGGAAAAGGTTGGCCACCAAAACTGGCGTGAACCTGGACTCTTACTAAAAATGCCTGAAGGCTTTTGCTGTCCATTCACAGCAGTCAGGGCTCCGTTCACAAGGCCCTTAAATAGCAGGGGATCCAGCTGTCCACCTGGGAAGGACAAATAGCTGAGCCCCCCCGTCTGGAGCTTTGAACCCATAGCTCCAGGGAGCAGAAGTATGGCAAACCACAGCCTGGGGCTTGGTACAGCATTGCTGGGGCACAGAGCCAAAACAAGTGCAAGGGATGTGACCAAGGTCATGCAGTGAATCAGTGGCAGAGCTGGGACTAGACCCTAGGAGTTCCAGCTTCCGGGCCACTTCTTAGCCACAAGCTGGGCCTTCTACCCACCACCTGTCAAGGCTTAAAGGGGGGTCCTGGGCTGGGAGCACAGAGCTAGAAGCAGAGCTCAGGGGCTGAGCAGCACGGAGGAGTTTTCACCTATTCAATCCGTCGCTGTGTCCTGCAGGTCTGAGGAATTTAAAGACTTTCTGAGAAAATCGCTGGAGAGGAATCCAGAGATCCGGTGGTCAGCCAGCCAGCTCCTGCAGGTGGGACATCTCCCCGCGGCCACGTCCTCACCGGGCAGGGACAGGGACAGGGACTTGGGGGGGGGGGGGGAGGGGAG
>NC_048299.1:142097066-142204215 GCF_013100865.1 Trachemys scripta elegans
CATACTGGGGCAATAGCGGGGGCGGGGCTAGGCATGCTGGGGGGGATGATGGGGGGGGCAGGCATGCTGGGGGGGAGAGTGGGCGGGACCTGGCATGCTGGGGGGGGAGAATGGGCAGGACCAGGCATGTGGGGGGTGAGAGTGGGTGGGACCGGACATGCTGAGGGGGAGAGTGGGCAGGACCGGGAGTGCTGTGGGGGAGAGTGGGCAGGACCGGGCGTGCTGGGAGTGGGAGTGGGCAGGATTGGGTATGCGGGGCGGGGCGATAGCAGGCGGAGGGTTGGGCCTCAGCTCTCCCTGTGCTTGACTGTTATCTGCCTCAGCAGGGGGAATGTTCCATAGGCTGCGCTGCATGGACAGTGCTCAGGCGTTTCCTGCCTCCCTGCCTGGCCATTCTGGATCAGGTGACGCTCTGAGCCAGGTCCTTGGTGGTGTCAACTGGAACAGCTCCATTGATTTCATTGGCACCAGCTGGGGATCTGCCCCCAGGGCTCCTCTGGGTTAGACAAGGGTGGGTTTCATAAGGTCGCCGTTTAGATTTGGGTGTTCGACAAGAGGCTGCAGCTATCGCTAAACCTTTCTCCTCCTCTTGATCCAACAGCCACACCATGACCACAAAGGCTCCTTCTGCAAGGCCTCCACCAGCAGCCACCACGAGCAGGAAACACCGCCCCAGGCCAGTCAGAGCCTGGTCGGGAGGGAAGGGCAATCAGAAGCAGGCCGGGAGATGGACATGATGGCTCAGCCAGCCAGCCAGCCTCTTCTGCCAGCAGAGGAGAGCAAACGGGAAGAGCAAACGGGGTCGCCAAAGAATCAGATGGGGAGTCCGCTCCCTGCTGGCCAACCTGAGCTCCAAGGACCTGAGGTCAACACCAGTGTCCAGGGGGACTCCGTCCCCTATGGTCCCCAGATGAGGGCAAAAAAAACATCCGACTTCCTGAAACAAATGAGGCGAAAGTCCGCGCCCATGTTTGCAGCTTCCCGGGAGCTGCGCGGCTCCATGAGGCTCCCCTCCCGGAGGCCCTCCGACGTCCTGAAGCTGATGAGACGCAGGTCGTTCTTTGGTGGATTGAAGTCACAAGAAAATGCCAGGGAACAAGGTGGGATCAATGGAGAGCCAGTGGCGCAAACAGCCAGTGGGAAAGATCACGGCGAGGAGCAGTTACCTTCATGTCCTGAGCCTCAGCCATGTGTGGGGCTGCCAGGCACGCTGGAGGAGACAGCGCCAGATCCCTTCCGAACAGCAGCACTCGAACCAGAAGCAGAGAACGACTTTAAAGGGAACCATGAAAAGGAGACCAGCCCTCTAGAGAGCCCAGCCCAAGCAAGAGAACTTTGTACTGGGCCAAATCATTTAGCACCATCTAAAGATCCAACGGAAGGGCAAGAGGTGGAAACAGAAGAAGTAGAAACTGCTGATGATCTGGCCAAGCCTGTATTGGAAGAAACTCAGGCAGGTTTTGAACTCCCTGATTCAAACATAACAGACAGAGTTCCCTCCACAGAAGCAGAAAGTCAACAGGCAGCTGTAGGCCTGGAGGACAGAACCCAGACATGCCCCACTTTGCTCTCAGTGAGTAACATGGAAAACCTATCAAATAGCGATTCTACCAGTAATTTATTGGCTCTGCAGGAATGCACAGGAGCAACTAAGTGGGACTTGTCTGAAGGCTCAGCTGGGATGGGAGAAGGGCAGACCGTGGATGAGACTCCTTCCTCCAGTTCCAGGAAATGGAGGATTCAGGGTGAAAGGACAGAGGAAATACGAAGTCTAGCAAAGAAACATTACCTGGATTGTGCATCTGTGAGCAGCCCTCTTGCAAACCTGGACGTGAGCGAGGGTACACGACTATTAGCAGCTCTAGATCTTTGTCAGACTAGTACTAAAGTTCTGAGCATCAAAGAACCCTTGAGACAGCTCCAGCCCAAAGGTGCTGGAGTGTGTCTAGGTAAGGAAGTGAGAGGGGTTAGATTACAGACTGAAAATTACTCAAATGCAGCAGGAGCACAAGAAGGTGGAAGCCCAGAGACTTCTGGGGAGCTAGCAGAGCAGATACACTGTGAAACTGAGAATGAAAGACTCCCCAAGGAATTAGAGCAGAGTGGTGAGAATTGGCAGCAGGCAGAAACCTTCTCAGTAAAGAATGTAGCCGAAGGAGACATGGAGAACGCAGATGAAAACACAAAGGTGGCATCAGCAACCCTAGAAGAGCTGTGTTGTATGGGAGAGATTGCAGTGACTGAGAATGGAGAGAACAATACAGCGGTCGCTAGCTCTGCTAAGGAGACAGTGGTTCCAGCCAACGAGGAAACAGGGAAGAATGAGGAAGAAACTATAGACAACAATATAAGGGGTCATTTAAATGAAGATCAACATTCAGGAGTGGACACCTCCCCCAAGGAGATCATGGGGCCAGCGCATGAGGAGTCAGAAGGAGATATTGTAAACAAGGTTGTAGAGGAGCATTTAAAGGGAGACCAAAATTCAGTGGTGGACGCATCCAGTCAGGAGATACTGGTACCAGCAAGAGAGGAAGCCCAGGAAGGCAGCATAGAAAATATAACACTTGGTCATTTAAATTTAGAGGATCAAAACCCAGTGGTGGATACCTCCCCCAAGGAGAACCTAGTGCCAGCTAAGGCACACACAGGGGAGAAAGTGGAAGACACTGCAGACAGCCCTAGGGGTGACCCGTTAAATGTTGTTGAGGACAAAGACCATGAAGCTAGGGGAGATGGAAATGGTAGAGAAACAGAGAAGGAAGAGAGACACCCACCCAGAGAAGGTCTGGCAGAGGCGGTTCTGTGTCCAGAAGGGGCCTTGGGGGATGGAGCTGGAAGAGAAGGGAGAAGTGCCCCCCTGGGAAACGGAGCAGGGCTAGAGCCCCAGGGGGAACCTATTGAGCACCCAAAGGTAAGGAAGAGCGTGAGCTTTGCTGAGGCACCCCTGGGATGCCCCGCCTCCCTGAAACAGGCAGCTAATGGAGGAGCAATGAGAGATGGAAAAGATCCCAGTGGTGAGGGAGATTCGACCTTAAACGATGGTTTAATACACAACCGAGAAGAGACGCTGACTTCACCAGGCAATACAGAGTCTGACACGGACCTCCACCTTCCTTCGGCAAGGCTGCGGACCCCGCATTGCGCGCAAGACATCACACAGGTAGGCTGGCACGACACATGAGACTAGAATGCTTTGAATGGGGGGCGGGATGCCAGGGTCTGGGGCGTGGGGCCTTTCGTCTCTAGGGCTTTCTCTGGGCCTGGCTGGGAGGCTCTTAGTCCTGTAGCCATACCCAAAAAACCCTCCTACCCACCTGGCCCCACACAGACCGGCTCCCTGGAATGGAGAAGAACTGATCTGACTGAATCCTGGAGGGAGGTCCCTTTAGATCAGGGCTGAGGCAGAGCCATGGGGAAAGGGGAAGATACTTTTGCTGCCAGGCCTACAAACAGGACTTCATCTTTCCGGGCTCTCCCCCTGGCAACTCTGAGGAGCGCCAACTCCATTTTGAGCCCCGAGGCTGTCTACAATCCATGTTTTATGGATGGGCCGTGCAGCTGGTGCAGGCAGGCAGTGCAGAATGGACCAGGAGCATAGTGCTGTATGGTTTGTCTCACATTCATGGTTAACTGCTACTTTGTCTGGAGGATGTAACAAACCAGAGAAACCACAGACTGTTTCAAGCAGAAACAGATTAAATTGCTAGCACCGAATCCTGCAGCCTTTTTCTCTGTCTGTGCTCCGTGGGACAGATCCTCAGCTGCTGTCGTGCGATGAAGGGCCAAGGACAATTTACACCGGCTGAGGATCTGTTCCAGCATCTGTGGCTGGCTTCACTTGGGGCTTTGCCTGAGCAAGGGCTGAGCACGGACTTGGGGAATTAGCCCAGTGACCAGTGACCCAGTTGGAATGAGGCCCTCCAGATCTGGTCCATAAGAAAAGGGCAATTATGTAAATACATTATCCAGGGAACTGGTGTGTTGGGGTCTCTGGTGCCAGGCTCTGCACTGGTGGTTTGTCATGGTAGCTGTTAATCGACAGCTTTTCCTCACCCCGTGCCAGCTGTGAGGAACAAGGCCTGCTCAGAGCAGGATAGTCTCACTAAGGTTTGGTCCAGGTTCCCTTTTCCTGTGCCAGGAGATGTCAGTTCCACCCTTTCTGGGCAGAGGTCCTGTCCTGATGCCCATTTTCTAGGCCCTTCTGAAAATAGTCAGCAACATCCACACACGTGCCAATTGCTCTGTTTGTCAACCAGACACTAACTGATCTCCCCGCTACAATTCGTTGCTCCTTGCTTTCATGCTTGGTCCTATTCAGAGTGAATAGGCAAACCTTCCAGAGGGCCAAACCGTGACGTCCTTACAGAGCAGGAGTAGGAGCGGAGGCTATCACAGCTACAGAGGCAGCAGTAGTAGTGACCCAAGAAATGGAAGAGACAATGAAGATGACTGGATGGGGAAGCTGCGGGATGTACATTATCCTGGAGCAGGTACCAGAAAAGAGCTTTGTTTGTGTGAAGTGCTGCTGATAGATGGGATGGAAGAGAAGATCCAAGGTTTGGAGATGCAGGTAGAAACTATGGTTGAATTTTCAAAGGGGATTTGAATGGATGAAGAAGGGAAGGCAAGAGGAAGGAGGCTGAAGGGAAAACTCAAGACTTGGAGATGCAAGCTGGACTGGAGAACTGTGAGGGTAAAAGGGCCAGTGGAAGCATGTGACTATGAGAACAAGCCGAGGAAACAACTAGTGAGTGAAGGAGAAATAGAGCTGAGGAAGAGGTTTGCTGAGTTGGAAAGTGAAGGGGCATGGCAGAGAGGGCGAGAGGGCCAGGAAGAAGAGAAGAGCAGCTAGTCTTACAAGAAGAGGGGAAAAGTCAATGGAGATACCTGGATTTCTGAGCCCCAGGAGGACAGAGGATGATTTGCAGAACATTGCAAGTGAGAGTAAAGGACAAAAGGCAGCCTGAAAGAACAGAAGGCTGGAGAATCTCACCAACACCAGGAAGAGGAAGGTCTATTCAATTGGGGACTCCCTACTAAGAAGAACAGACAGGCCTGTCACCAGAGTTGATCCAGAGTACAGAAGGGTGCACTGTCTGACGGGAGCTAAGATACAGGATGTGGACCTGAGGCCAAAGAGGGTCCTAATGTGAACAGGAAAGAATCCACTGACTTTCCTTCATGTGGGAACAAATGACACAGACACTTAAGGAAATGGAGGCTTAGATGATCTTCAGTGGGATTGTACCTGTCCCCAGAAGAGGAAAGTGAAGGTGAGACAAGATGATGATCAACAGATGCTCAGGCATCTGGAGGGCTTTGGGATGTTTGGCCGCTGGGAGGCATTCACTGACAGAGGACTGTTCTCCTGGGATGGACTCCACCTGAGTAGGGAGGAAAATAGACTTCTGGGATGGAGGTTGACACAACTGATTAAAAGAGCTTTAAACTAGGAATTTGGGGGAGATGGTTGGGAGATGCTCATGTAATCTCAACACCTGATTCTAATATTGAGCGGGAGGAAAATCAAGTAAGAGGATATAGCAATGGAGAAAGGAACAACAGAGGGCAAGAGAGTGGACATCAAGAGGAAAGACAGTGTTGATATCAATGTCACTAAATCTGGTAGGTGATATTGGCGATGATCTGGTGAGGAATTTGGACGAAGCTGAGCGGAAACAACTCAGATAACTGTACACCAATGCAAGGAGCCTGGGTAACAAAATGGAGGAAGTAGAGCTACTGGTGCAGGAAGATTAAACCAGACGTGAGCAGGATAACGGAAACATGGTGGGATAGTAGTCATGAGTGGAGCACAGGTATTGAAGGGCACCTGCTATTCAGGAAAGACAGAAATAAAGGTAGAGGCGGTGGAGTAGCATTGTATATTAATGACAAGGTAGACTGTAAAGAAATTAGAAGTGATGAAATGGATAAAACAGAATCTGTTTAGGTAAAAACACTTTGGGGAAAAGAGGTACCAGAGGCTCCACTGGGATAATGCTTGGGGTATGCTACAGACCCCCAGGATCCAATCTGGATATGGATAGAAATTGCTTTTATTTCTAATGAAATACATACTACTGGGAATTGTGTGATTATGGGAGACTTTAACTTCCCAGATATAGATTGGAGGAGAAGTGCTGCTAATAACAGTAGGGCCTAGGTTTTCCTGGCTGTGACAGCTGACAGATTCTTCACCCAATAATCACCGAACCTACAAGAGGCGATGCCATTTTAAATTTGATATTGGTGAGTAGTGAGGACCTCACTGAAGAGTTGGTTATAGGGGACAACCTTGGTTAGAGTGATCATGAGCAAATTCAGTTTAAACTAAATGGAAGGATAAACACAAATCGATCTGCAACTAGGGGCCTTGATTTCCAAAGGGCAAATTTGAAAACATGAAGGGAATTAGTTAGAGAAGCGGGCTGGACTGAAGAACTCAACGATCTGAATGTGGAGGAGGCTTGGAATTACTTTAAGTCCAAGTTGCAGAAGCTATCTGAAGCCTGCATCCCAAGCAAGGGGAAACAATTCATAGCGAAGGGTTACAGACCAAGCTGGCTGAACAAGCATCTCAAACAGGCGATTGAGAGAAAGCAGAGAGCCTACAAGGAATGGAAGAAAGGATGGATCAGCAAGGAAAGCTACCGCTCAGAGGTCAGAAACTGTAGAGGTAAAGTGAGAACTGCCAAGAGCCAAGCAGAGTTGGACCTAGCAAAGGGAATTAAAACCAACAGTGAAAGGTTCTATAGCCATATAAATAAAAAGAAAACAAGGAAAGAAGTGGGACCGTTGAGCACTGAGGATGGGGTGGAAATTAAAGATAATCTAGGCCAGGACACAAGGCCTACACAAAAACTTTGTCTCAGTTTTTAATAAGGATAATGAGGATCTTAGGGGTAGTGGCAGGGTAGCTAATGGAAATGAGGATATGGAAGTAGAAATTACCACATGCAAGGTAGAAGTCAAACTCAAACAGCTTAACAGGATCAAATTGGGGGTCCCGGATAATCTCCATCCAAGAATATTAAAGGAACCAGCACATGAAATTGCAAGCCCAATAGCAAGGATTTTTAATGAACCTGTAGACTCGGGAGGTCGTACTCTATGACTGGAGAATGGCTAATATAGTGCCTATATTTAAGAAATGGGGGGAAGTATTCCAGAAAACTATAAACCTGTTAGTTTGACCTCAGTTGCCTGCAAGGTCTTAGAACAAATTTTGAAAGAGAAATAAAGTAGTTAAGGACACAAGGGTAAATGGTAATTGGGATAAAATACAACATGGTTTTACAAAAGGTAGAGAGTTCCAGACCAACCTGATCTCCTTTTTTGAGATGGTAACTGATTTTTTAGCCAAAGGAAATGCAGTAGATCTAATCTGTCTGGATTTCAGTAAGGCATGTGATACAGTTCCACATAGGAAATTATTAGTTAAATTGAAGAAGATGGGGATTAATACAAGAGCTGAAAGGTGGGTAAGGAACTGTTTAAAGGGGAGACTACAGTGGGTCATGCTGAAAGGTGAACTGTCAGGCTTGAGAGAGGTTCCTCAGGGATTGGTCTTGAGGCTAATCTTATTTAACATTTTCATTCATGAATTTAGCACAAAAAGTGGGAGTGTGCTAATAAAATTTGTGGATGACACAAAGGTGGGAGGTATTGCCAATCCAGAAGAGGACCAGAATATCATACAAGAAGATCTGGATGACCAAGAAAACTGACGTAATAGAAATGGATGAAATTTAATAGTACACAGTGAAAGGGCCATGCACTTAGGGACTAACGACAAGAATTTTTGCTATAAACTGGGGACGTATCAGTTGGAAGTGACAGAGGAGAAAGACCTGGGTCTATTGGTCGATCACAGGATGACTGTGAGTTGCCAATGTGATGTGATTATGACAGACTAATTCAATCCTAGGTTGCATCAGGTGAGGTATTTCCTGTAGAGACTGGGAAGTGTTAGTACTGTTATACATGGCACTGGTGAGACCTCATCTGGAATATCGTGTGCAATTCTGGTCTCCCATGTTTAAGAAAGATGAATTCAAACTGAAACAGGTACAGAGAAGGGCTACTAAGGTTTTTCGTTCCTCAGATCATCCATCTTATGAGAGGGGACTCAAAGAGCTTGGTTTGTTCAGCCTAACCAAACGTAGGCTGAGGGGAGATATGATTGCTCTCCATAAATACATCCGAGGGATAAATACCAGTGCAGGAGAGGTGTTATTTAAGTTAAGGGCCAATGTTGGCACAAGAACAAATGGCTATAAACTGGCCATCAACAAGTGTAGGCTTGAAATTCGATGGAGGTTTCTAACCATCAGAGGAGTGAAGTTCTGGAACAGCAGTTCTGGGGAGCAGTGCAGGGCAAAAAACCTAACTGGCTTCAAGACTGCGCTTGATAAGTGTATGGAGGGGATGGGATGGTGTTACTGCCTACAATGGAATGTAGCCAATCTGCAACTTTTAGCAGCAAATATCTCCAAAGGCTGGAGATGGGACACTAAATGAGGAGGCTCTGAGTTACTACAGAGAATTCTTTTCCAGGTATCTGCTGGATTGATCCTGCCCACATGTTCAGGGTCTAACTGGTCACAATATTTGGGGTCAGGAAGGAATTTTCCTTCAAGTCAGATTGGCAGAGACCCTGGAGTTTTTTCACCTTCCTCTGCAGCGTGGAGCATGGGTCACTTGCAGGTTTAAACTAGTGTAAATGGTGAATTCTCTGTACCTTGAAGTCTCTAAAGTATGATTTGAGGACGTCAGTAACTCAGCCAGAGGTTGCTCAGGCTGTGATTTGGCTTCGCTGGGAGTTCCCCTGAGTAAGAACAGAGCATCTCCCTGGTCTGAGTGATACATAAGCAAGTGGAATTATGTGGTGGAGGTTCAAGCTGCCTCCACATCAGCTGTTTTGTTGGGTTTGTCTCTTTGAATGATTGGATTCTAGGCTTGTTGTGAACATAATCCCCTGTTTCTGGTCTCAGGAGGCTGTCTCCCTAAGAAGAACAGTGAAGAAAACCAGGAAGTTTGTTGTGGATGGGAAGGAGGTCAGCGTGACAACCTCAAAGACCATCAGCGAGGTGGATACAAAGGGCGAGAAGATGCGCTCAGCTCGGTAAGGGGCACTTGGCCGACTGGGAGGGGATATAGCCGAATGATGACAGCAGGGGCTCTCAGGGTGGGGGCTGAGAGCATCCTGCCCTTCCCATATTGTTAAATAGGAGATGGGAAGGGCAAGTCATGATGCAGAAAAGGGAACATCACCTGGGCAGGGTGAGAAGCACGGGGGTTAGAGCATGAGAGGGGAGGGTTAGATTCTGCTCACAGCTCAGCCACTGACTGGCTGAGCAAGTCACCTTCTGTTTTAGAGCACCCCAGTGTGTGCTGGTGTGTGGTCTCAGAGGGACGTCTGCAGACAGTGTGTGCTGGCATGTGGGAGGCTGTCTGCAGACAGCGCGCGCTGGGGTCTGGGAGGGACATCTGTACAAATGTTGGACGTTGTTGTGGGCAGTAGCTCATCATAAGTAAAGGAGAGTGTGTGCAGGAACGTTTCTAATCCCCATACATGTTCGCAGTTATTGCATCCCAGTTACTGAGGACGCTGGTGTTACTCCAGGAATGAATTTGGCCTAAAGGTTTCAAACCTTTTTCTATAGCCACATTTACACTCAGGGTGGCAGCTGCCCTGCCAATCTGCGGCTCCAGTGGGAAGAGGCAGGAAACCGTCCAAACACGGGGGAGTTCTATATCTGCACAGGGCTAGATTCTCTAGTGGCGCCACTCCATTGAAGTCAGTGGAGTTTGCAAACTTGTGGTAAAACTCAAGAGCAGGCTTCCCTGTGAAATTGTCAGTGTGGCTAGAGCCAGAGCTGGGCCAGTCTCACCTCAGGAGACAAATAAAAAACCATTTGGGGTCGAGTTTGGTTCTGAAAATGGCTGAAGTTTCAGGAGGTTGCTTATTGCTTGGCAATGCACCTCCCCACCATTGCCCTGTCTGTGGGTCTGTCTCCCGGTTGCCAGGCGCCAGGAGCTGCATGAACTCCGCCTTCTCCAGAAGGAAGAGCAGCGAGCCCAGAGCCAGCTGGAACAGAAGCTCCATCAGCAGCGGGAGCAGATGTTCCGCCACATTGAGCAGGAAATGACGGTAACCACCTTAGCGGCTGTCAGCCAGGCCCTGCGAGTGGCGCTGCCAGGCTGGGCAGGCCCACGGCCCCTGGGGCAGGGTGTGACTGCTCTCATCTCCATGGCGTAGTCGTATGCTGTTCAGAGCTTGAGGAGCTTGGGGACCTTGGGGGAGGGATAGCTCAGTGGTTTGAGCATTGGCCTGCTAAACCCAGGGTTGTGAGTTCAATTCTTGAGGGGGCCATTTAGGGATCTGGGGCCTGGGGATTGGTCCTGCTTTGAGCAGGGGGTGGGACTAGATACCTCCTGAGGTCCCTTCCAACCCTGATATTCTACAATTCTATGAACTGAAAATCATCACAGGTCTCAATCCCTCCTATTCCCAGCTCCCAATCCAGCACTGCTCCAGATGGGACATGCTTAGTGTGACTGTATTTCCCAAAGGGAAAACAGGACAGTGCATGGGGCTAGCGCAAGGTCCCCTCCCCCTGGTGCAGGGCCTGTGCTCTGCACAGAGCTCAGCATCTCGCTGGAGTCGTGCACCGGCTCGTGTCCCCCGCGTTGGGTGGCTGCACTTCCCAGCGCCTCGAGGGACACCCAGTGCGGCAGGAGCCCAGAGGTGTGGAGCCAGGAGCTTGCCTAGGAACTGCAATCCCTGCAGTTCAGAGAGGCTGATGCTGTCTGGGGCTCGGCCCCTCTTATGTCCCCCGATATTATTTGATTCGGTGAGTGGGAGGAACACGCATGTAAGCTCCCTGCTCTGCACACACACAGAGTAAGAAGCACTATTATGACCATGAGGTGGAGAGCCTGGAGAGGCACCATCGGCAGGCTCGGGAGCGCCAAGAGCACGAGTTCACCACCAGGCTACGCGATGAGGCCAAGCGGCTGAAAGCCCTGCAGGAGAAGGACTATGGCAAGAAGCTGTTGGCCTTCAGGGGCAACAGGCGAGAGGTACCCCACGTGCGGAGACCCAGACCACAGAACCTACTGCCCCCGTGCCAGTGGGACCTCGATCTCCCCCCACCCCTCGCCAACGGGAACTAGGGATCCTCCCCTCCCCTCCCCTGAGCCAATGGGAACTAGGGATCCTTCCCTCCTCCAAGCCAATGGGCATTAGGGATCCTCCCCTCCCCTGAGCCAATGGGAACTAGGGATCCTCCCCCAAGCCAATGGGAACATCTCAGCTCAGGCGGCAAGTTTTCCCTGTGCCTACCGCTGAGGTTATTTTCATGCTGTGGGTAGCTCTGGGTCCCATGATGGTCCTTGTATTGCTGTTTCAGCACGAAGGCAGGATTTATAACAACTGGAGCCCAGAGGGCAGAGATCCCAGCCTCGGTCTGTGTGGTCCATGCGCTGTTCTAGTTTAGCTGCAAAGCTGGGATTTTCCATAGGGCGGAAGGGCGGGGATTGGAGCTCCTTTGGGCCCATGGAAAAGCCCAAGCCTCAGGGAATAAGGTCCATTGCATAGACACTATAACAGCAAACGTGAGCTGGCCTCCTGCCGAATGTTCTAATGTCAGTGTCCACATCCAGATGCCAGCTAGCCAGGAGCGTGTGAAACACCATCCCTCGTTGGGTTTGCTGCAGGAATTGCTGTGTGAAATTCCTTGCCCTGCTGATGCGGGCGGTCAGAGCAGATGAGCAGGAATGGCCCCACTAGCCCTATGCGTACTGACCACAGGCATTCAAGATAAGCAGGCTGATAAACGGGGGCAGGGCAGCCTAGATGCACAGCCACTGACCATGACAGGTCCCAGCTGATGGAGCTGGCACATGGCAGCAGCTCCCCACAGCAGCTGAACTGGGGAATCTGCACTAGCCAGCTGATGAGCTAATGGGCTGCGATAGTTTTGAGAATTTGGCTGCTCTGGGGCCAAACCCTTATGTTTCCCTCTGGCAGGAGCAGAGATTTCTGCAGCAGCAGCAGGAGGAGCTCAACCTGGCCTTGCAGAAAGTCGTGCAGGAGCACAAGAAGAAAGTGACCTCTATCGAGTGGGAGTGCGTCAGCAAGATCCACAGCCTCAGGAGAGGTAGAGCTGAGCTCTGGGAGGGATAAGGGCTGAGATGCAGAGATAAGAGAAATGTCTGGCTTGGAAGGGACCTTAGGAAGTCATCAAGTCCAGGCAGGACTTGTGACTTGGCAGGACTTGTGTCGGGGCAGGACCAAGTAAACCTAGACCACGTGGCCCATCAGGGTAATCCGCTGGCAGGCCGTGAGACATTTTGTTTACGTTGACCATCCGCGGGCACGGCCACCCACAGCTCCCAGTGGCTGAAGTTCGCCGTTCCCAGCCAATGGGAGCTGCGGGAAGAGGCGGTCAGCACGTCCCTGCGGCCCGCATCTCTTCCCATGTTATTCCTAAAGTGCAGCACCCAAAATTGTACACAGTACTCCAGCTGAGGCCTCACCAATGGCAAGTAGGGCAGGACAATTACCTCCCATGTCTTACATACTATGCTCCTGTTAATACACCCCAGAATGATAGTAGCCTTTTTCACAGCTACATCACGTTGTTGACCTATATTGGATTTGTGATCCACGACAACCCCCCAAGATCCTTTTCAGCACTAGGACGGCCTAGCCAGTTAGTGCCCATTTTGTAGTTGTGCATTTGATTTTTCCTTCCTCTGTGTATTTTGCCCTTGACTGTATTGAATTTCATCTTGTTGATTTCAGACCAATTCTCCAATTTGTCAAAGGTCATTTTGAATTCTAATCCTGTCTTCCAAAGTGCCAGCAACCCCTCCCAGCTTGGTGCCATCTGCAATTTTTATAAGCATACTCTCCTCTCCATTAGCCAAGTCATTAATGAAGATATTGAATAGTGCCGGACCCAGGACTGACTCCTGCAGGACCCCACTAGATACATAAGAACATAAGAGTGGCCATACTGGGGCAGACCAAAGGTCCATCTAGTCCAGTATCCTGTCTTCCGACAGCAGCCACTGCCAGGTGCCCCAGAGAGAATGAACAGAACAGGCAATAAACAAGTGATCCATCCCCTGTCGCCCATTCCCAGCTTCTGGCAAACAGAGGCTAGGGACACCATCCCTGCCCTGCTAATAGTCATTGATTCATAGATTCATAGACTCTAGGACTGGAAGGGACCTTGAGAGGTCATCGAGTCTAGTCCCCTGCCCTCATGGCAGGACCAAATACTGTCTAGACCTATGGACCTATCCTCCATGAACTTATCTAGTTCTTTTTTGAACCCTATTATAGTTTTGGCCTTCACAACGTCCTCTGGCAAAGAGTTCCACAGGTTGACTGTGTGTTGTGTGGAAAAATATTTCCCTCTGTTTGTTTTAAACCTGCTGCCTATTAATTTCATTTGATGACCCATAGTTCTTGTGTTATGAGAAGGAGTAAATAACACTTCCTTATTTACTTTCTCACATCAGTTATGATTTTATAGGCCTCAATCATATCCCACCAGTCATCTCTTTTCCAAGCTGAAAAGTCCCTGTATTATTAATCTCTCCTCATACTGAAGCCGTTCCATACCCCTAATAATTGTTGTTGCCCTTTTCGGAAACTTTTCCAATTCCAATATATCTTTTTTGAGATGGGGCAACCACATCAGCACTCAGTATTCCAGATGTGGGCATACCATGGATTTATATAGAGGCAATATAATATTTTCTGTTTTATTATCTATCCCTTTCTTAAAGATTCCCAACATTTGGTTTGCTTTTTTTACTGCCACTGTACATTGAGTGGATGTTTTCAGAGAACTATCCATGACTCCAAGATCTTTCTTGAGTTTAACAGCTAATTTAGACCCCATCATTTTATATGTATAGTTGGGTTTATGTTTTCCAATGTGCATTACTTTGCATTTATCTACATTGAATTTCATCTGCCATTTTGTTGCCCAGTCACCCAGTTTTGAGAGATCCTTTTCTAGCTATTTGCAGTCTACCTGGGATTCAACTATCTTGAGTAGTTTTGTATCATCTGCAAATTTTGGCACCTAACTGTTTACCCCTTATTCCAGATCATTTATGAATGTGTTGAACAGGACTGGGCCCAATTCAGACCCCTGGGGAACACCACTATTTACCTCTCTCCATTCTGAAAACTCACCATTTATTCCTACCCTTTTTTCCCTATCTTGTTACCAATCCATGGGAGGACCTTCTCTCTTATTCATGACTGCTTACTTTACTTAAGAGCCTTTGGTGAGGGACCTTGTCAAAGGCTTTCTGAAAATCTAAGCACACTATATCCACTGGATTCCCCCTTATCCACATGCTTGTTGACCCCCTCAAAGAATTCTAGTAGATTGGTGAGGCATGATTTCCCTTTACTAAAATCATGTTGACTCTTTCCCAACAAATTATGTTCATCTATGTGTCTGACCATTTTGTTCTTCACTATCGTTTCAACCAGTTTGCCCAGTACAGGCTTACTGGCCTGTAATTGCTGGGATCACCTCTGGAGCCCTTTTTAAAAATTGGCTTCACATTAGCTATCCTCCAGTCATTTAGTACAGAATCTGATTTAAATGATAGGTTACAGACTACAGTTATTAGTTGTGCAATTTCACATTTGAGTTCCTTCAGAACTCGAGTGAATACCATTTGGTCCTGGTGACTTATTACCGTTTAGTTTATCAGTTTGTTCCAAAACCTCCTCTAATGACACCTCAGTCTGGGACAGTTCCTCAGATGTCACCTAAAAAGAATGGCTCAGGTTTGGGAATCACTCTCACATCCTCAGCCAGGAAGACCGATGCAAAGAATTCATTTAGTTTCTCTGCAATGGCCTTTTTGTCCTTGAGTGATCCTTTAGCATCTCGATCGTCGAGTGGCCCCACTGGTTATTTAGCAGGCCTCCAGCTTCTGATGTACTTTTAAAATGTTTGCTATTCTTTTTTGAGTCTTTGGCTAGCTGTTCTTCAAATTCTTTTTTGGTCTTCATAACTGTATTTTTACATTTCATTTGCTACAGTTTATGTTCCTTTCTATTTTCCTCACTAGGATTTAACTTTCACTTTTTAAAGGATGCCTTTTTGCCTCTCACTGCTTCTTTTACTTTGTTGTTTAGCCATGGTGGCACTTTTTTGGTTCTCTTACTATGTTTTTTAATTTGGGGTATTTATTTAAGTTGAGCCTCTATTATGGTGTCTTTAAAAAGTTTCCATGCAGCTTGCAGAGATTTTACTTTTGGTGCTGTACCTTTTAATTTCTGTTTCACTAACTTCCTCATTTTTGTGTAGTTCCCCTTTCTGAAATTAAATGCTACAGTGTGGGGCTGCTGTGGTGTTTTCCCCGCCACAGGGATGTTAAATTTAATTATATTATGGTCACTATTACCAAGCGGTTCAGCTATATTTATCTCTTGGACCAGATCCTGTGACCACTTAGGACTAAATCAAGCATTGCCTCTCCTCTTGTGGATTCCAGGACTAGCCAATCCAAGAAGCAGTTATTTAAGGTGTCAAGAAACTTTATCTCTGCATCACGTTCTGAGGTGACATGTACCCAGTCAGTATGGGGATAGTTGAAATCCACCATTATTATTGAATTTTTTATTTTTATAGCCTCTCTAATCTCCCTGAGCATTTCACAGTCATTATCACCATCCTGGTTGGTAATATATCCCTACTGCTATATTCTGCTTATTCAAGCATGGAATTACTATCCACAGAGATTCTATGGTACAGTTTGGTTCATTTAAGATTTTTTACTTCATTTGATTCTACACTTTCTGTCACATATAGTGCCCCTCCCCCACCAGCACGACCTGTTCTGTCCTTCTGATATATTTTGTACCCTGATATTACTGTGTCCCATTGAGTATCCTCATTCCACCAAGTTTCTGTGATGCCTATTACATCAATATCCTCATTTAATACGAGGCACTCTAGTTCACCCATCTTGTTATTTAGACTTCTAGCATTGGTATATAAGTACTTTAAAAACTTGTCACTTTTTAGCTGTCTGCCATTACATGATCTAATTGAATGGGACTTTTTTCATTTGACTGTTTCTCATCGGATCTTACCTGTATTTCATCATTTTCCATCCTCTCCTGCTTACTAGGACATAGAGAATTTCCATTAACGGATCCTCCCCTAAGGGGTGTCCCTGTCCGAACCACGTGCTCTTCTGCACCTGTCGGTTTTCCCCCAGCCCTTAGTTTAAAAACTGCTCTACGACATTTTTAATGTTAAGTGCCAGCAATCTGGTTCCATTTTGGGTTAGGTGGAGCCCATCCTTCCTGTATAGGCTCCCCCTTTCCCAAAACTTTCCCCAGTTCCTAATACATCTAAACCCCTCCTCCCTACACCATCGTCTCGTCCACGCATTGAGACCCTGCAGTTCTGCCTGTCTAACTGGCCCTGCGCATGGAACAGGGAGCATCTCGGAGGATGCAGCCATGGAGGTCCTGACGTCAATCTCTTACCTAGCAGCCTAAATTGGGCCTCCAGAACCTCTCTCCTACTTTTCCCTATGTCATTGGTACCTACATGTACCACGACCACCGGCTCCTCCCCAGCTACACATACGTCTGTCTAGATGTCTCGAGACAGGCAGGCAAGTCACCATGCGATTCTCCCGGTCATCACAAACCCAGCTCTCTATGTTTCTAATGATCGAATTGCTCATTACTAACACCTGCCTTTTCCTAATAACTGGAGTTCCCTCCCCTGGAGGGGTATCCTCAGTGCGAGAGGATATCACGACATTATCTGGGAGGAGGGTCCCAACTATGGGATCATTTCCCTCTGCTCCAGTTATATGTTCTCCTTCCCTGAGACTTTCATCCTCCTCAACAGCACAGAGGTTGTCAGACCAGGAGTGGGACCATTCTATTGTGTCCCGGAAAGTTTCATCTGTGTACCTTTCTGTCTCCCTTAGCTCCTCCAGTTCAGCCACTCTGGTCTCCGAAGCCTATACATGGTCTGTGAGGGCCAGGAACTCCTTGCACCGAATGCACATATACACCGTCTGCCCATAGGGCAGGTAATCTTACATGCTGCATTGGGTGCAATAAACTGGGTAGCCCCCCTCTGTTGCTGGATGTCTGCCTGCATTCTCTTTATACGCCTGCAGCTTGTTCCTTTGTTGATGTTTTGTTTTTGGTTTTAAGTTTAAAGAATGTTAAGTGTATCTAGCCCCTCCACACAATCCCCCTCTAAAGCAAACACACCACAAACACAAACACACACACTACAGACAACAAACTTACCCCAAGGGTCATGTAATTGCTCCTCCTTCACCTGGAGAACTCGCAAAACTCCCCTATGAGCCGCTCCTGGTCACTAGCTCCTCTGGTCACTGGGTTTTTTAAAGTCCTGGTCTTCCTGAGTAGCCCCGCCCCCTGGTTAAGGGTCAATGGGTGCTAAAGGGCTTAGGGATCAAAGCCTCCTTAAGAAGCTCTCAGCCTTGCCTAGCAAACCGCTAGGCTCAGCCCACCCCAAACAAACAGACCATGTGGTATATTTCAATCAAGCAGCAAGCACACCATGCCCTCCATAGAACCCTGTTATCCTCCAGGTGCTGACAGATTATTTAAGAATTTGTTCCACTATCTTTCCAGGTTTCAAATTTAGGCTGAGTGGTCTATAATTCCTTGGGGCCTTTTTGTTCCCCTTTCCGGTGTTTGCCTCTCTCCAGTCTTCTGGGACCTCACCCCGTCCTCCATGAGTTCTTGACGAGAGTTACTAGTGGTTCCGAGGTTGCTTCAGCTAGTTCCTTAAGAACCCCAGGATAAATTTCATCAGACCCTGTCCACTTGAGTACATCTAACTTATCGAACTATTCTTTAACCTGTTCTTTCCCTATTTTGGCTTGAATTCCTTCCCCCTGGTTGTTAGTAATTAATATTATTGAGTAGCTGGTCACCCTTCACCTTTTTACTGACGCCTGAAACAAAACAGGCATTACACACCTCAGCTTCCTTGCTGTCCTCACTGAATAGCTCTCCTTCCCCACTAAGCGGAGGACTTGCACTTTTCTTCATCTTTCCCTTGCTCCTAGTTCAGGGGTGAGCAAAGTTGATGATTTAGTTGGGGATTGGTCCTGCTTTGAGCAGGGGGTTGGACTAGATGACCTCCTGAGGTCCCTTCCAACCCTGGTATTCTATGATTCTATAATCCAGCCCATCAGGGCTTTCAATTTAGCCCGCGGGATTGCCAGCCCCATGGCGCAGTGGGGCTAAGGCAGGCTTCCTGCCTGCCCTGGCCCTGTGCCGCTCCCGGAAGCGGCCGGCACCACGTCCCTGCGGCCCCTGGGGAGCAGGGAGACAGAGGACTCCATGCGCTGCCCTCGCCTGCAGGCACCGCTCCTCCCCCCCCCCGCAGCTCCCATTGGCCAGGAACAGGGAACCGCGGCCAATGGGAGCTTCGGGAGTGGTACCCACAGGTGAGGGCAGTGCACAGTGGAGCCGTCTGCCCCACCCCACACCCAGGAGCCATTGCCAGACACGCTGGCCACTTCCAGGAGCAGCGCGGGGCCAGGACAGGCAGGGAGCCTGCCTTAGCCCCGCTGCCACCCTGGAGCTGCTCGAGGTAAGCAGCGCTGGGCAGAGCCTCCACCTCGAACCGCTCCTGCACACCGCATCCCAACCCCCTGCCCTGAGCCCCATTCTGCACACCGCACCCCCTCCCACAGCCCGTACTCCTTCCCATACCCAACCTCCTGCCCCAGCCCTACATTCATGGCCCTGCATACAATTTCCCCACCCAAATGTAGCGTATTTAAAGACCCTCGTCTTCATGCTGGTGTAGAGGAAGAAGGCACATCAGGGCTGTACGGCTCTGGGGAGTCAGCTACACGCAGGAGTTGTGTGGCTATTCACTGCCCAGGGCAAAACCCACCAGACACGCCGGCCGCTGAGGGAGGGCCAGGGGACTGCTGAGGGCTCGGTAGGGGGTGGGGGCTAGGTGGGACTCTGACGAAAGAAGGGATGAGACCAGGGACCTGAGGGCACTTCTCTGCCCTTCCCAGCCCGGGAGGCCGTGGTGTGGAGCGTGGAGCAAGGCCACCTGCAGGAGAAGTATCATCTCTTCAAGCAGCAGGTGAAGGAGCAGTACTCGCTCCAGCGGCAGCAGCTCAGCAAGCGGCACGAGAAGGTGAGTGCGGGGCTGGCTGCTGTGTGGTTGGCAGCACAAACGCGGCCCCCTCCACGGGAACGTGAGGCCGGGCGAGGCCTTGGGGCATCCATCAGCACTGCAGCTGAACCGTGCAGGGGCCATGGAACCAACAGAGGCTGGACCAGTGGGATTCTGGGGTGGTCGGTATCAACAAGGAAGGACTAGAGCCACCTGGGCCAGTGGGACACAGGAGCCCTGGGCAGGCAGCATGCTCAGCCCCAGAGCAGCGCTCTTCCTCCCCACACAGCCTCCTCCCTCAGCTGCCCCTGCCCCTGCCCTCCTCCTCCTCCAGGGCTCCGGTCCTAACCCAGACTGGGCTCCTGTCTGGGGCTCTGGGCTAGGGATGAAAGAGGGTCCTGTGGTGGGGCAGGAGGGAGCCCAGCAGCCAAGCTCTCCTCTCAGCTCAGCTGCAGCCCGCGGCTCCCCATCCAGGCCTGGCAGAGGGGGTGCCAGCCTGGGAGGGGAGAATTCTGCTACCCCCTGCTTGGAGCCATGCGAAGGCGGCGAGCAGGAGGAAGGGGTAATGGTGGGTCACGTTCTAAGCACCCGGGCCTGTCCCATCCCGGTGGTCGGCCCCTGATGCCTGCGCACGCCTCTCTGCTAGGAAACCGAGCGGATGAGCCGCTTCCACCTCCTCCTGCTGGACGAGCTGAGGAACCAGCAGGCGCAGCAGCACGCTCAGCTGCTGAAAACCCAGCGTGGGGACGCCAAGCTCCGCCTAGCCATGTTCAAGGAGAGTCTGAAGATCCAGGAGGTGACGGGCGCTGAGCAGAAGGACAAGACCAAGCAGGTACTGACCCCCAGCAGTCCCCACCCCCGCCAAGCGCCTTCTCCAGGGGGGTGGCAGGCCCAGCATGGCCAAAGGCTGCTGCCAGCGCAGAGCCCACGTCACCAGGGCACTGGGGAGATATCTGGGAGCCAGGGAGAGGATGATGCCTTCTCGGCTGTGGGCCCAGGGACAGAGCCACTGCACAGCTCCCGGCCCAGAGCTGAATGACCCTCGTGGCTGGAGTATGTCCCCTCTGCTAGGAGGGAAGGACAAGAGAGTCCATGGGATGGAGTCACCAGCAGCTGGCCTGCTGCCGAACCCCACAGCACATGGGGGACCGGGGCTGGGCAGGCTCCTGGAGCTCCACTTCCCTCCCGGCTCTGCGCTGAATGGCCTCGCTGAGGCCAGCCGGGCCTTGGGCATCCTGCAGGGGATGCAGCATCTGGCCAGCAGCAGCCGTGTCCCAGCTGTGTGTAAGCGGGGGAATGGGCCCGCTACTGGGGGGAACTTTCCTGGCTTACACATGACCCCAGTGAAGGGGGCTAGTGAAAGGATCTGAGTCCTCGCTCCCACTCCCTTTACCCAGAGCCCTGCCTGACCTCGAGGGCTCCCCTTCCATCTCCTGGGTGGCAGAGTCCTCGTAACCCTGACGAGGCTGGGCCCAGGGTTCCTGGGGGGCTCAACCCCCAACCTTGTCATGGTTACTTAGGACAGGGGCTGGGGTGTCCCCACTCTGGGGTGCTCTCTCTGCACTGGGCACCTCCCTGACCCACTGATCATTACATACAGTTCAAAACAAATACGATTTATTTAACAGCAACCAATTAAAAAATAAAGAAAAATGGGAAAGGTGAAAGGAAAACCCGTCACCCTGCTCTGTGGCCCGGGGACATCACAACCAGCGTCTCGGGGATGTCAGGGAAGTTCAGTCTGTTCCCCACACGTCCCAGGCCCCTGCCCAGGCCCTGGCTGTGCTGCAGGGATGCTGCGGGTTGGACACTTGCTCTGGCGGTGTCCACACGCCCTCAGGTGCTAGGTGGCAGGGTCCTTCTTCCCAGCGTCACCCCTGCCCCGTCGGGGTTACGATCCGTCTCCAAGTCTGGCCTGCAGGGCCTCTGGGCTGGGGGCATCTCCCTGCGCTGGGCCTGCTGTCCAGGGTCCCCCTCGCTCTGCCCAGCTGCTCACCCGGCTCCAGACGGCTCCAGCCCCAGCCCCGCTGCTGCTCTGCCTCCAGCCCCCGGGGCTGCTTTTTCTGGCCCCTTTGGGTGCTGCAGCTCTGCTCCCAGCACAGGTCTGCTCTCTGGGCTGCTTCTGTGGCTCTGCTCCCAGCACTGACCTGCTTCCTGGGCTGCTTCTCTGGCTGGCACAGCTCTGCTCCCCAGCTCAGCTCAGGCCCCTGCTCTCTCCTTAGCTGGGGCCCACTCTGCCACCTCCCACGTAGGACGCTCCTCCCGGCCTTCTGACTCCCTCATTAGCCTGCCCGCCCTGCCAATCAGGCTGACCTCTCCGCATTGCTCCCGGGGACCGAGGGCTGTGCTGAGCAGAGCGAGGAGTACAGAAGCTGCCAGGAAGGGCCCCAGGTCTCAGGCAGGCAGAACTCAGAGTGGTTCCCCAAGCCCTGGGGCCCTGGCCAGGACTGTGACCCCTTTGCCGCGGCTGAGTGTAACGCAGGGCGCCGACCTGCTCCCCCCAGTTCCTGCAGCAGGAGGAGGGGCGCCAGCGGGCAGAGGTGCAGCTACAGCAGCAGCAGCACAAGGAGCAGATGCAGGACCTGCAGCAGCATCTGGCTGAGAACCTGAGTGAGCTGGAGCAGTTGCAGGTGAGTTCGAGCAGTGTCCGGGCAGCTCGCCGTCCTGCTCCCGTCCCCCTTCACCGGTCGCAGGGGGTGCATGTGTGCCTGGGGCTCTGCCCTCCTTCCCCCCAGCCCAGACGGCTGGTGTTGGGCAGAGCCCTGCAATGCAGCCGCCTCTGAAGCAGGACCATCCAAATGGCCCTTGCAGGTGTTGGCATCACTTGCCTGTCAGCGTTTGCAGGCCTGGCGGCTGTGCCAAGGGCCCCAGGGCCTGGCGTGGATTTGATCTGCGTCCCGATCCCAGGCCCTGGCAGGGCCATTCCTGGTCACGGCCAGTCTCTGCTCATTGCCTGAGTTCGTGGTGTGTAATTGCTCTCGCCTCGCGTGTCTCCCAGACCGAGAAGCTCCGCCTGCTGGTCGAACAGGAGAAGAAGCAGCTGAAGGGGCTGGATGACGAACACACCCTGGAGCTGAGCGAGTGGAAACAGCGGCTCGCTACCCGCAAAGAAGTGAGCCTCCCGAGCGCCTCCAGCCTGAGCCGGGGCGATCGCCTCACCGGGCGTGGCAGCAAAGGGGGATGGGTTCTGTGCCACAGACCCTGTGGGACCTCACCCAAGGTCCTTCCCCTGCTGTGTCGCAGCGTCTCCAGCTGCACTGAGGGGGGACAGACCCTGACCTGCCGGGCAGGGGCTGGTGCTGGTACCTCAGCAGAGCTCTCGAGCCTGCTCCCTACCTTCACACACAACACATTCCCACTAACTTCGGCACAATCCAATCCTTGAATGAAACCTGCTTAGAGCCGTGTTCTCCTCTCCCGGTTTCAGGCACCCAGCGCTAGGCCCAGCCCGGCCTTAGCTGGTGGCTGTGGAGACTCCCTTGTTTATCTGCCAACTGCTGCTTTGAACCCAGAATCTCCCTGATGGGGCGGGGAAAGGGCCTTCACTGTCAGACTGGCCCAACAGGCTTCACTGCTCAGCAGCCACAGGGGTCCCAGTGGTGCAGCTCCCCGGCCTGCCCAGGGGCTCCAAACTGCGCTTTGTTCCCATGTCTGCTCTAGATGCTTGAGGAGGAGCTGGCTCACTTGAACCCGCTGCAGCAGAAGGAGCTACGCCGTGGCAGCGAACCAGGCAGCAGGATATCCCGGTTCTTCCACTTCCCTTCCTGACAGCCCGCGTGGGATCCCAGTGGGGACGGCCAGCATGGGTCCTAAGCTCCTTCTCCCCATGACCTGCAGAACAGCTCGGCCTGAGAGCTGGAGCAGAGACGGTGCCTGCGAGCAGCCAGGAGAAAATCCCTCCTGTACCTGTATTCAGGGGGTTTGATCAAGGTGCCATTCAACCAGAAAGACCACACGTGACAGCACCAAGGAGCCCTGCAGCAGAAGCAGCTCTGGGTGGGCTGCTCTCTGCAGTGTGACATTGCCAGGGGGATCCACAGGCCTAGAGCTCTGCAGTCAGTAGGTCAAGACAAGCAGAGACACGTGGCATGTAGTGGTGGGCAGAGGAGAAGACGAGTGCATCTCAGACAGTTGGACACGGAGCCTGTAGGGATCTGGGACAACCCATTAATACGATCTGCTGGAGGGGAAGATTTAGCACTAGCCTAAGCCCTCACCTAGCTGAGTACATTCCGCTCCCAAAGCTGCGAGACTGAACTCCTCACGCCCTCCGTGCGGGGGGTGGGGCTGTTGTAGCTTACGGCAGGGGCAGGCCATTATTTGTTCTCAACGTCCAAATGTCTTGGTCAAGAATTAGTCAAGGTCCAGACTCCAGAAAAAATAATTTAAAAAGTCCAACGATAATGATAAGTAAATAAGATTTCAGGGTCTGTTCCAAAGTGTCAGGTGGTCCGGATTTGGCCTACGGTCCGCCTGTTGACTACCCCTGCCTTACTGAAACCCATGATGACAAAGCCAGGCCTTGGAGCAGCCCAGCAAGAGGAGCACTACACCCGCCGTTTTTAATTCAAGGTGCTGAGTGTCTGTGCAGGCCATTGACCACAAGTGGGTTTATTAGTGCGCTGAAATCTGGCCAGTGGCACTTAGGCACATGAGTGTACAGGCAGAATTGTAGGGACCACCCCTGAGGAGCTAACTTAATGAGTTAGTGTGCTGAACCAAACCACCATCAACACTGAGCTGAACCAAAACACCATCAACACTTTTTTTTATTGGGAATAAAACCAAACCCCCAACTCCAAACCTTGTCTGTCCCTAATTTAAGGAGAAACCTGTGTTTGCACCAGTCTGAGGGGAGAGATTGTGGGCCTTGGCAAAGCAGCTGTAATGGCACTGGTTCTCCAAGGCGGGGCTGGTGTGTTTCCCCCAGCTCGTGAGGAAGATGTAGTAAGATGAGGTCCTGAAACACAAGTCCTTGTATCAGAGGCCCGGTATGAGGCCTAAGGCCTGAGCTAAAGTAATGGTCAAGACTTTGCTGATATAAAACAAAAAGCTGTGAGCCAGAGGGAGGCCCTGCTCACAGAATCTGGCGAGAAGACGGCTGATGCCGCAAAAACACACATACCTAAAAGGTACTGGGCACAAGGGATGGAAACACGTGCCAGGATGGTACCAGAACACTCCAGCACAGGCACATTCCACATAGATAACGAGGAACAGGCTGACTCACCCTAAAGAGAGGGTCAAAATGGTAATATGGTGGATAGAGTTGTTTTGCTCAAACCAACATGTACAAGGTGAGAGGCAGCATCTTGCTACGTAGAGGGGTTGTACCTCAATACGTCAGGACTCAGGTGTAACTTGTTTGTACCTGTGTATAAAAATGGACCTCTGAGAGGTTGTCTTTATCTGGCCTAGGGGGCAGTGGTAAATCCCACAACTGACTGAGCCGGTCCATTGTCAGGGAGCAGATATGTACTAGCAGAATGGTAGACATCTGATCCGGGGAGCTAGAGACTGTGTTTCATGTAGCAATAAACCTGGCCAGGTGCCTTCGTACCTTATCGGAGTCTGTGGTCATTGGGGGTTCTCTTGGGGTCTGCTGAGCCAGCGATCTGCAGAGTCGGGGCAGCGCACAGAGGGAACACACATGCAGCGAACGGTTATCAACATTGGACAGAGCAGAGCATCACACCAGTGATGGCTGACGACAGAAGGTACACAGGTTACTCAGGCAAACTTTACTCCCAGCACGTGCCAAAGAAAAGTGTGATATTAAAGCAGCTGAGACGTACATGTGTGGAGAGAGTAAGAATTTTCCTTCTTTCGTACCTTGGCCCGTAAGTTTTCCTAATGACCTCGCCAGGCTGCCTTCGAAAGATCAACGATTAGGGGTAATGTTTCCAAAAGTACACAAGCAAGTAAAGAGTTTAAGGCCCAATGAACCTTAAGCCCCAGCTCCTCCCACAATCTGCAGTAGTCCTATTACAATCCATGCAGCACCTGATGTTCTGCATCAGCTGGAGCTGGCGTGGGGAGTCCTTATGCTGAATTCCACTTGCTTAAAGGCTAGTGACTGTTGCTACTCATAGCCGCAGCTACGGCAATGTTGGGGAAGAGAATTGAAGCGGATTTGTAGGGTTGCCAGGTTTCAGTTTTCGATCAAAAAGGGACCCTGGCGGCTCCGGTCAGCATCACCGACTGGGCCGTTAAAAGTCCGGTCAGCGGGGCTAGGGCAGGCTAGTCCCTACCTGTCCAGGCACCACGCTGCGCCCCGGAAGCGGCCAGCAGGTCCGGCTCCTAGGTGGGGGGGGGGCCACAGGGCTCCGCGAGCTGCCCCCGCTCGAAGCACCAGGTCCACACTCCCATTGGCCAGGAACCGCAGCCAATGGGAGCTGGGAAGGCGGTGCCTACCGGTGAAACCAGCACACCTTCTGCCTAGGAGCCGGACCTGCTGGACGCTTCCAGGGCACAGCACAGAGCCAGGACAGGCAGGGAGCCTGCCTTAGCCCCACTGACTGGGAGCCACCCAAGGTAAGTCTCCACCCCAACCCCCTGCCCCAGCGCCTCCCCACACCCGTCAACCCCAGCTGCACCCAAGCCCACCCCCCCAATCCATACCTCCTCCCACACTGCAACTCCGTCTCAACCCACAGCCCCCTCCCGCACTCTGAATTTCTCAGCTCCACTCCCCAGCCCGTAGCCCCCTCCTGCACTGCAAACCCCTCATCCCCTGCCTCACCCAAGCCTGCACCCCCAGCCAGAGCCCTCACCCCCTCCTGCACCCCAACTCCCTGCCTCAGCCCAGAGCCCCCTCCTACACCAAACCCCTCATTTCTGGCCCCACGCTGGCCCAAAACTGGACACACTACTCCAGATGTGGCCTCACCAGTGCCGAATAGAGGGGAATGATCACGTCCCTCGATCTGCTGGCAATGCTCCTACTAATGCAGCCCAATATGCCATTGGCCTTCTTGGCACTAAGGGTACACTGATCTCCTAGCAGTGCCCCATTCCTCTGTCTGCACTGAGTTCAACTAGTGATGGACAAGGCCCTGCTTACTGCCAGACACCATTCCTCTAGGAGTCTAAAAGCCCTGGGCACTGCTAGCTCCACTGAGAATAGCGCCCGCTGGTGAGGGCCAGGGTTGCTCAGACTTCTCTGCCTGATTTAGTTCAATAGAAGTGAAGGTGTTTCTCATGTTCTTACATTGCACAACCAGCAGCGTGAACAGATGCATGCTCTCCGTGGATCGCATGTGGGGCTCAGCCCAGCAGCCTTGAATATTGCTGCTTAGAGGAGCTGGTCTTGTGTATGCAGATGTGCCTGGATATGCACAGCCCGGGAGTACATTGGACTGGGTCTACATACAGCTTGCAACTACATTTCCTGATGGGGGAGAGCCAAAGCCTTAGTTCAGTGGAGCACTAGCGAGTTCATAGCTCAGGTCACGGCTATACATATGCCAGGACTATGTGCCCCAGAACTCTGCAGCACACCTGTATGGTGGCATCACTTGTTGTTTACTCCAGTTAGGAGAATGGACAGAGGCAGCTGATGCTAAGTCTGCCAATGCAACCTCTTCAGGCACCCAGATGTCTGTTTCCAGAGGTTCCAGAGGTTCAGGAGGGAATTCAGTCCGATGCGGCACCTTTCGCATTGTTTTACTCTCCTCTGCTTCACCGCCTCCCAGCACCGTGAATTCTGAAACTATGAGGGAGATGCAGCGGGGTTTGTTCTACCCCTGGGAAACCCACTCTCCCCCCAACAAAGCCGAGCCCCCGAAATCTGAACCAATATTGCAGTTTATTTTTTTTTTTTTAAAAAAAGCTCTGTACAAAATAGGTAAAAATCATTTCAGAGAGATCCTAATAATGTGTAAAGTGATGAGACAATACAGTTAAGGGGGTAAAAACCCACTAATTACAACCGGTCCTATGTACAGAAAGTGAGAGCTGTGTTAAAACAGACAGGTGGGGATATGCTGGAGAGTTCTTTGCTCTAGCAGTGGCTACGGCAAGAAGCAGCATGAATCTGTGGGTCATTGTTACCATCTAAAAAGGCAAGGGAGACAGTTTGACAGTTCAAAGAAGGCTCCAGTTCCCATGGAAGCACAAGAGTAGCAATCCCCATCTGCCTGAGTCACCCTAAGAGCCCAGGTTTGGAGATGCAGGTGTCCATGATTCACACACGGTGTTCTGAGAAATCCCATTGTTGTCGCTGGCAGGGAGAGAAAGCTACCAGTGATGAGAGACCCAGACTCGCTGAAACGAATGGCTAGTCTCATGGTGGGACGAAGAGCTCCTGTCCTATCAGAGCAGCCAGAGTGCCCTGCTCCGCCCATGTGGCACGTCAATCTCCTTGCTTCACAAGGACGTCAGACAGGTCCTCTACCCCCTCCAGCGACAGATTCTGAAAAGGAGAGGAAACCAATTAGTTCTATAAGCCACACTCTTCCCAGTGGAGACCACCATAGCCAGCCCACAGGAAAGCTGTTACCAACAGGTCACAACGGCACAGTCAAACTAGTCATGAGCCTATCTGCCCGGACTTCCAGTTTTGTACCTAGAACCGTCCCTAGGGTGGAACCATCTTAGAGTCACTGCCGAAGAGCCAACTTGCTTATTTCTTATCAGTGCATGGGAAACTGAATTAAAAACCCACAGCACGGAAGTGATGTTCAAAGCAAAGTGCAGGGTCTGAGCTAAGCCACCAGAAGACAGGGTGAAAGGCCAAATTCAAGCCGTAAATCAAGACCAATGTGTTCGTTTCTGGATTAATAACCACCTCAAAGAGGATGCAGGAGTAAGCAGAGAGCCTCCAACAAGGACTTGAAGACGGGATTGATCAGCAAAGAAAGCTACAGCTTGGACGTCAGAAAGCATAGGCATGAAAAGACAATTGCAAAATTCAAGCTGAATTAGACCTTGCAAAGGAAATTAAAGCAGTAAAAAAGTTCTTTGGTCATAAATAAAAAAACCCCAAGAAGAAAGGTGGGGTTGCTATGAAGCATCAGAGGAATGAAGTTCTGGAACAGCCTTCCAAGGGGAGCAGTGGGGGCAAAAAAACAAACTGGCTTCAAGACTGAGCTTGATAAGTCTATGGTGGGGATGGCTTGATGGGGCTGCCTACAATGGCACGTAGCCAATAGCTACTCCTAGCAGCAAATATCCCCAGTGGACAGTGATAGGACACTAGATGGGGAGGGCTCTGAGCTACTGCAGAGAATTCTTTCCCGGGTGTCTGGCTGTTGGCCTTACCCATATGGAACTTTGGGGCCCAGCACCCCACCTCTTTCACGGACTGCTCCCTGCAGGCCCAGTGGGATTCATCGGAGTTGCCCAGCATTACACGCAGACACCATACTCACCTTTTCATTTGCCAAGTGCAAGAGGCAGGCAAACGCCAGGGGCACAGAGAGGTTCTGCGCCATCGCAGAAGGCAGTCTGCAAAACAGCCAAAGGGAGGGAGGTGGTTACATAGATAGCGGGAGCCTACACATTAGACACCAGTGATGGGGCATACTGGGGAGCCAGTGGGGGTTGGTTAAGTGAGTGACAGATCCTTCACCACTCTCCAGCTTTTCCTGTTTCTCACTAAGGAGACCAAAACCTCTCCCCTCTGGGGGCCTCACCTCAGGCCTGCACTTCTTCACACCCAGCTCCGCAAACCCAACCAGGAAGGACTCTGAGCCGAGGGGTGAGCAGACTCTGATCGACATTCAGCAACCCGAGCTGGAGATCAAGCTATCCCCACGCACAGCAGATGGGAGAGCTTCACACTGCGGCCAAGACATTCAGGGGATGCTACACCGCCATGAAGCACCCGCAGCTGGCCCATGGCTCAGCCTCAGGGGCTATAAAATGACAGTGTAGACCTTTGGGCTCAGCCCAAGCTCTGAGATCTGGGCAGAGGGAGGCTCCCAGAACCCAGCTTCCAGCCGGAGTCCATCAGCTGATCTGGGGCAGCTGCAGGTGTTGCATTGCAGTGTACATATACCCTCTTCAGAGGCCACTCCCTGTTCAGACTGACACCCCCTCGGTGTAAAAGCCAAACGCGACATTATCCCACCAGGGGGCAGATGGGGAGTTAGTAGGGAACACCCAGGATTCATCCAGAGGCTTGCAGCAGCACGTCGGATTCAGCGGCTTGCAGCCCCGGCACTGCAGGCCCTCTCTAGGAAGGGTCTCTATCCCCATGTACCTGTGAAGCAGATCTTTTGTGATGCCACTGAAGACCTTCTTGCCTGCTAGTGTTACAGAGTCAGTCTCCTTCTCTGCAACTTCATTCTGCTTCAGCAAGGGGAGGAAAGGCAGATAGTCAGAAACAGGCAGGTCAGGGTGTTCACCCCAGGATTCCAGGTCTTTGCTTTCCCAGATATGAGCAAGCCAAAGATGCATCATGGAGGAGTCTCACACAGCTCCTTCTGAAAGGTGCCATCTTCTCTCCAGGGACAGTCTGGCCCCTTGAGGAGCCACGTGCATAGATCTGAAGCCCTCCCCAGGCCACATCAGCATGAGAGAAAGGGACTGGAGCGGAGAGCCTGGCCTTGGAGCTCCTACACTGAACACGACATTCTTGCCAGTGCGGGCAGGGTCGTGCTGAATGGGCTGCTTTACCCAACATTCAGGATCCCCCAGGGCTTGGTAAGGTGCCTGCTAGTAGCACCACAGAGATGCCTTGGCTGGGAATCCAGTGGAATCAGCCAGCCACGTCACTACAGTGCAGAGGGAGGCCTGAGAAGGGGCTGTCAAGCTGGTACGCACGTGGGTAGGTGGCCAGCCAGGGATGGCTGCTTTGGGATCTCCTTGCACTCACCTCTGCCCCCACCTGGTCCTTTTGCCCATCAGTCAGGAGGTCCCACATGGTCCGTTTTAGCCTCTTCATGTCCATCTTTTTGGCCGTCTTTGCATAATGAATTTCTATCTTATTCACCTGAAGGTACACATGCAGGGTGAGAAGGGTGGTGAGAAAGCAGGGGGAGGGATAGCTCAGTGGTTTGAGTATTGGCCTGCTAAACCCAGGGTTGCGAGTTCAATCCTTGAGGGGGCCATTTAGGGATCTAGGGCAAAAAATCTGTCAGGGGCAGTACTTGGTCCTGTTAGTGAAGGCAGGGGACTGGACTCTATGACCTTTCAAGGTCCCTTCCAGCTCTATGAGATAGATAGGTATATCTCCATATTAAAAAGCAGCAGCATCCTCAGACAAGCAGAAGTCTGTCAAGCTGAGCGGAGTCCAGCAGGATCCCCTCTCTGGGTGGTTTGGAGAGCATTATGCTACCGGATGGAGCACGGCAACCAGTTAGTCCCTGCGCCTCAGCATGCAGGCCCGTTCCGAACACAGCCCAAAGGCCTAGGCAGTGCAGCCTGAAGGAAGTCTGCTCCATCCCACAGAGAGCTTTCCTTCCATGGGCCTCCTGCAGCTGGAGCCTCAGACTAGCTCCCCCACTCCCCTGCACTGGCCAGCAGCTTGCTATGGGAGCACCCAGGGGGCTTCACTGCTCTCCAGGGCCGCAATCCACCCCGCAAGCTCAGAACTAACCCCGATAGTGCTCAGCCACATACCAGCTGGGGCCGCAGAGGCAGCAGGCCAGTTCTTACCTTCTGTGGCTCAGCAACAAGGTTGGACTCGCCATATGTCGTGATGTCAACCCCAAGGGCCCTGCTGAGCTCACCAAACTGATCTGTCCCCCTCACGGTCAGTTCAAAGGGCCCACCCTGGCCCATGAAGCCAACAGTGTCGGGGTCGTCGTCACTATCAGCAGCCTGAGCAGATATTGGGGGGGAAAAGAGAGATGCCTCATACAGATGCCGTAGTCCGTGTCCTCCTTGCAAATCCCAACAGGAACATGCAGGTTTCCACACCCCCCATGACAGCTCAAATATCTATATCTGTATCCACACACACACACACCGATGAACCATCTGCACCATATCACCAAAGCAGTACATGTTTTCCAGAGCTGGGAAATGCAAAGGGATGCCCGAGCTCACCCACCACAGGGGGCGTGACTGAATCGGCACAGGGTCTGCGAGGGCACTGAAGCAAGTCCACTGCATTTTTGAAGAGCCAAGGCAGAGAACTTGGAACAGGATCCTGAAACAGCTGGGAAGCCATTGGAGGCCTTGGAGGATGTAACAATTGTGCCGTGAGCTGAGGGTCTGCACACACGGGAGAGGCCATGGGAGGGGCGGTGGCGGCCCGGCCTGGGGTTTCAGCAGATGGAGAGAGGCACATTTGCAAACATGGGAGCTGGCTAGTTCGGAGTCAGCGCGATTCCAAGGTTAGCGAGTGTGGAGGGATGAGGAGGCTCCTGCTGCCCAGAGAACGGTTACAACTGTGTCACCGGCAAGAGTCAGCTGCCGTTTCACTAGTGAAATCCGGTAAGCATGGGGCTTTGTTAGCGCCTGGTTCAGCTCCCTCACAAGCGAGCAGGTGCCAAAGCCTGTCCAGGCAGTTCCACTCGTGGCACTGCAGGGACCACATTTGGATCGGTGAGAGCAGGCAGGCCTGTGTGGTGCTGGAGGCCGCTCTCCCAGGCGGATCTTTCCAGCTGGAGAGAGAGAGTATTTTCCACCAGACAGTACACAGCCAAGTGACACCCCCGCCCCACCTACCTTCAGTGCAGGACAGAAGTTGGAGGTGTCATTGGGGTTGTTGTAATCATATTCTCCAATCTCATCCTCTTGGTCAGACGAGCTGCTCTGCAGAGCCTTCCTCCACAGCTGCAGAGACAAGGCCAAGGGGGAAAAAGGACACAGAGATCCTGAGTGCTGCCCAGACTAGCATCCAGACAGCCATATTCCCTTTCTCCTAGGCCCATGGCACGCCTCTTCCTCCCAAGGTCCATCCCAGCCCTCCTCCATTTATGCCTCTGCCCTCCCCTCCCCCTCGTCCACAGGGTGGGGAGCCCAGCACGCCTGGTATCAACAAGGCGGCAGGTTTAACCAGATGAGCCGAACACCTCCTTAGCGAACTGTCTCCTGCTGGAGGAGCGTTCGGTGCACCATGGGAGTCCCGCAGCCCACGGCACAGTGGGCAGGGCGGAAGAACCCAGTGGGGTTGGGAAGGGACTGTACCTTGATGGCTGGTTTGAGGGAGAGCCGGATGATGTTGTCAGGGTCATAGTGGAAGTCTTCAGGGAGTGTGGTGCTCTTCTTGTTCTGGTTGTCAAGAGTTGATTTGGACAGAGTTGTCGCTGCCTGTTTAAAGTCAACACCATATTACATCAGAGTCCCTGCCTCTCCTAGCCCAAGTACGTCCAGCCTATACACCAGGGAGCCATTTCAAAGAACTCCCTTGCTTGCCAGGGCGTGGGAGCTCAGAGTTCCACACAGCACTGGAGCAAGCACACAAAGAGTTTGGAAGTGGGTCCTTGAAGCTCCATGTTCCAGAGAAGAGAATGGGGGATATTCAAGAGGACGCTCAATGCACCACCAGCAGCAGAGAGCAAATGGGAAGACAACCAGCCTGGGGCTGGCACTACGGTGCCTTGATAGGCTCGAGCTATGGGTCTCATCTGACAAGTAACTATGGAAAAAAGTATCTTTTCACTCAACAGACCTGCCCTCCGTTATTCAGTCAGACTGTTCACTTTAGTGACTACAATAAAGTTCTAATCCAGATTATTCTTGGGAGTCTCAAAAAGCGAACAGCTCTGGGATAGCAAGCTGGAATCTATGCTGGTGCCCCCACTGTACAGATCAGTTAGCCGTGTGCCACTGGCAGCTCTGCATACTACCCTCGGTGACCCCTGGGCAGCTCCCTGCCTGCAGCGGCATAAGCCAGGAAGAATCCAGCATGACTTCCAGGATACAGGGCTAGCAGAGAAAGTCTCTCCTGTCATTTGATCTGGAGTGAGGAACACCCCCAGGGCTGACTTTAGAGTCTAGTTCACAGCAGAACCCCATTTTAAAAATTTGCTAATGGCTTGTACTAAAGAGACTCCCCGTGTCGCAGAGGAGGGAACAGAAAAAAGCCAGGCGCCCGTGGCAACCCAGTACATACCCTAGTCTTACGGAAACGCATTGTGAAGTCAATATCCTCATCAAAGTCGAGTTCGAAGACTTTCTTTGCGTTCCTCTTCCTGCCCCCCTTCTCAGCGCCCGTGTCCACTGCAGAAAGGAAGGCTATAGTCAATGCTCAGCACTTTGGGGGAGGAGAATCAAGTGCTGCTACCTTTACTTCTCAGACAGTGTTCCTAGCCTTCTGAGGACCTTTCCAAGCAGATCACCCACACCCAGATATTCTGGAGCTAAAGGAAAGGAAGATGGTATATGCTCCGCTTTGTCAGTGGAGCTTTTCTGTGAACTAACAGAGGCACTGGAGTTTTCATTCTAGATTTAGTATTTTAAAGGGCTGTTTGTCTTTCTAAAGAAGCACAAGCAGAAAATGCAGTTGAGCTTTGTTGTGTTGGAGGGAGGTTGCAGGCTAAACTGGGGTAGATATTTAAACTGGTATCCCCTATGGCTGCACTAGGACAGGACCTAGGTAGTATGCTATTACCCCTCACCCCATACCAAGCTAGTCTTCCCCCTAGACAGAGAGCGCTCCTCCTAAACTGGCTGGAAGAGTGACTGGAGAGCAGCGCACAGTGGTCTCTACCCTGATAGATGGCTTTCTAGCCATTGAGTAGTGACTGTCTCTAGACACACCAGAAGTTTATGATAATTAGATCCACTTTCTGAACTGCATCCTATAAATACATACGTTTATGATGAGGCTTAAAGCGCCAGTGCTCTGGGCCGGCCCACATCAACATGGTGCGGGGGCTGAAGTAGGAATACTCTCCAGGTTTCACAGAGAGATGGAGGCACATGGTCCCGATGTCTCCTTCCGCAAGGGGAATCACGTCCTTACTGAAAGAGCACCCCCCCAAATCGGTTATAATCCATGCAAAAAAACCACCACCACACACTACAGTAGCCCAGGGGCTAGCCAGTATGTGCATGCATCACTGTCGGATGGCATCAGTCCTGTTCAGATATGGGTCATTTCCTCCTCCGGTGGCTAGTACAGTATAAAAGCCTTAACACAGACAACCCTTGAGATCGAGCATGTGGGGAGCAGTGGCTTCTAATCCCTACACCTCTTACTCACTGTCTTGCTATTGGTTATAGAGGCACACCCAAAAATAATACAAGTTAGCTGACTTGCCAACAGGGGTTCTGGGATTTGGGGAGCAGATGGCGATTTGCCATGTTGCTCCCTAAGGAGGTACAGGATTAGCAGCTGAATAAGGGTGATTTCCCTAGCTTCATTCCCTTTCATCTCATTCTATTCCATCCCAATAGATGCCCACCACAGATGGTGGAAAGGGGGTTTTACTTTCCTTCTTCTGAAGTCCGCAGGGGGTAAGGACAGATGTTTTGGCTCTAGCCAAGGGAATGGTCTGGGCATGTTGCAGTCCCTGCCGCACATGTTTGGGGCTGTCAACTCCCAGCTACAAAAACCATCTCCGGACATGGCGGTCAGATGGTTGATGCAGGGAAGGATGCCCCTCCCTTCAGAGGTGCTTTGCACAAGATCAGGGACTGGTGGCCAACAGACTGAAGTGGCTTGAATTGAAGTAACAAATACTCTGGTGTGACATACAGCCAAATTCTAACCTTCATTAACAAAGCTCAACCACCTGAATACCTTCAACACCGATGGTTCTGGTGATTCACAGCAGGGAGGGTTGGGGTGAGGGACCGGGAGAAAGTTAAAACCATTTTAATTGCATTTGACATTTAAACAGTGCTGGGAGACCCTTTAGAGAGCTGTGCCGCTTACTTTTAACCTGGAGAACATACTGGATGGATGCTGGCCTGGTTGGATCATTAACTGGGATCCTAGTTTTCCATGATGATAAAAAAATCTCCAATAAAAAAACCCGAAACAAAAACTATACAAAGCCGTGTCTTTCCGCAAATAAAATGAAACACTGAACTTTCGTTTCCCTAGCTACATTAGATAGAGGTATCAGTTCAACACAATATTTTAGAACCCCGTTTATCCAAACCTCTGTTAGCCAGCTCTCTGTATTAACCAAACCACCAGCCGCCTGAGCCCCACCACTGTCGGTTCGGTTAATACCGAGAGCCGGTCAATGAAGGCGCAGATAAACGGGGTTCTACTGTGTTTTTATTTTTTCATTTTTACTTGAAAGATTCTCTGTAAAAGCGCAAATTCCGTGTTTTTCTGTGGCGAACGGATTTCTAGGATCCCTGGTCACCAAGTCCCATTTCTGTCTCTCGGTAGGGGAAAGAAAAGATTAGAGCTAGAGTCCTATAACGAGAAGTTAGGCCATTAGTCTACTTGGTTCACAGATACCACCTGCACAGTAAGCAAGCTCTGCTTGTAAACTTCATTGCCTCAGGAAACCTATCATCAAAACACTGCTGTCCGACATGGCAATCCTGAACTGGAGGCTGTGGCTAGGTGGCAAACCCCAGCTGCAGACCAAAGCAATACCACGTACCTCATGCTCTCACGCACCATCCTGCAGGCCTCCAGCTTGTCTGAAAAGTCCCCAACATCCCCTGCTACCGTCCTATCTGGCATGTCTGCATCAAAGTCATCCTCCTCTAGGGCATCAGCACAGTCTGCAGGGTCATAATCCACCTCTGCGTTGATATCATAGACTTGGTCGCTTTTCTTAAATTTATCCAGCAGAGCGGACACTGACTGCAGAACAGAAAGAGCAGGTCACTCACTCACAGAAAGGATTCAATACCAAACCCTGGGCCTCCAAGGCAAAATAGGACACCTATCACAGGGCTTAACACATTTACTCCAGAATATAAACCCTACTCTGGGCCTCGTACTCGGAGAGAATGGACTAATTAAAAACCTGAAGGGGATTGGTTATCCAGAGAACGGTCGCTTCAGAGAATCCCAGACCCAGGTAACCTGCTCATCCTTGGAGCCTTAGTCCTGTAGATTAAATGCTATAGGATGTCAGCCTCAGGGAATAGAGAGGGGAAAGAAATTGTTAAGAAACTGAAGAACTAAACTGAGGTGATGCCTCCTGAATGGAGCATATCCTCAGGCACACACAGACCATTTGAGCCCAGAGTACATTACCTTCCTCCCAATCTAGAAGGACAAGAATTGATCCCATCTTGTACTCAGTATGTGTTTTCTCAGTACCTCAAGATGCAAGAGGAATCAACCTCTCTGCTCCACACCAATGGGTGCGGATTACAATAATCCTAGGGAATCCTTTGGCAAAGGCGAGGGCCTTAATAAGATGCCTGAATGGCGTGTATTTCTCCAGAGACGTCCCTTCAAATAGTTTCAAACCCTCTTTTCTGTTTAAAAGTAGGTCAGATGCTTGAGTGAGTCCCAGAATTCTAGTTTCTAAGATGCACCGCAGGGAAATACTGCATACCACTTCCCTGTCCGGTTCCGGCAGAATAGCACCAACCCCACAGAGCAAGTCTCCCTTTCCTTTCCAGCCTGCAGAGAGATCTTTGACAGAGGAAGCTGAGCACACTGAGAACAACTCCCATATCATGCTCTGCACTGACCTAATATGAGCAGCTTGCTAACAGACCTACCTCATTATGGGAGTCACTGTCCCAGTGAGAAAGCTGGAAGCCACTCAACGTAGGGCAGATGGGGCGCTGTTCGATGCACTGCAGCAGGATAGCTAGAGACCACGAAAGCAGTAAGGAGATATTATGAACAGGGTTAATGATCAGTAATTAACCTAAATAACCAACATCAAATAACCTGGATTTATACTACTGCTGTGGTGACCGTACCTCAAATATGGATGAGCATTTCAGAACACACACATGGGAGTTGAAGGTTGGAGAAGAAAGCTATTGCCCCACCGCTGAGTGATTAACCCAGGAAATAAATGCCTGAAGCCACACTACGTTTACTTTCACCTACACTGGCTCTGATTTTACAGTTTAAGCCTAAAAAGCAGCAGGAATCAAGAAACCTACCCTAAAATCCACACCATGCATTAAATATAGGAACATCTCCCCCTAAGCAATACATGCATGACAGCACCAAAGGGTTAACCGGGTGTGTGGGGGGGGGGGGCAGAATTAGATAACTGAAGCAAGAATGAAGTCAGCTGAGACCAAAAAGTTAACAGATGATCCAACCAGCAAAGGGAACATAGTGCCTGTTGCACTGCGAGATAACGAGCATAAGAACTTTATTAGGGGGTTACGTGGGATGAAACGGGAGCCTGGAGGAGTCCAGAGTTCACAGTTATTACTTCCACCTACACTTCAGGTCTGCCACTTTCACAGGAGTAGAGCTCGGGGACTCCAATGTCTCAGAAGATGGGAGCGGCGTGACCTTGGAATCCAACAGGAGCTCACAGCGATAGCTGTGGGTGTGCAGGGTGCTGAGAAAGATGCCAACCGTGCTACACTCATCGAAAGAGGCTGCTGTCTTCTGGAACATGGGATCAACCTGCACGTGGACACAAAGCAAGAAGAATCAAGGAACAGAGGCGGAGGGAAAACAGATGATGGATGGATACAAGACCCCATCACAGAGAAGGTCTAAATAGAGACATGAGCTTCACACTCACACTTGGGTTAACTAGTGCAGAGTTGTCTTGCTGTCGAATTTGAAGCACACCAGTACGGGAGGGACAGGGTGGAGACAGATGAGAGACTTGCTATGACAGTAGAGTGCAGAGATAGGCAAGAGGAAAGAATATGAATGCTACAGCCTGACACAAGACTGCCATGTTGAGAAGAGGAGTTACATGGGGGTGAGGAAGGAGAAATGTCTATCTGGCACAGGGTTGAGTAGAACAATTGCTACACGAAGACTCCAGGGCAGTATTCCCCACCTCACTTCTGCAATCTGCCTCAGAGATGTTTATGTTATTCAGGTTCTGTTCGATTGTTTTGTACGAGTGCTTCTTCTTTGTCTGGAGCTTCTTGGCAGCTTCAGTACCGGCAGCAGCTCCATCTATAAAAAGGAGAATTACTGCAGAGGCTGTCTCTAGAGCAATGTAGCTACCAATGGTGGGAGTTTGACTCTTCTTGAAAAGTGGTGGGTCGAGAGTACATCAGACATAGACCCGACCCACTCATGCCTTTCTAAATCTCTGCCTCCTCTTCTATTCCCTCAAGCCTTAGACTAAGAGGGGTTGTGTGTGTTTGGGTTTTACCAGGAGTTACCACAAAAATCAGTGAGCAGGTTCAAGAGTTTTGAAAAATCTCCTCAGAATTACTACAAAAATAATTCTAGGTTTATTTAAAAATCTGATAGCAAAAGGCAGTACTCAAACCCACTGGGCAGATGCCGCAGAGATGCAGATAAGAAAATTTCCTTTGATGCACAGAATCCAGCTCCATCCTCCATAAAATCTCTTCCCATTTAGATTAGTTTGTGAGAATTAACACACTTCTTGCACACGCTGGTGAGAATGTCATCTCTGATTTCACATCGTGCAACCCCACATCAGCTGACAGTGTAGAAACTAAGTGACATGAGTCCCTGGGCTCAGCTGAAGCTGCTTCAGTGTAACAGACAGCATTTTGTCTGTACAACTTGTAGCTTCTGATCTCCTTGCTCACCCAGACCAACACAAGGAGAAGACAAGTTCTGAACTTCACTAGCCATTATTGACTACGGAACACAGGCCTAGACAAGTCAGAAACCAAAGTCCCTTCAACTGATCAAATTAACCCCAAAATAGCCATAATAGTACCTACTCATAGCAAAGTCTTCACTTCACTAAACGAAAGCAGGGAGCACAAACCAGACTGGATCAGCACTAGACATTTGGGGAAATCCTTTAAATTATTTCTTATTCAACTGCATTTAGATGCCTAAACTAACAGGGAACCAGAAACCCATGTCATTCGGCCCATCCCTTACTGCCCGCGTAATGGGAAGCTGAAAAAGACATTGCACAAACATGCTAGAGCAATCTGGATTCATCCAGCTTGCTTAGAAAGACAGGTCTACCATAAATAGATCAGACCATTAGTCCATATGGCTCAATAGGCTACTTCCATCTGTGGCCAATACCTGCACACAAAACTGTCCCATAATGCACCTGACCAGTGATACGATGCTGATGATCACAGAGGGCATGGGAAATCCGGGGCAGTGAATGTATCCTAAGGATTAGATTCCATTATTTTTATTTTAGCTTTTATGACTACAAAAGTTACTGGGCATAAAATTATCCATATTGGGTATGTCTGGATTCCCAGCAAAGGGAAGTTATATAAAATAATTAAAGGCTGTGTTTCCTTTTGTTGACTAATCTGTCTCTCAACAGGACATTCTGCTTTTGTAGCACAAGACAGGATGAAGACAAGGGGGTGCTTCCTCTTATGATTTTGAATCTCTCAGTCAGACCACTCTGCCAGAATAAGAAATCCCAGTACTCACACTCAGCTCAGAGCAGAGAGAAAGGTCTAGCAGGCTGAGCACAGGACTTGGGAGTCAGGAGATTTGGGTTCTAATCCCATCTCTGTCACTGATTTACTGTGTGAATTTTTACAGTTACTTCCCTCCATTTTCCCATCCCTAAAAAGGGCCTGGAAATCTACAGATGCTGTGTAAGCATAAGATTGTTATGTGGGGGCCCTGCACCAGTATTTGGAGTTATGACTATTCCAACTCCCTTGATTAGTACATCAAAATAAAAGCAGCAAGCAGCACACCTGCCCCCTGGCCGTCCACATCCTTTGTAGGTGCTGAGTCTTTTCCCAACCCTCCAAGGACCTTGTATACATCTGCATGGACAGCATCCACTCTCACCGCATAGATCTTTGTGCTGGCATCCAGGGTGCCGGCTGCTATCTGTGAAACAGACCGAACAGAACACAGAACACACAATCAGAAAGGATCTAATCTCATGGGAATAAATTGCTTTCAGAGAAAGCAAACAAAATGTGAGCTGCAGAACTGAAATTTTGGTGAGAACATCTATTTTTATGTTCCCGATGTGACTGGAGACCAGCAAAAAGCGAAAGTAGGATGTGCCAAGCTGAAACGTACAAGAGTGGCCATGCGGCCGGACAAAGTCCATGTTCCATTCCATCAGCACAACCGGAGATGGATTCCTTTTGTAAAAAGGAGACATTACAAGCATGAATCACCGCAGTGTATTTCTGTTCAGCCACACTGGGCTCTTCCATCCCTTTTCCTTCCCCAAAACACAGCTCTTCAGTAATGTTGCTGTGGATCCTACGGAATTTGTTTCTCACCCACCCTATGCGCTACTGCTGTGACCCATTCTATGGAATCGAATGTCACAGTCCTCTCTGTCAGCATGAGCTTCATACATGGAGGTCAAACTTAGTTACAGTCAGGCCACCATTACCCTATGACTCAGGCACGCTGGAACTCTGCATTTGGTGCTGTTCTCCCACCTGTCTTGCACACCTCATTTTAGCTAAAAGTTACAGAAGTCAAATGATCGCTCTTATTCCCCCCTCTTTCAAAACAGAAAGTTATAGCTCCATCTCCTGCCAGTGCCAGCGGGTCCAGCTCAGCTTTGCTTTGAGGATTCTCAGTGACGACGTATCTTTGTAGTGTCTATCTGCAACTGAGTCCAACTTTATTGTATGTTGTTGCCGAAAGTTTCATTAATTAACTGCTTCTCCTTGTCCCTCTCCCGCCCGTTACAATTTCACCCTCTGCTACCAGAGACAGTGTCACTTGTACTTCACTTCTGCTGTACTGAATTTTACCCAGATTTTTTACCCTGTAGTGCCCTTCAGCTAATACCAGCTCTTACCCTAAGCCCAGCTCCCTAAGCCCACCTGATGCTTCGAAAAGATTGGGGAGGTGTGGGGGGTTGATGCTTCCCAGGGTGCGTAGGACAGTGAGACACCTCTACCGCCTGCCCTTAGCACAAGGAACTAGGGCTTTGGGGTGGAGCCCGAAGCTGGAGCAAGGAGCAGCTCCGGAGCAGTGGAGCTGCAGTTTTTTGCCTGGAGCTGGAGCGGAGTGGAGCCGGAGCACAGCTCCAAAGCCCTGCAAGGAACCCTTGCCAGTACCTGCTGTGGGTCAGTTCCTCAACACCACCAGCCTCTGGCAACATAAGACCAGCCATACTGGGTCAGACCAAAGGTCCAACTAGCCCAGTATCCTGTCTTCTGACAGTGGCCAATGCCAGGTTCCCCAGAGGGAATGAACAGAACAGGGCAAGTATCAAACAGAGGCATCTCCTGTTGCCCAGTCCCAGCTTCTGGCACTCCAAGAGCATGGAGTTGTGTCTCCTACCATCTTGGCAAATAGTCATTGATGGACCTATCCTCTATGAACTTATCTAGGTTTTTTTTTAACCCTGTTATCCTCTTGGCCTTCACAGCATCTCCTGACAACACGTTTCACAGGTTGATTGTGAGTTGTGTGAAGAAATACTTCCTTTTGTTTGTTTTAAACCTGGTGCCTATTAATTTCATCTGGCAACCCCTGGTTCTCGTCTTATGTAACAGTTAGTCAATTTTTCCATACCACTAATGATTTTATAGACCTTTATCATATCCCCCTTAGTCATGTTTTTTCCAATCTCAGCAGTCCCAGTCTTTTTAAACTCTCCTTATACAGAAGCTGTTCCATACCCCTAATCATTTTTGTTGCCCTTCTCTGTACCTTTCCCTAATTCCAATACATCTTTTTTGAGATGGGGCAACCAGAACTGTAGGGAGTACCCTGGATTTATACAGTGGCATCAGGATATTTACCATTTTATTATCTATCCCTTTCCTAGCTGTACCTAACATTGTTAGCTTTTTTGACCACCACTACCGATTAAGCTGACGTATTCAGAGAACGGTCCACAATGACTCCAAGCTTTCTTGAGTGGTAAGAGCTAATTTAAACCCCATCATTTTGTATGTATAGTTGGGATTATATTTTCCAATGTGCATTACTTTGCACTTATCAACATGGAATTTCATCTGCCATTTTGTTGCCCAGTCACCCACTTTTGTAAGATCCCTTTGTAACTCTCTGCAGTCCGACAGGTAAATAAGTGTCTCCTGCCTGATTATGACCACTAGTGTGACACAAGGTTTGAGTCAATATCTTACATGACACCCCATGGCGACCGAGTAAGTAGAGACCAGATTGAGGAGATCCCTGTAACCCTTGGTAAGTTGCTCTGCAATTTGGTACAGGGCAGGTTTTTGACAGGAATTCCTCCTTGGCTGAAGTGGAATTGTAATCTCTCCTGTGCAGGCTCTTCCTTCCCCAAGTCTAGCAGAGTCCTCAGAAAAGGAGCAGTGCAGAGAAAACCACCAGAGAGGCCTTTACTGAAGCCTTCTTTATAATCTGTGTTTTGCTTCCAGAACACTCATGCAGACTCCCATCAACATAGCTTGTGGAGTCTGACATCTGCCCTGGCAGGCAAGTATCTTACTGTTACCAGCAAGCAGCAATGCCCACTGGAAAGCACAACGCCCACATCCAGATCTGGACTCTGTTCTGCCAGTGACTTGTCATGTGTCCCTAGACAAATCACTGCCCCAGTTCCTCAGGCTCGCCCTGCACAGTGGGGTTAAGCTCATCTGCCCACCCCTACAAAGTACCTGGAGATCAGAGGAAGAAAAGCACTCAAGATACAAAGTACTATTCTCAGGGTCACCAGACCCTCTGCTATTTAAATCATGACTGAGAATCCCCTACCCACACCTTGCCCAAGTGAATATCCTGCTGGGCTCCCTCTAAAGAAAACTGTTCCTCCTTTTGTCTCCTCCCATCATATCCCTGGTTCCCTCCCTGCTGTCCATCTACTCCAGTCTAATTCACTCCGCCTTCAAGTCTCAGACCAAACTCCTTTCGGTATGGCCCTACCGCTGGCCTCTAATGTCAAAATAAGGACTTCAGGAAACCTTGCAAGCCTTTCCCTGATAAATGAACCCTGGTTTCCGTGGGCTAAATTCTGCTCGATTATAACAGTGCAGAAATCTCACTGATTTCACTGGTGTAACAGAAGAGAATTTGGCCCTATCAAATTCTATTAGGAGTTACTGTCCAGTCATTTCCATCAGCTGTCCTAACCAGGAACAGCAGAGGGGTTCCCATCCAGTCTTCCCTCTTATTTTTTACATCCATGTGCAGAATGAATTTTGTTACGTGCACCAATATGGAGGTGATGTGTGGCAGGAGTGGGGCCAAAGGGTTTGGAGTCTGAGAGGGGGCTCAGGGCTGGGGCAGAGGGTTGGAGTCCAGGCAGTGGGGCCGGGGATGAGGGGTTTGGGGTGCGGGAGGGGGCTCAGGACTAGGATTGGGGTGTGAGAGGGTGAGGGCTCTGATTGGGGGTGCGAGCTCTGGGATGGGGCCAGGGATGAGAGATTTGGGGTGTGGGAGGGGGTTCAGGGCTGGGGCAGAGGATTGGGGTGCAGGGGGACGAGGGCTCTGGCTATAGGTGTGGGCTCTGGGGTGGGGCCGGGGAGGAGGGGTTTGGGGTGCAGGCTGCCCCAGGGCTGTGATGGGGAGAGAGGACTCCCCCCAGCCCTCTCTTGACGCAGCAGCTCCGGGCGAGGTGAGAGGCGCCTCTCCCAACCTGCACCGCCCTTGATAGCCTGCTGCGCGGCCACGCAGCTTACAGGGAACTTAGTTCCCATCTGCCTGCATTATGCCCATTTGAGGTTCAGGCAGGAATTAACAAGAGGCCTCTCTGTTCCAGGAGGGAGCAAGAGACAGAGTACTGCACCAAGCTGGCAGCAGCCATCCCCCTCACCTTGAAGTTGGTCAGTTCGGAGTCCTTCTGTTTGAGTATCTCTGCCATGTAGTCTATAAGGTGCAGGCCAAACGCATTCTTCGTGGTGATTCTCTGAAACACAGCACATAAGCAGCTTCTATTATTGAAAAATCATGTCCTTCAATCCACAGTGACATGAGCAACTCTTGGTGGGGAATCTCATCAACAGGGGGTCTTTGGAAATCATTCTAGGCCCGACACTGTTCACCATTGTCATCAATGATCAAAAAATAAATATAAAATCACAGCTAATAAAAATCGGTGGATGACACAAAGATTGGCAGAGGTAAATAAGGAGGACGACAGGGCAGTCACACCGTGATCTGTATCCCTTGGGAGGCTGGGCCTATTCAAACAAACTGTGTCTTAATGCAGATCCTTTCCAGCAGCCAGTTATTCTCCATTTTCTAGTTGTGCATTTGATTTTTCCTTCCTACGTGCAGTACTTTGCTCGTCTTTATTGAATTTCATCTTGTTGATTTCAGTCCAAATCAGCAAGGTCATTTTGAATTCTAGCCCTGACCTCCATCCTGCAAGTATGGCTGACATTTTTTGTTCCTAGATATATGACCTTCCATTTGGCCACACTGAAGTGTTTGTTTGCTTTTACCCAACAATCCAGATCACTCTGCAGTGAGCTGTCCTGTTCATTATTTGCCAGTCCCCCAATCTTTGAATTATCTGCAAACTATCAGTAATGATTTTATTTCTTTCAGGACACTAATAAAACATATTAAATAGTGTATGGCCAAGAACCGATCCCAGCAGAACCTCACTAGAATCACCCTCACTCGATGATGATTCCCCATTTACAATTACATTGAGACCTATTAGTTAACCAGTTTTTAAACCATTTAGTATGTGCCAAGTTGATTCTCTATCATTCTAGATTTTTAATCAAAGTGTCATGCGGTAATCAAGTCAAATGCCTTACAGAAGGCTATTACAGCAACACTACCCCCTTTATCAGCTAAACTTGTCCTCTTCTCAAAAGACAGATCTTGTCAAACTAACTTCATTTTCCATAAACCTCTTGATTGGCTTTAGTTACGTTACACTTCAACATAACTAATTCTTTATGAATCTAGTCCACATTAGACTCCAAAGTGGCAGACTGTATCCTAGAAAGAAGTGACTGAAAAGGATTTAGGAGTCTATTGGACAAGCAACTAAACACAAAGTCCCAGCGCAACAAGCCTGTGGCCGAAAGGGCTAATGAGATGTTTGGATTTATAACCAGAGGAGTAAGAGTAGAGATGATTTTTACCTCTGTGTACCACATTGGTGGAGCAGATACTGGAATACTGCATCCAGTTCTGGTGTCCACATTTTAGACAAGATGTTGAATAACTGGAGAGGGTGCAGAAGAGAACCACAAAACAGCCAGAGAAAAAGCCTCACAGGTAGAAACAAAGAGCTGTCTGTTTAGCTGATGAGAAAGGAGATTGAGAGGTGAATTGATCACTTACAGGGAAAAAAATACTGGGTGTGATACTGCACCCCTTATTCATCATAGAGTTATTATGATATGATTATGGCATAATTATGATGCATTTTATACAGGATGGGTCATGTAAGGGGTCATTGGAAAAGTTATGATTTGCTGAATATGATTATCCTATTTGTATGCATGTATCATTTTTGTATCTGAAGGTATGAATATTGACTGTGCATCTGTATTTCAAATGTGCTGTCTCTGGGTGACACGCACAGTTAGCCTTTCAGGTACAACAATGAAGAAGCTACACAGTGCTGATGGCCCGTCAGCAAAGACAATGGGCTAATGAAGAGTTTAGCCAGCCCGTAAGTAATGGCTGTTATGACTCAGCAAGGGCATGTGGCCAGACCACATGATACTGAACTCCGTTTTGGGTACCTGTATTTTTCCATAAACTGGGCTGGAAACTGTTTTTGGAAAAAAGGATTCCCACCATATCTTAAAGCTATATAAGGTGGGGTGTGACATCATCTAGTAGTCTCACTTCCCACACAAGAAAACTCCTGGAAACACTTGTGGAAGAAAGACTAAACTGGGGGAAGTGCTGGTCCCATGCTCAAGGGATTTCTAGCCTGTGCATGGAAACCTGGTGGACTGCTTGTATCATCAGCCAGGGTGAGAAATTGCTAATTCATATCCAATCTATCTAGTACGTTACGCTTAGTTTGTGGTTTTGTTTATTTATAAGTGATAGCAAACAGATCAAAGCAGATTACCTAGTAATCTATCTTTTGTAGTTAATAAACTTGTTTTTTGCTTTATCTAAATCAGTGTGCTTTTGAGTGAAGTGTCTGGGGAAAAATCTCAGCTTTGTGTACAAAGGCTGTTGCATATTCCTCTCTACATCGAGGGAGAGGGGAACTGGGTAATAAATTCATACTGGTCAGAGTTTTGATCAGAGCAGGACAGTACAGCTCTGGGGTCTTAGGCTGGGGATTATTTTGGCTGTAGCCTCTCTATTGTTGGTTCATGCAGTGGCTGGCCAGAGCCTGCATGTAACTGCAGCTGGGTGTTACTCTGCCTGTGTGAATGCTGGTGGGAGTGTAGGACTGAGAACAGTCTGCAGCTTGTCACAGAAGCAGTTTGAGAGGGAACCCAGGCTGGTGAGTCAGAGGGCTCAGTGCTACCCCAGTTCCAGGTGGCACCCTGGGGGGGAACGTGTCACATTGGGTAGTAATGGGCTCTTTAGTCTAACGGAGAAAGGCAGAACAAGGACCAACGGCTGGAAGCTGAAACCAACCAAATTCAAATTAGAAACACAGGACACATTTTTAGCACTAAGGGTGATGATTACCAAGGGAAGTGGTGGATTCTCCATCTCGGAGTCTTTACATCAAGACTGGATGCTTTTCTGGAATATATGCTGGAGACGATGATAGAGCTGTGTGGGTGGGGGTGTGTTTTCTGTACCTCATATGTACTTCCATTTACCTGTTTGATATGATCCTGCCTGATAGCACAGAATCAAATCAAAGAAGGCTGTTAGAGATGAAGGAAAGAGGAAACAAAATAATAAGAGATAAGGCTCCTTAAGGGAACAGTGAGGGGAGCTATTAACTGGGAATTGCCTGGTAATATTTACTCTTCCCAGACCAGAACCTAAGAAGATGGGGAATTGAATACTGGCTAGGGAAGATGGGAGGGATTGAGTAGGTTATCAGCAGCAAGTGGAGATGCTCCTCTGATGGACACAGAAACTGCAGCAAGCATGCTGTCTCTCTCAACCCAGAGATGGAGATAATGAATGTCACACATGCTTTAGCCAAGTTATTTTCCTCAATATAGTGGGAACTTGGTGAAACATAACAGCCTGTGATAATCTAAATCTTAAGATGGTTACAGAAAACTTTGTTTGATAGCATTCTGTCTGGCGAGAAATCACTTATCAGTAGTTGTGGCTGTGAAATCCTCATTTCTTTATTCTTTTATCTTTATGGTCCCCACATCTCTATTGTTTGTCTGTATGGTCTCTGGCTGGTTCTTCAATTGTTTCTGTCTGTTACATAATTAATTTTCTTAGGTGTAAATTAACTAAGGTGGTGGGGTATGATTGGTTAGAGAATTTTATTACAATATGTTAGGATTGGTTAGTAAAATTTTAGTAAAAATGATTGGTTATGGTGTACCTAAGCAGGACTCAAGTTTCACTATATAAACTGGGATCCAAAAGGAAGTTCTTTGGGAACCAACTCCAGGACACAGCCCCAAAGAGCTGCCAGACCTCACCACTCTGCTAATGACACTGTGCAGAAACTGGAGTCCCCCAGATGACCTGATCCTGACTGGCTAGCAAGAAAAGTTTGCCTGTCTTATTGGGAGTGGTGAGCATTGTATGTGTAGCCTGTGCATTCCATTTTGGCGATTGTTAATAAATAGAAGTAGGATATTACTGTGTAAGGCTCTTTCACTGGTAAAAGACCCCATCTTCTGGATGCAAAAGATTAAGCCCTGCATCCAGAGGGAATGGGTGTTTGCCCGGAGCCTATGGAGGAGTAGAGTTAGAGTGCCTAAATTAAGAGGGTTATGTCTGAGCCCTAGGAACAGGGTAAAGTTGGGTGCCCTAAAGCGTGCAAGTGACAGTGAATTTTGTGCAGGTAACACAGGGGCTTTCCACTAGTTTATTTGTATTGTTATAGCACCTAGGAGCTCTAGCCATGGGTCAGGGCTCCGTTGTGTTAGAAGATACACAAAAAGACAGCCCCGGCTTTGAAGCTTACAACTTTGGGCTTACAACTGAAGGCTGCATTCTTCACTTCCAGGCTTAAACTTGGGAGTTATCGAGTCTGTTGCTAAACATCCCAGAAACGACAGCCTTGAGCATATACCTTAAGAGTCCAAAACTTCACCACCCCCAGCAGGCTACACTATGTCCTTTTTTGGGTTGTGTTTGGGTGTGATCTGCATGTGTAAAGTTGCCCCACTTGAAGAACTGGCTTTCTTCAAAGTTGGCTTATTGCGCTACATGCAGAACTACTTTCACTTACGTTCTCTGTTGACAGCTTGATGCAGGTGGAGTAGTGATCTGAAATCTGGGTGTTTGTCAGTTTCGGGATCACGGGTAGGGAGGTTTCTGCCGGCCTAAAGAAACAAGCAAGAACGTCTGCTTTAGAGAGCGCGGCCCGCCGAGAGCTCCCGCCTGGGTAGCAATGCACGAGAAAGCAGCTGTAATTTAGAAACGCCTCCTCACCCCGAGTCCCTGGCCTTTCGCACAACTCCACCTGTATACTTACTCACCCCCACCGAGTCTGGTACTAACACAGCCCAGGGCATTTCCTGCAGGCAATAATCAAACCTGGATAGAGCTGCTTCATAAGTCACTCTAACCTGCTGGAAGGGGACTGCACAGAGAGGGGCGAGTCAGTGCTGCTGAGCTGCAGATCGATGACCCTGGAGCGTCGGCGCTGCTTCCGTTCCTGTTCGTCATCGTTCCCCGGGAAGCTGGCTAGCACCGGGGTGTTCGAGGTGCTGACATGCTGCCTCTTGGTGCTGGGGGACACGAACACGCCGTCGGAGGAGGCGCTCTGGCTGCGACCAGTGGTGTGGGGCGCTGACGTGCTCATCTTCACTGCAGGGGAGAGCAGAGAAATACAGAGAAGGCAGGTGATGAGCTAAAGAGACATTAACCTCAGCCCTCCGGCCAGCCCCCCACTAACCGCCCTAGGACAGCTCCTCCCCGCCTCCTGGGAGCCCCCTCAGCCCCCCACCTCCCTCAGCCCCCCACTAACCGCCCGGGACAGCTCCTCCCCCCCAGCTCCCTTCCGCCAAGCCAGCGGGAGTGACTCGGACGGGACGGGGGGGGGCCCGTCACCCCCCGGCAGGACCCGGCTGCTCCGAACCGCGCTCACTGGGGGCGGGGCCTCCCCCCGTTCGCTGCCGCGCGCGCCCGGCCCGGCCCGTCACTCACCGGCCCAGCCACTTTCCTCCGCTTCCCGGTTTGAATCGGCCCGCGCGGACACTGCGCAGGCGCGGTTCGGGTGACGTCGCAGCGACGGGGGCCGAGAGGCGGCGCGAGGCGGGGCGGCCCCGGGCCTGGCCTGGCCGCTGCGGGTCGGGAGCGCGGAGCTCTGGGTGCGGGAGGTTTATACCGCATCTGCCCGCGCCTGGCTCACCCCGGCCGGGTCCCCGCCCCCGCCCGCAGGGCAGCCTCTGCGATCGCCCCGCCCCGCGCCGCGCGGGACCGGCAGCCGTGTGATAAATCGGGAACGTAACAAACACTTTCCTCGTGGGGTGTCACCGTTTTCTAACCAGACAACCAACCTCATCCTCCATTGCCGAGGGACAAGCTCCGCTGCTTGATCTATTTTGCTTTCCACAACCAACTCTTTGCACAGCTTTTCGTGAGCGATGGACCCGAGTCCTCGGAGTCTAATATCTAAACTGTATTGTTAAATCTCTCCACCTACGCTTGGGTTGTTGCTGACTGTGTACTCTACGGAGCATATGACTAAAAACAAACTTTGTATTTGTGGATAAACTCTAAGCATTATGCCGAGATGCTCTTTTCCCAACCTATGTATTAGGTAATTTTTTAATACAATTTTACATTAGTTCCAGGAGGAACATAGCCCCAGTTGGGGACTGTTTAGGGTTGGCAAATAGCCAGTTATTCTGGCTGGCTTCTCGTACCTCTCTCGCCGTGTTATAGTTTCCTGTACTCAGTAGGAGGTAAAGGAAGGTTGGGATTTTCCAAGGAGGTGTTGGGAGATGGACAGTGAACTCCCTTGGGCTCTTCTGAAAAGGCGGCCTGAATGCGGAGGTGGGAGTGAAAGGAGAGAAAATGGCCCATGGCTGGGAGGGAAGCTGGGTGGGCTGGATAGGTGCCCACTCCGTGGAGCACCCAGGGGAAAAAATTAGCAGGTGCTTAGCACCCACCTGCTATAGAGCTGCAGCTCCACCCAGGGCTCAGTAGTTCCCAGGCAGCCCTGCCTCCACTGATCAGGTTGTAGATGGCTGAGTTAATTGCCTATGAGCTGTTCAACTTTTGTAGCCCCTGGGCTTGCTACAGTAGAGGCTGACCCAGCCCTGGTCCAGCAGCCTCGGGAGCTGCTCTAGCCAGGGTTAGGGGTGAGTGAGGGGGGAGCGCAGGGATCCCTCTCAGGGGCAGGGGGTATAGTAGGCAAGGGGAGGCTGTGCCCCCACCCCCTGGCTAGAGTGGCTCCTGGAGGGGCTCAGGGCTGGTGCTGGGGCGGCTGGGGACACATGAGCACCGGGATGGGGGTGCGGTGACTGCACTGCCAGGCCTCCTGAGCACCAGGACTCAGGGACTGCGCTGCCCAGACACCAGGGGCTGGGGGTGCTGTGGCTGCAGCACACCAGGGCTGGGGCCTTGCACCGCCTCCCCTGGCCCTCCGGCACTGGGGCCAGGGGGCTGCAGTGGGGGTTCTTTGGGGTCCTACAAGGGAGGGGGAGGTAGAAGGAGAGGAAAAGGGGGCAGGGTCTGGGGCAGAAGGGGAGGGTCTGCGGGTTAGCCTCCCCGGGCAGCTGGGTCACTGCCCGCCCATGCTCCCTCTGCTCTGCCCAAGCCCAGCCTGATCAGCAGCGGAGAGACCCACCTGCTACCTAGATCTCCTGGGTAAGCTCCAGCTCCCAGCTGGCTCCAACTGCAGGCAGCACTGGGTGAGTCCTATTTCAGGCAGAGGGAGCCTGGCTGGGGAGGCCCACTGCAGTGTTGGGAGAGTGGGAGGGGAGTCCACCCTGGGTGCAGTTTGGGGGAGGAGGGCCTGCAGAGTCACTGTCGCTGCCTTCCCCCATTTCTGCCAGTGCCGAGCTGCTCTGCTCTGCCTAGGTGGGGAAGTGTCTGTCCTCAGGGGTGCTGTTTCCTGCGGGGGGAAACTGTCCTGGCCCCTCCCAGGATAGTAAAAAACTGGGGGCAAATTTGTCTCTCTCATCCCTCCTGTGCACCCAGCATCCTTTATCCAAAATACTCATTTGGCACTGAAGTTAAATAGGTGTTAACAAAATCAGACAAAACAGAGGTTTTCAAAGTGTGATTTAAAATCCCTTCCCCTCTCCTTTGCTCAATTTTCTGTCTCTTGACTCATGTGAATGATACCATTTCATTAGTTCTCCTGGTATCATAGGCTTTGTCTGGACTAGCATTTGTATTCCTGTAGTAATTGATTGCCAATGGCTTGTTAAGTGACTATGGATGCTAATCTAGACACAAACATTTGCAAAGTATCAGGACATGGTGGCTCAGCCTCAAGCAAACCACAAAACTTGTGCCCCAGAACAAACATTTGGGCAGGGAGGGATAGCTCAGTGTTTTGAGCATTGGCCTGATAAACCCAGGGTTGTGAGTTTGATCCTTGAGGGGACCATTTAGGGAACTGGGATAAAAATCTGTCAGGGGATTGGTCCTGCTTTGAGCAGGGAGTTGGACTAGATATTCTCCTGAGGTCCCTTCCAACCCTAATATTCTATTCTAAGAGCCTCAGTTATCAACACAATTAGCATTTACAATCAGGTTTCAAAGTAGCAGCCGTGTTAGTCTGTATCCGCAAAAAGAACAGGAGTACTTGTGGCACCTTAGAGACTAACAAATTTAGTCTCTAAGGTGCCACAAGTACTCCTGTTCTTTTTGCATTTATGATCAATTAACTTGAGTGGTTGATTGGAGGGAAGGCTTTGAGCCGGGCCCCCTACTTCGAGCCAGCAGCCTTATCAAAAGCTTTGGGCTTTGTGAACCGAGGACAGGCAAACAGAGAGAGTTTGCACACAGTGTTTTTGCCTTTCACGCTTCTGTGAGCAGTACATACAACATCTGAGGAGCCTCTTAGAAGGAAGACATGGATGTTTGTCTTTCTCCCAGAGGACAGAAATGACTGCGTCTGTACGAAGTGCAAGCTGGTCTCCATATTGGAAGAGAAGGTTAAAGGGCTAGAGAACCAAGTATCAACCCTGCGCTGCATCAGAGGACATGAAGACTTTCTGGCTAGAAGTCAGCGTTTGGTACTGCAGGCACATCATGCTGAAGAATCAGAGAGGGCAGTGCAGAATGGGGAAGAAAATTGTCAGTATATAACCTCCAGAGGAAGAAAGAGGAGAACCTACAAACCCCCCGATGCAGGTAGAGGTAAGAAACCATTTTCAGGCTCTCTGTATAGGTACTACTGCAGAGAAGGATTTGGAAGAGCCATCTGAGGGAATGGATCAGAAGGAGACCCCATTGGCCAGAAGGCATGGGATGCATTGTCTTAGGGATGGGGGTTCCATGACCACCACTCCCAAGAGGAGGAGATGGGTGGTGGTGGTCAGGGACTCCCTCCCAGAATTGGTGAATTGAAACTAATTGGTGGACAAACTACTAAACTTGACGGGCTACTCCCCCCAGCACTCCCTTTGTGGGGCCTTATAGAGACTTTGGGGAGAAAAATTCACTCCTGGAGTGAGCTTCATCAGCATAGTTGCCATCCCCACCATCTCCTGGGACCGTGGGACATCGTCATCCTGATCTTGAGCGATGTCCTGACCAGACGGGGCCAGAGAGAGGGACCCAGACAACATCACCACTCCGCCGGCTCCCGCTGAATCCCAACCCCTACCTGGGATGTGAAACTGTCTCTCTCTCTCCAGCCCACGTGTCCTTTTCTTTCCCTCCCTTTGTTCTTCTCTGTGCTAGCCCTCTCCTTTTTCCTTCTGCCTAACAAGAGTCTGGCTTAGCCAGGATATTTTGTAGCACTGCTGTAAACCTGTGACCAGAGAGGCAGCTAAAAGCAACTGCAGCAAGGGAGGTTTAGGTTGGACATTAGGAAAAAGTTAGGGTGTCAGGGTGGTTAAACATTGGAATAAACTGTCTAGGGAGGTTGTGGAATCTCCATCTCTGGAGATATTTAAGAGTAAGTTAGATAAATGTCTATCAGGGATGGTCTAGACAGTATTTGGTCCTGCCATGAGGGCAGGAGACTGGACTCGATGACCTCTCGAGGTCCCTTCCAGTCCTAGAGTCTATGAATCTATGTGCTAACCAGCCCAATGCTGGTCCGAGTTTGCCAGGCCTTGAAGTGGCTGATCAGACTGTGTGCTGGGTTGTGCTTTTCAGCAGGGAGGTTGCAAGTGAGAGTCACACCAGAGACAGAAGCTGCATTTTCTACGTGTGCTGTTTTTTTTTTTTTTTTTTTTCTCCCCCCTTTTGTGCGTTTGTCATCTTAGGAAACAGGATCAGACTTTAAAAGCAGCAGCAAGGACAGCTCCAGCTCCACTAGCTTCTCCTCTTTTCCCCAAAAGGACAGTTGTGAGCGCCCAGGCCTTGCCTTACTTAATACTTTGCATTTCAAAGGCTTTAACTGATTTTTCCGTCTTTTCTGTATCTTTAGTAAATGGTTAAAATGTTTCCAGGTGAGCAGGGCCGGCTCTAGGCACCAGCAAAACAAGCTGGTGCTTGGGGCAGCACATTTTTAGGGGCGGCATTCTGGCGCGGGCCATGCTGCCCCTAAAAATGTGCCCCGGCCGCCCTAACTCACCTCCGCTGCTGCCGCTCCCGCACCGCTGCTCACCCTTCCTCCCAGGCTCTCAAACCCGGGAGGGAGGGGGAGACCCCGAGCGGCTGCGGCGCGCGAAACAGCTGATTCGTGCGCCGCAGCCGCTCGGGGTCTCCCCCTCCCTCCCGGGTTTGAGAGCCTGGGAGGGAGGGGGAGACTCTGAGTGGCCGTGGCGCATGCGCTGCTTCTCCCTCTCCCTTCCTCCCTCCTAGACTTGAGAGCCTGGGGGGAGGAGGCAGGGCTGGGGATTTGGGGAAGGGGGCGGAGTTGAGGCGGGGCCAGGGGGGTAAGAAAAAAACGGGGGGGGGAGGCGGCCAAAACTGTTTTCGCTTGGGGCGGCAAAAATGCTAGAGCCGGCCCTGCAGGTGAGTTTGCCTGGTATGGAGCAGGCTGAGGTCTCTGCAAACAAAACCTGTTGGTCCTTGGACAGTGACTGGGTTATGTTAACACCTTTGGCCCATAGTCCATCCAGATTCCTACAACAGACTCCGCATGCTTGGGGAGTCAGTGGAATACATATGGTAGGGTGACCAGATGTCTTGATTTTATAGGGACAGTCCCGATTTTTGGGTCTTTTTCTTATATAGGCTCCTATTACCCCCCCACCCCCTGTCCTGATTTTTTACACTTGCTGTCTGGTCACCCTAACATATGGAGGGAGGGGGTTGTTTCAGCAGAGATTCAGTCCCTTGGCCTGGAAGTGATGGGGTCAGGTGTTTAACAATGGAGATTTGCTAAAGCTTTTATTTGAACCAGTAGAGCAAAGCCCTTGAGAACAGACATACACTCGTACAAAAATACTGGAGCATTTCTGGGACCAGGAAGTTCGTCTGACTTGGCTTTAAATGTACAGCACCTTCTGCATGCCCTCTGTCCCCAGGTCTCTCCACGCCCAGGGCACACAGAGTGGCATTTCCGGCAAGCCCTGGTGGCCCTGCCCCGGCTCAGCGACGCTGTTCTGGCTCCGTTCCGATATCCGTGGCATGGTCTGACTCCCACTAGTGATTCTGTGCTGTGGATGATGGGCTAGGCTATCAGGCCCACAGCATAATGGGCTGCTCGGTGCTGCAGACCCACATCCTGTCTTGCTGCGCTGTGGGAGTAGAGCCCTCACTTGCTCCATCATTTCCAGGAACTCGCTCGTTGCCTGGGCATGAGCGGCAGGCTCCAGTGCCAGGTGCTGGAAGAGGTTGAGGGGCTTGGCATTCAAGAAGGCCTTGAGGACAGGGATCTGGCTGGACAGGGTGCTGTTTCCGATCAGGAAGTGGTAGAGGCGTTTCTCCTCCAGGCCATGGCACAGGTACAAGAGGATGTCCTGCAGCCTCTGAGCTAGCTGCTCCGGGCCCCATTCTGACAGCGGCAGGAGGAGCAGGAGGTGCATCAGGACGGTTTTGAAGTGATAGGTGGTGAGGATCCTGTTCTCCAGGGTGGGCAGCCTGCATTCCTTGAGGTGGATGAGGATCTGGAGGCATTTCAGGTGGCAGCTGTCCTGTGGGGCGTACCTGCTCACCATCTGGAAGAACAGCATTTCCTGGACAGCGAAGGTCTCTAGCCAGACCGTGCTGCTCGGGTGGCCCGTCTCAGCCCTGTGGCTGGCCAGGAAGACCTGAGAGTCTCCCCGTTGCACCCCGAGTATAATCTCGATGGAGAGGGCCTTCCCGGACTCGAAAGCCAGCCTGAGTTTGCAGGAGGAGGCGGAGGGCTGGGCTGTGAGCTGGAAGCTGTAGTTGTGAGCCAGGAGCGCCCAGGCCTTGCCTACCAAACTGTGGAACCAGAGGATGGTTTTTCCCACGTCCAGGTGGGAGCTAGTGCACAAGAGGTGCACGCGGAAGGGCCCCTGCTTGTTGTCACTCAGGTCTTCCTCGGAGTGGTGCAGGAGGCAGAGCACGTCCCCCAGCAGCCTCTCCCTTTTGCACGTGCACTCCAGCTCCACCAGGATGTGGCCATGCTTCTCCAGGGTGCCCTCCGCGTTCTCCATCTCCAGGCAGAAGGAGTGCCCCTTGGGCGGCAACAGGGGCACGAGCACCTGGTAGGCCTTGGGGTCCCTATGGGGGCACCAGCCTTCAAAGGTGCTGGCCACACCAATGCAGTTCTCCAGCTGTGGGAGGAAGGTCTCGTAGGTGAGGACTCGGCAGACCTCCAGCAGGTTGTTCACCAGGCCTGCCACGAACTCGCAGGTGCTGGCCAGGTCCTTGGACACTCCCTGGAGGTGCTGTTCATAAAAGTGCTCCAGGGCCTCTCTGTCGGGGAAGTCGGGATGCCGGGTGCAGGAGCCCCTGGGCACTGCTTTGGCGTCGTCCTCCTCCTCCTCGCTGCTGGCATCCTCGCTGCTGGAGTCATAGCTGGACTCCAGCTCCAGGCTGGGCATGCAGATAATGAGCAGGATAATGGCCAGCGCCCCATAGGGCCACCTATCCCAAGCCATGTCGTTGGGCCCCTGCTCGGCCACCTCCCTCAGGGCCGTGGCCCCCGTGGCCCCCTCCTCCCCCTGGCTCTGGTTTGGACCCAGGCTCTGGCGTGGGCCCGGCCTCTCCTCTTCGTTCCTCTTCTCAAACTCCAACTGCAGGCGCGTCATCTCTAGGGCCAGCCGCTGCTCCTGCTGCTGTGCCCTCTGTACTGTCGCTGGGTCCTGCTTGTCACTAACCATCAGGGGGTGGTGCACGATAGCCAGCACCACCATGAAGAGCAGGCTGCCCACAGCCATGGCCTGGAGAAGGGAAGAGAAAACCACTCAGGGGGTGGAGGAGGGAAAGCACCCTCAGGTGCCTGGCTGGGTGCTGCAGGAGCTGTACTGGGAGAGCACACGGCCTCCACCACGAGGCACTGCAGGCCCGGAGCCAGCATTTCACACACCCCGGCCCAGGTGATGGGTGATTTGGGGAGTGGGCAAGCCTGGGGTCTCTGAAGGAAGGAGAGAGGGATTTGGTGTCTAGGGGGCAGGAAGCTGTGAAGTAAGTGGGGTTTGGGCCCCTCGGATGGGGCAGAAGGATGGATGGGGGGTGGGGTATCTGGGGTCTAGACCTGGGGCTTGGGGGAAGGCTGCTTGTGCTGCTGGGGTCGTGGGAGAATGTGGAGGTCAAATTCTAGGTGCATCAGGCATGCTGGCTCTGAGTCCTGGATGGGATTTTCTTTCCCGTTTAGTCCTGAATCTGAACATTTCTTTGATACCAGCCTGAGTCTGACCGCGGGTCTCTGCCCGGACGCATCTTAGTGCTATATTGTTTGGAAGCTAATTGCGGGCGAATTAGGAAGGTCGGACTAGTCCACTAGAGTCAACGGGATGGCGATCTAAACAACTCCCTGATGTGGGGAAAGTTTGGAGTCCCTCCCCCCTCAATCCCCACAGCCCTGAGTCTCATGTAGCCCCACAGGAGCTGGAAGTTGAGTGCTGTCTCATTGCCTTGAGGGGCTGCGTTCTGCCAGTTTCCTTTCTCTGGAACCACAGGGCTATGGTCAGCTGGGTACAAACGGTTCAGCTCATCCCGCCTCTCCCTCAGAGTGTGGGTCAGTGACCCCAGCTCCAAAGCCAACTGCTTTCAAAGACAATTGGTCCCTTAGTTGAAGGGCTGGAATTTATAGGGGAGCCAAAGAAATCCAAACTGCTGATAGGCAGCATCTGGGCCACTTGCAGTTAAATAATTCTGCCTCCCCCCAAGCTTAGGAAAGGCTAGTTACGAACAAGCCATTAAGGCCACTGATTGCGGGGGCTTCATTTCTGAGCATGTGGCCTGATGTCCAGAAGTGCGAAGCATCCACTACTCCAGTTTGCAGCCGCTCAGCACACCTGAAACTCAGGCCTGTTTGTCTCAAGCTGGGCACTTCAAATTCATGACCGCTCTTGGCAATTTGGTCCAATGCTTCTTAAATGCTGAGGACTCTCTTAAGGAATACGTGCTCCAGCAGTCAAGAGGCTTCTCCAAGTCCATGTTCACTGCTCCGAGCTTTGCCTCGGGGGTCCCCCTCCTCCATCTGCCTCCACCCAGCCTCTCCATACTCACTCTGTGGAGGTGTCAAACTCTCCAAGAGAGGGTGCAGCTTAAGCCAGGGCTGGCCCATGCTACAACCTTGCCAAGAGCAGCCCTCCAGGATGTTCCACTCGCATTGTGCTGGCTGGCCCACCTTCCCCAGCCCTTCCGGCCCGCTGACACCACCCACCTGCCATTATTACCCACTCTCTGTGAAGTCACACCGGCCAGCATCCCTTTAAAGGGGCGGCACACAAAGCTCCATGTGTGCCCTGCAATGTCAGGCCCTGCCCTGCCCAGCCCAGCTTTGGGAGATCCCAGCAGTGAGGTGTGATGGATGGATGGGAACTGGAGCAGGGCAAAGCTGGTGGGATGACCTGTGACCAGCCTGAAGCTGCGCTAGGCTCATCAGTGCAATGTTTACCCCAGTCTGAGCAGCACTGAGCAAAGCTAGCCAGAGTCGTGGCAGGAGCTGGATTTTGAGCAAGTCTGGATGGGATGATCGTACCAGCTGGAAACCTGGCAGAAGCCCATGATTTTTTGGTCCTTCTGTAGCAGTTTCAGATGAGTTATGCTGGGGGGAGAAAGGGGGGCTGGCATAGTTGGGGCCCAGTATCCAGTAGAGGGCTGTCTGGTCTCTGTCTTTGATTTTCGCTCTGCTCTGTCACTGGCTTCCCCTGGTTTCTGCCCTATCTCTTCTCAGTCTCTCCTAAGCAGGACACAAATCCAATAACAGCTAGGGATTGCTGATCGCCACTGCAGTGTAACGACCCGACCCCAGCCATTGGCCAGTAGCGGGCTTTGAGCCCAGCACCTAACCCTAGACCTCTGCCGCAAGAGCTACCGGAACAGCCCCGTTAGTTGGCAGTAGCAATCTGCTCTGTGAACTAGCCCCTGAGAGAGGCACGAGAGACGCTCTCCCAGGGTATTACAGCAGAAACCCCTCTGGGTACTTTCCGCTGGGTTATTCCCAGTAGCTGTAAGGAACTTGGCAGCTGGTGATCGCATGGATGATGTAGGAGGCAGAACAGAATCCATCTCACTCTGTATTGGCTGCACTCATACCAACCCATAACATCTCCCAGGCACTTTAAACAGGAACTAACCCCTTCTCACCACCTCTCCTGTGTCAGAGCCTGACTCCCAGTCCTGCCCTTTAACCCCCCCACACCCACCTCCTCAGGCCTCTTGTGCCTCTGTCTTTATGATGATTGACGTATGTATAGCACAGCAGCACCTAGAGGCCAAGGTCCCCCTGTGCTAGGCCCTGTACACACACACCATAGAGACAGTCCTTGTCTCAAAGAGCTCTCAATCTAGATCCATGAGGGCCTGGATCTTCCCCCTTTGCTGATTTGGGGCTTACTGTTCTGCCAGATCTCTCCTAGTCTGTAGGCCTCTGCTCCACCTGTGCAGGCCAAGGGCGTCTGGCCCACCCTGGCTACGCAGCACCAAGCAGCTCTCACAGGGAAGCCGCTCTGTGTCTCCCACTGCCCCCCATTTCTCTCCCAGTGGCCTGGCTCTCTCCCTAGAAAGCCCAGCCCCACTGCAGAACGCACACGGCACCTGCAGACAGTGAGCGTTGCAGGGGGCTGCGGATTTGGGAAATCTGGCCTGTATCGGGGAGGCTAAATGGGAGCCAGGCTCTTTGGTGTACGCACCTCTGTACAGTGTCTCTATTACCACCTGCACCCCTGGGCTGGGAACACGGGGCGCTTGCCTCGGAAATCCCAAGGGCTTGGGAAGTGGCACTAGGGATTCATTAGGTGGCTCTTTTCCCCCCATGTCAAAGCGGAACCCAAACCCCCATTGGGTGCAAGGGGCACTTCTGTGTAACTTAGGGTTGCCAACTTTCTAATCGCACAAAACCAAATGCCCTAGCCCCGCGGGCCCTCCCCCCACTCACTGCATTCCCCCCTTCCTCGGGGACTTGCTCTCCCCCACCCTCACTTTCACAGGGCTAGGGCAGGGGGGTGGGAGGGGTGAGGGCTCTAACTGCAGGTGTGGGCTCTGGGGTGGCGCTGGGGATGAGGGGTTTGGGATGTAGGTGGGGGCTCCAGGCTGGAGGATGGGACCGAGGGATTTGGAATGAGGCAGGGGGTTGCGGTGTGTCAGGGGGTGCAGGCTCTGGGGTGGGGCTGGGGATGAGGGGTTTGGGGTACAGGAGGGGGCTCCAGGCTGGGGGGTGGGGCCGAGGGATTTGGAGTACAGGAGTGGGGCTGCAGGTTGAGGCAGGAAGTTGGGGTGTGGGAGGGTGTGAGTGCTCTGGGCTGGGGGTGCTGGCTCTGGGGTGGGGCTGGGGATGAGGATTTTGGGGTGCGGGAGGGGAGTCCTAGTTTGGGGGGGCTCAGGGTTGGGGGTGTAGGCTTACCTCTGGCAGCTCCCAGTCAGCGGCGCAGCAGGACTAAGACAGGCTAGTCCCTACCTGTCCTGGCACTGCGCTGCGCCCTGGAAGCGGCCAGTAGGTCTGGCTCCTAGGCCGGGGGGCCAGGAGGCTCCGGGCGATGCTCTCACCTGTAGGCTCCCATTGGCCGGGGTTCCCAGCCAATGCTAGTGCGGAGCCGGTGTTGGGGCGGGGGCAGCGCACGGAGCCCCATGGCCCCCCTGCCTAGGAGCCAGACCTGCTGGCCGCTTCCGGGGTGCAGCACAGTGCCAGGACAGGTAGGGACTAGCTTGCCTTAGCCGGGCAGCACCGCCGACTGGACTTCTAATGGCCCAGTCGGCAGTGCTGACCTGAGTCAGCAGGGTCCCTTTTTGACCAGGCGTTGCACTCGAAAGGCAGACACCTGGCAACCCTAAGTAACCAGAGGTGCTGTCTTTCAGGTGAGATGTCAGTCCAAAATCCTGATTGCTTGGAATCATCACAGATCCCAGGCCACTAGGCCTAGCAATGACAGGTGTGACACTTCCCAGGGTATGAGGAGCGCTGCCAGTTTTTCTGCTGCCCTAGGCGGCAGAAGGTCCTGCCCCGAAATGCCGCCCCCCACAGAGGCGGCAGAAGGTTCCACCGCCAAAATACCGCCGCGGTCACCCCCCCGCCCCCAAATTGTAGCATCCTGGGAGACCGCCTAGGTTGCCTAATGGGTTGCGCCGGCCCTGCAGGGTACCTGCAGGGCTATGAGGCACCTCATTACCACCTGCCCTTAGCATAAGGAAGCGTCGTCTCTGCCTGCCAGAGGCCAGCTCCCCGACTCCACCGGGCCTGCCTACGCAGGCCCTGCTGCCAGTCTGTAGGTTAGCAGCTGTCACACGCCAGCCCTGGAGTCCTCTGAGCCTCCCCCTGGAGGGTCCAGCCGCTGGACACTCACAGATTTGCTGCTTCCAAAGGAGCAGGACAACCCAGCTTACCAGCTCCACCACAGGTCAGCGCAGCGCTGAGAACAGCACACGCCGATTTGGTTATGGTGAACTCAAGCGCAAGGTTATTTAACAGAGCCCAGGTAACAGCAAGAAATATTGGAAACAAAAGGTTACGTATCAAATAAAATCATAACATGCATAGAATCATAGAATATCAGGGTTGGAAGAGACCTCAGGAGGTCATCTAGTCCCATCTCCTGTTCAAAGCATCCTACAGCCCAGACTCAGTTAACTAGATACGCATGTCTAATAAAATATTACTCATCCCAAATCCATGCTGTGCTTTGCAGCCTGGCTGGCTGTGACCCTCCTTTCAGGAGATGCGCACACTGTCCGTTTACCTCCTAGGACCTAGGTGAAGGATTCCATGTGTCTCTTTGCACCAGGCCAATCCTTTTTCTCTGTTCCTAAACAGGTCACTCCCTGTTGTAGATTCTGCAATGTCTCAGTTCACACCTGGCTCAGTGTACAAACAGGCCTACTACAATATGAGGCATACAATACACGGAACACAAACAGCCAGACAGGGAGATAGATGTCTGTTGCCTCCTGCCTGAAAGGGACATCTCCAAGGTGTGTTGCTCCTGGGGACCTTAACTCACAGATCTTAAGAACATCATTTGCAGTATAGATACGGAACATCTTAACTATGAGCCGTACATACATTTCACAAGGATTATGCTGACCAGTGGACAACTGGCTCTCCATAGAGACCTCACGTTCCTCCCTTTGGTGAGCTATTATGCAGATATCTGACCCCAGGAACCCTGTACAACCCTATGCAGCCTTCTGCCAGTTGACCCCTGGCTCACGGGGTGAGCAGTTCTATCAGATAAGTCTCACTTTTTCATTTGATCCTGTTTTGCCCCGTCCTCTATTTTCAGACAAAGTTGGTGAGCTGCAGTGATTCTTCTCTCGGTCACACTGGAGCAACGTCCGTGGAGTTCCTCCTCATTTCCCTGTGTGAGCTAAAGGGGAATCGGGTACCAGCTCTGCTAGAGTTTGGGGCTTTTCTCTCTTGCCAGGACACAACTGGAGCATGCAGCTGTCTGGTGCTGGCTTTGCTACCTCACTTTGTTCACATCTGTCTGAGTGCAGATACTCTGGGTTCCCTGTTGGGCGAGCGCAGACCCGGTATGTTCCCATTGTTGATCACTGCTGACTTGGGCGTTGCATCATAAAGGTGCAAACTTCGGTCCTGGGGCTCCCTGCTTGGCAGGAAGAGGTTTGCTGGCTAGAGCTGATGACGTTTGGCAGATAAATGATTTATTCGCTGAAAACTGCAGTTGTGATCTACCGAAACTTTATGAATTTGACCCAATTAGTTTTGTCTAGAAAAACTTCTTCTGGGTCAGCATCAGCAAACTCTCTCTCTGTGCTAGGGCACATGCTGGAATGGGGGAGACCCAGGTTTTGAATTCCCACGCTAGGGACAGGGACTTGAAGTCAGATCTCCACCTGTAGGAGCTGGATTTTATAATGTACTATGAGAATTAACGTATGATTTAATTTCATCCTGTCAGCCACCCCTTTTGAATAGCAGAAAGGAATGACAGACCAGAACAATCCTTATGAGGGATTATGGTCACCCTTTTGTTTTAGAATAAGTTATAAAGCTACTATAATAAAGATATCCCATCTCCTAGAACTGGAATGGACCCTTCACTAGCAGGACCAAGTACTGATTTTGCCCCAGATCCCCAAGTGGCTCCCTCAAGGATTAAGCTCACAACCCTGGGTTTAGTAGGCCAATGCTTAAACCACTGAGCTATCCCTCCTCCTAGGGTTTCCTATATGTATTACAAATTAGGAAGTAAGAGACAGGATTCTCTATTGTATCTATGTTAAGAAGATTAGAGGACTGTTGAGGGCCTGAAGCCCCAATGTGAATTGTTTTAGTTATAAGATTTAGCAAGGCTTGATTTACAATGTATTCTGCTGAATATACAATACTGCTGTCTGTATACCTTTGAAAGTTTCTGTAAGAGATTGTTTGTGTGAATGAGGAATGCATGCATCAGGAAAAGATAAGGTGTGAAAGCCATCACAAATGTCCAGTTGGTCAAGAAGAAGTGACAGGTTTCAGAGTAGCAGCCATGTTAGTCTGTATCCGCAAAAAGAACAGGAGTACTTGTGGCACCTTAGATACTAACAAATTTATTAGAGCATAAGCTTTCGTGGATGCATCCGAAGAAGTGGGCTGTAGCCCACAAAAGCTTATGCTCTAATAAATTTGTTAGTCTCTAAGAAGAAGTGAGAGACTTGGAAAGACCAGGAGACAATCAGAAAACATCCATTGTATCAGATGTTAAAATATGTTAGCAGCATTGACGACCTCAGCGGTGAGGCAAGCACCCCCGAAGGCGAGACAACAAATAAGGGATAACGATGGGAAGCCCAACAATAGCCATCAAATGATAACACCACTTAAGGACTAATGATTACAGGATGACATTGCAAAATGCATGGACTCAAATGGGAATTTACAACTATAAAGCTGGGGTGTTTTGCCATGGAACTCTGGGTTCAGTCCTGCACAGCCTCGGAGAATCGGATCGCGACCGACAGATTGAGCACGAGTGTGGAGCTGGGTTCTAACTGGCCATTAGATGCCGAATCCCTTTGAATCGTTCCCCTGCGATCTTCAGCCCCAACACTGGCTCCTCACAGAATTCCAGCTCCTCTGCCCCCAAAGGAGCAGGGTAGCCCAGTTAACTAATTTGACCTTAAAACACTGCTCCTGTACAACACCCAGCCCTTGTGAGCTCTTCTAATAAAACAAAAGTAGGTTTATTTGATGTGTCCAGGTCTGTGGGGAGCTTGCTTCTGAGGATGAGCTGGGAGAGGTTGGGGGGGGGGGTATTTAAAGGCCAGAAAAGGGGGTTAAGGAATGATGTATTTCAGGATGGGTCCCCATCAAGTATGTCTCTATTCACAGACAGGGCAATTCTCTGCCTATTGTATGTCCCTTTTTCACCTCCAAGTGGTTTTGATTGTTTGCAGTTCTCTCTGATGGTTTCCATTGCTAGTCTTGGGATGGAGCAAGGCTAGATTCATAGATTCATAGATTCTAGGACTGGAAGGGACCTCGAATCTGGCATTACAGCTAACCCAGGAGGGGTACAGCTCCCACCTGCTTGAATGGGCTATCTCTGATATATATTCCCAGGTGATTAACTTTTACTCCAAGTCCATAAAGCAGACTGTCAGTATAGTTCCATTATTTCTTAAATATTACCTGTAAATACATCTTGCAATGATTATGAATCTTTATAAGTTACCTGCTTTTTGTAGATCCCTTACATGTTATCCTTTACAGATAAATATCCTGCAAGACATCCTTGTAGTGAGGTTGTCAGGTTTGAGGTGAGAATTCTTTGCAAAAAACAGTGACCCCTTTGCCAATGGGTCTTAAAAAACTCCTTATTGTCTTTAACTCTGCTGGTCATAGATTTCCCATTGTATCCTTTGCTTCCCTTATCAATTTTCTACAGTTCCTAGCTTCTGAATTATATTCATTACTACCTACTACCAACTTCCCCTTTCTTCTATTTGTTATATATAATTTTTTAATTGTTTATAGCTGCCTTCAGGTCCCCTCTAACCAGGTAGGGTTTTTAATCAATATTGCCTTCTTCCCTAATTGTGTCTTTCTGGGTATCTAGTAAAGTGTTCATAAAGAATTCCCAATTATCATTCAGACTAAAGAATTTCTTCTCTTCATGTCCCTTTGTTCCCTGATTAACTTTGTTCTCAACATCTCAGTTGTGTGCTGAGTGCTCATAACTTCCCTCTTTTTACTCTCCTGTTTTGTTATTAGTTTAATGCCCTCCTGACTACTCTAGCCAGCCTGTCCCTGAGGAGATTGTTCCCCTTTCTACTGAGGTGGAGGCCATCCAAACTATACAGCTCCCTTTCCCCTTAGAAGGTGGCCAATGTTCCACAAAACCCAAACCCTCCTCCACTTACCTAGCCAGTGGGTCACTTGCAGAATCTTCTGCATTCTGTCTTCCTTTGCTCAGGGGACAGGATCACTTGCATGTTTTTCTTCTTCAGCACACTTCTGAGTTCCCTGAAGTCATCTATCCCACAATCCCTTGTCCCAAGTGCTGATATGAACCATCCCCAATGGATCCTTTCCAGTCGATGTCAGAAGCCCATCCAATCTTAGAGTGACATGTCATGCCTTGGCTCTGGAAAGAGAGCACACTGTCCTGTTGTCCGTTTGTCCCAGGCAAATGTTCACCCCTCTCTACCCATCAGGCTGCAGGCTGTTCTGGAGTGGGCTGCTCTCAGTTCGTCCTGCTGACGCTGTCCCATTTTGGATAAATACTAAATAGTCACTGGCCAAAGAGCGAGAGTGACTCTTTAGCCTGGTGATTAAGGCATTTATCTGGGAGATGGGGAAAGGATTTAGACTTCTTCTATTCAGGCAGCTAACTCCTAGTGTAGACATGATTTGAACTGGTGAAATTTGTGTTCACACCACCCCAGATCCCGGTAGATTGGCCCAGGAACAGCTTCCGGGCTGGGCTGCTCCCCTGGAAAGGCGGGGTTTGGGGTTCATGTTCCCAGGCAGGCACCCCAACGCACGCACCGGGCTTTCTGAAGCTGACTGTTAACCTGACCACAACAGACTTTTCGGGTTTGTTGACAAATTCTGAACCCTTTTAGAACGGAACCAATAATTTCCCTTGTTTTTCAGTTGCTGACCAAACCCAGCTCTAGGGCGGACCAGCATCCCCTGCAGCGGCAGTACACCGTGGCATGCTTCCTGGGACCTGGCTCTTCTTACCACACTGGTGTAACTCCATTGATCCCAGTGGACGGTGCCTGAGCTGCACTGGTATGCGCCAAAGGGGACTCAGCCCTGCCACGGAGGGGGCTGCAGGGCAGGAGTGAGTATTGTGACTACTGTCTCTGCCAGGCCAAGTTCATCCCTGCAACGAGCGCAGTGGAATTGTGCAAAGGATGGAGACGGCCCTTCTGCAATGGGCTTCAGGCTCTTCCACGCTGAACAATGCTGCGGAAACACAGGCAAACAGTACATGCAAACCTCCACCTAACCACTCACCTAGAGCGCTGAATTCCAGGGGCCAGACCAGCAGCTCTTTGACATGTCTAAGGCCTTGTCTGCACTGGGGACCAAACCTTCCCCTGGTGTAAATCCAGTATCACTCTCTTGACTTCACTGGAACCAGGCCAAGTTACATCTGCTGTGAGGCTGGTTGGGGGTCTCAGTCACTGGAGTAGCTGCAGTGGTGTGAACACAAGTTTCACTAGTTCAAATCATGTCTACACTAAGGCCTGGTCTACACTAGGCGTTTATGTCGAAGTTAGCGCCGTTACATCGAATTAACCCTGCACCCGTCCACACCGCGAAGGTATTTAGTTCGACATAGAGGTCTCTTTAATTCGACTTCTGTACTCCTCCCCGACGAGGGGAGTAGCGCTAAATTCGACATGGCCATGTCGAATTAGGCTAGGTGTGGATGGAAATCGACGCTAATAGCTCCAGGAGCTATCCCACAGTGCACCACTCTGTTGACGCTCTGGACAGCAGTAAGAGCTCGGATGTTCTGAACTGCCACACAGGAAAAGCCCCGGGAAAATTTGAATTTGAATTCCTTTTCCTGTCTGGCCAGTTTGAATCTCATTTCCTGTCTGGACATCGTGGCGAGCTCAGCAGCACTGGCAACGATGCAGAGCTCTCCAGCACTGATGGCAGTGCAATCTCAGAATAGAAAGAGGGCCCCAGCATGGACTGATCGGGAAGTCTTGGATCTCATCGCTGTGTGGGGCGATGAGTCCGTGCTTTCCGAGCTGCGATCCAAAAGACGGAATGCAAAGATCTATGAGAAGATCTCTAAAGACATGGCAGAGAGAGGATACAGCCGGGATGTAACGCAGTGCCGCGTGAAAATCAAGGAGCTGAGGCAAGGCTACCAGAAGACCAAAGAGGCAAACGGACGCTCCGGATCCCATCCCCAGACATCCCGTTTCTACGAGGCACTGCATTCCATCCTCGGTGCGGCCGCCACCACTACCCCACCACTGACTGTGGACTCTGAGGATGGGATAGTGTCCACGGCCGGATCCTCGGACATGTTAGCGGACGGGGAAGATGAGGAAGGAGATGAGGAGGACGAGGCAGTCGACAGCGCTCACAACGCTGATTTCCCCGACAGCCAGGATCTCTTCATCACCCTTACAGAGATCCCCTACCAACCCTCCCCAGCCGTTACCCCAGACACAGAATCTGGTGAAGGATCATCCAGTAAGTGTTGTAAACATCTAAACATTTATTTGTAACAGAACATGATTATTAACAATTTAAAAAATGGGTTTCTCATGATTAGTTTGATTAACTTAACGGTTCAGTCATGGGCAGTGCAACTATTTGAAAAAAATCTAGCAATGTCCGGTTTTGCATGATTGTCCTGCCCAAGCCGCTCTACTGTTTAGTCCCTGCTACTGCAGCTACAGTAAGATGCGGTCTATATGTCCGGGGATGGAGCAGAAATCCTCCTGGGACATCTCAAGGAAGCTCTCCTGCAGGTAATTTGAAATCCGCTGCATTAGGTTCTTGGGGAGAGCGGCCTTATTGGGTCCTCCGTAGTAGGACACGTTGCCGCGCCACGAGACTAGCAAGTACTCTGGAATCATTGCTTGGCACAGCATGGCGGCATACGGCCCTGGTCTTTGAAGGCTTTCCCGGAGCATTCTCTGTCTGTCGCTCTCAGAGATCCTCATGAGGGTGATGTCGCTCATGATGACCTGCTTTGAATGAGGTAGGGGAATGTTAGTGTTGGGACTGCTTTACCGTTCCTTTACAGAACTGTAACCGCTGGTTTGCAGCCACGCGGTGGAGGCGGGAGAGGGTCAGCCGAAAGGGATCGTTCCCGGGGACAGCCGCGAGGGTGTGGGACAGGAGCAGACTTCCTGCTTGCCGGATTGCTGGCAGCAGGGACCGACATTGATTTCAATGTGAAATGAGGCCATTGCTAATATTAAAGTTTTAAGCTGCCACGAATCTACGGCTTACCATGTCTGCGTGCAAGAGCAATTCCGTTGTCCTGACAGGGTTCTCAAAAGTGCTCTGCAAAACCCCAGACACTGAATGCGAAGGCCGAGAATTCGACCTTGTGCTGAGTGCGCATGTGATAGGTGCTGTGCATGGTCCTGTTCACAGAGAAAGACTATGTTCTTTGTTCACAACTACATTTATCTTTCTGAGGAATTCACTCCCTTTTTCCCATTCCCACAGCCCCATCTGCGACTGTCTCACAACCTAGCCTGTCATCACACTCCCAGAGGCTAGGGAGGATTAGGCATAAGAAGAAGAGGACACGGGAGGACATGTTCTCAGAGCTTATAGCCTGCTCCCGAGCCCAGGCAGCACAGCAGACCCAGTGGCGGGAGAACTTGTCCCAAATGCACCAAGCCAACATGGATCGGGAGGAGAGGTGGCGTCAGGAAGACCAGCAGGCGACTCAAACCCTGCTTGGACTACTGAGGGAGCAAACGGACACGCTCCGGCGCCTTGTGGATGTTCTGCAGGAACGGAGGCAGGAGGACAGAGCCCCGCTGCAGTCCATCTCTAACCGCCCTCCCCCGCCACCAAGTCCCACACTCCCTTCACCCAAAGTGCACAGAAGGAGAGGCGGCAGAGTCCCTGCTAACTCTCACTCCACCCCTGCAGAGAGCTCGAGCAGCAGAAGGCTCTCAGTCCCCAAAGTTTGACAAGTTCTTTCCTTCCCGCCTGACACAAGCCCCCGTCCAAGTTTCACTTCCCAGTCCCATGTGTAGTTGATAATAAAAAATATGTTTCTGTTAACTACTGTTTCCATCATGTTCTTTTGGAGGAGGGGGGGGAAAGGGGGTTGGTAATTGGACAGGACAGTCACCTTTGGCAGGGTACATAGTAGGGGGCAGGCACAGCAGCAGGGCACATACATAGTGCAGTGATGCAGTGACTACTTACCCTGGTTAGTCTGGGAGGTTCTTTTCATGTTATGTGGTGGGGGGTGGGTTGCTCTGTGACTTTGTGTCAGGGGAGGGCAGTTAGAGATCTTAAGCGGCGGTCCTTAGGCAGGATCACAGAGCCACACAGCAGGGGATCTGTAACCGTCCCACCCCTGCCACAAACTCACATAGACCCCCCATACACACAGTCCGTATCAGGAGGGGTGACAGGCTCCGTTGAAAGAACCATCCCACCGCAGCGGAGCCTGTCAGTCCTTGAGTTTAGAAGCTGCATTCGCGCGACTACACTACACCCGCTCCGCACCACAGTCTGCGTCCCAGTTTTAAAAAATTCCCGCGAAAACAGTATTAAAGAAAACGGTGTGCTTTAACAAAGTAGAACTATTTTTATTTTGAAACGTGTGTTGGAAGTGGGGTGAAGGCTTCTCTGTACACAAAATTAGAAAGTCACAGGTTACCCTGCTCACTCAGGAACTTTGCTTTCAAAGCCTCCCGGATGCACAGCGCTTCCCGCTGGTCTCTTCTAATCGCCCGGCTGTCTGGCTGTGAGTAATCAGCAGCCAGGCTAATTTCCTCAACCTCCCACCCCGCCATAAAGGTCTCCCCCTTGCTCTCACAGAGATTGTGGAGCACACAGCAAGCTGCTATAACAATGGGGATATTGGTTTCGCTGAGATCACAGCGAGTCAGCAAGCTTCTCCATCTCCCCTTGAGACGTCCAAAAGCACACTCCACCACCATTCTGCACTTGCTCAGCCGGTAGTTGAAGAGTTCTTTTTCAGTGTCCAGGGCACCTGTATAGGGCTTCATGAGCCAGGGCATTAGCGGGTAGGCTGGGTCCCCGAGGATGACTATAGGCATCTCCACATCCCCAACAGTTATTTTGTGGTCCGGGAAGTAAATACCTTGCTGCAGCCGTCTAAACAGACCAGAGTTCCTGAAAACACGAGCGTCATGAACCTTGCCCGGCCATCCGACATTGATGTTGGTAAAACGTCCCCTGTGGTCCACCAGTGCTTGCAGCACCATGGAAAAGTAGCCCTTTCTGTTAATGTACTGGCTGGCCTGGTGGTCCGGTGCCAGGATAGGGATGTGAGTTCCATCTATGGCCCCACCGCAGTTTGGGAATCCCATCGCTGCGAAGCCATCTATGATCGCCTCCAAGTTTCCCAGGGTCACTACCTTTGGCAGCAGTACATCAACGATTGCCTTGGCTACTTGCATCACAACAACCCCCACGGTAGATTTGCCCACCCCAAACTGGCTCGCGACTGACCGGTAGCTGTCAGGCGTTGCAAGCTTCCAGAGGGCTATGGCCACTCGCTTCTGGACAGTCAGGGCTGGTCGCATCCGGGTGTCATTGCGCTTCAGGGCAGGGGACAGCAACTCACAAAGTTCAAGGAAAGTTCCCTTCCGCATGCGGAAGTTTCGCAGCCACTGTGATTCATCCCAGACCTGCAGCACTATGCGGTCCCACCACTCAGTGCTTGTTTCCCGTGCCCAGAATCGCCGTTTCACAGCATCAACATGACCCATTGCCACCGTGATGTCCTCGGCGCTGGGTCCCCTGCTTTCTGAGAGGTCTGTGCTACTCTCAGACTTCAGGTCATCACCGCGTTGACGTAGCCTCCTCGCCTGACTTTTCTGCATCTGCCTCAGGGCAACCTGTATGATAAGCTGCGAGGCGTTGAGAGCGGCCACAACTGCAGCGATGGTTGCAGTGGGCTCCATGCTCACAGTGCTGTGGCGTCCGCGCTGTCAATGACTTGAAAAGTGCGCGAAATGATTTCCCGCCGGCGCTTTCAGGGAGGGAGGGAGGGCGGGAGTGATGGACGGATGACGACAGTTACCCAAAAGCACCCTGGCCCCTTTTTTTTTTACCCAGAAGGCATTTGCGGCTCCACCCAGAATTCCAATGGGCGGCGGGGACTCCGGGAACTGTGGGATAGCTGCCCTCAGTGCACCGCTTCCAATGTCGACGCTTTCCCCGTTAGTGTGGACTCACAAAGTCGAATTACTGTCCTTAGTGTGGACACACACGTTCGACTTTGCAATATCGATTCCAAATATTCGATTTAAGTAAAATCGAACTACTCTCGTAGTGTAGACAAGGCCTAGGAGTTAGCTGTCTGAATAGAACAGGTCTAAATCCTTTCCAGAGACTGCAAAGCTACAGAGAGGTTTTTTTACAGGTCTCTGAGGCCAGTTGGACTCAGTGACTAAATACAAAGTGCCTGCCAACTCCCTGAACAGCTCAGAGCCACAGGTCCTGGGTCCCGTTACCTTTGTGTCTTCCCACCGGCCCAGCCTGCAGTTGGTTCCCATAACTCTGAGATAAAAGTGGGAGGGAGCGAAGGTGTCAGGGAGATTAAAGCTGTCAGGGGGGAGTCTGGAGTCAGGACAAGTCACCTTGGGGTGTCAAGGGGACAGCTCTCCACAGGAGAGATTAACCCAGTTGTGTAACACCTTCCGGGGGAAGGAGGGGGCCTGCCTCTGAGGTGGCAGCCTGTCACAGGGAGCCGTAGAGAAATGAACCATGTGGGGAGGGGCTGGAGGGAAGGACAGAAGAAGGGGACAAAGGCAGCACCTATTGACCAGGCTGGAAGGCCCCAGACTCAGCGCTGAGTAGGGTTGCCAGATGTCTGGTTTTCGACTGGAACGCCCGGGCAAAGAGGGACCCTGGCGGCTCCAGTCAGCATCGCCAACCAGGCCGTTAAAAGTCCGGTCGGTGGGGCTAGGACAGGCTAGTCCCGACCTGTCCTGGCACCACGCTGCGCCCCAGAAGCAGCCAGCAACAGGTCCAGCACCATGGGGCTCCGCACACTGCCTCTGCCCCAACACTGGCTCCGCACTCCCATTGGCGGGAACCATGGCCAATGAGAGCTGCATAGGCAGTGCCTGCAGGTGAGAGCAGCGCCCCCCCGCCTAGGAGCCGGACCTGCTGCTGGCCACTTCTGGGGTGCAGCGCAGTGCCAGGACAGGTAGGGACTAGCCGTTGACGGGGAGCCACCTGAGGTAAGCCTATACCCCAACCCCGAGCCCCAACGCCCTGCCCCAGCCCTGAGCCCCCCCAAATATGAAGCCCCCTCCTGTACCCCAAACCCCTCATCTCCAGCCCAACCCCAGAACCTGCACCCCCAGCCCAGAGCCCTCACCCCCCATGCTCCAACCCACTACCCCAGCCCAGAGCCCTCTCCCACACCCTGAACTCCTCATTTATGGCCCCACCCTGGAACCTGCACCCCCTCCCAACTCCCTGCCCTAGCCCAGAGCCCACGCCTGCATCCCAAACCCCTCATCCCTGGCCCCACCCCAGAGCCTGCATCCCCAGCCAGAGCCCTCACCCCTTCCCACATCCCAGCTCTCTGCCCCAGTCTGGAGCCCCCTTCTGCACCCTGAACCCCTCATTTCTGGCCCCACCTTGGAGTCTGTGCCCCCAGTTGGAACCATCACCCCGTCTCGCACCCCAAACCCCTGCCCCAGCCCAGTAAGTGAGTGAGGGTGGGGGAGAGCGAGCCACCGAGGGAGGGGGAATGTAGTGAGCTGCGGGCGGAGCCGCGGGGAAGGGGCGGGGCCTTGGGGAAGGGGCGGGGCCTTGGGGAAGGGGCGGAGCTAGGGCTTTTGGTTTTGTGCAATTAGAAAGTTGGCAACCCTATGCTCAGGGCTGACTCAGGGCCCAAGCAAGGGGGACCATGCCCATGCCATGACTCAGAGTCACATCTGCCTCCCAGGTCCCTCTGAGGATGGCCCCGGGACTGGAGGAGCTCTCACCCCCCGCCACAGCCTCCCGGGGGGAGGGAGGGGAACAGAGCTTCTCTGGTCTTGGGGCTGCGGGGGTGGGGGGAGGCAGATAGGAGCAAATGGGTTATGGGGCCGCAATGGGGGGGTGGAATGGGGCGGGACCGTGGGTGAAACAGGGGTGAGGGGAAGGGGCAGAGCGGGGCAGGGCTGTGGCACGACCGCGGGTGGAAGAAGGAAACGGGCGAGGGACCACCGACAGAAGGGATGGGGAGGGCCCCCCACTTGCTCTGGCCCAGGGCTCCACGAAACCTTAATCCGCCGCTGACTGTGCCTTTCCCAGCCCTGCAGAAGAGCTGTGAGTGGCTGGAAACTTGCCTCTCTCCCCAGCAGACATTGGGCCAATACAAGATATGACCTCACCCCCCCTTGTCAAGCTGTTATGGAGACATTTTTCCTTAGAAAAGTAGCATTTTCAAGGGCACTGTCTGGAGGTTGGGACGCCCTAGTTTTAGTTCTGCTCTGGGCAGGCAGGTGAGTCTAGCAGTGAGAACAGGGAGGGAGAATGGGGACTCTGTTCCTGGCTCCAGGAGGGGAGTGGGCTCTAGTGGTTAGAGCAGAGCAGACTGGGTGTTCGGATTCCGGGGGTCTCTTTCCATCTGTCAGTGCTTGGGTCTGGTGGCTCAGGGGAGCCATTGTGGCTTGGTGTTCAGAGATGCTGGCACATAAGGCACTGAAGCAGGGGAGCTGTAGTGGTGACCTCTCTGTGCCTTCCCCGGCTGTAGACTGGGACTCACCCTCTGGAGGGCGTGATGTTTATTTGTGTTAAGGCCTGAACCTCTTTCCCCATGGCAGGTGAAGGGTTAAGTGCCCTGCCAGCCTGCTCTGGTAAATAGCATTCAGGGTAAGGAAACCCAAAGCACCCTTCCCTGGCTGCACAACCCCGAAAGCATCGCATCGTCTCTGATCACCCATTAGCCCCCCCCCCCCCCCCCCCCCCGCAGTGCATGTGCCCTCAGGCCAAGGAAAGCACTGAGGATACAGCCTGGGGCAGAACTGGTGTAAATCTGGAGCGACTATGGATTTACACCGGTGTTAGAGCAGAACCCAGCCCCAATGGGGCACAGGGACTGTCAAACGGCGGCTATCTCTGGGTGCCAGCGGGGCTGTCGACGTGTAGCCAGGGAGGAGGGGGCACATACATTCAGCACTCACATGTCGTCCATAGCATAGCTGCCAGTGCCATCACAGACCGCAGCCCTGCCCTGTGGGCGTCACCTCCTGGACAGAGAGAGTGGGGCAAGCTTCCCCATTACAGCCCACCCTGGACGGGGTGGAGGGGACTGTCCATTCTTGGGGGGAGAGGGGAACGCGTGTGACGTTCATTCAGCCCCAGCACTGGACAATCCTCAGACAGCTCTGGCCTGGGATGTCTCCACCCCTGCTGCCTTCCTCACCCTGGCATCCTTGCCTGGCATGGACCCTGACCTCATCCTGGGCCCGTTCTGTCCTGGGGTGAGGGGTGAATTCCATCTTCAGGTTCTTCTAGGGTTCGTTAGCCCCCACCGCGAGACCCCAGCTTTGTCTGACTCAGGTGGGATTGAGTCTCCACATCCCTCTGAGCCCATTGTGTTCCTCGCTCCAATCCCACTCCCCCCAGCAGACCCCGAGCTCTGTCTTGAGGGGACCGCCCCACCTCAGGGGGCCCCGTCTCCTTGATGCGCAGACGGTGCCGAGGGAGGGGGATGCGTGGAGTAACGTGACAGCGGCTGGTATATTTACAGCCTGGAGGAGGGCACAGTTAGAGCCCAGCATGGCCCGGAGCTGCTGAGTAACCTTCACTGGTTTGTTTATGCTGAGGCCAACGCTCGGCCTTCCTGCTGTGCCAGGCAGTGCCCAGGCTTCGAAGCACACAGATCCCCTCATAAATCAAGCCAGTGGAGGGGGTCAAGTTACCAGGGTCTGTCGGTAACGACAGCCAGCTAATCCACCCTCCTTATCTGGGATTACTGCCCATGGCAATTCATTACCGTCCGGGCCAATCAGCGCCGGGCGGGCACAGGGGCCTGGCAGGCGCGCTCCTGCACTGGAGCTTCTTGCTGCCCCCGAGGCCTGTCATCACAGCTATAAATAAGGCGATTTGTTTGCAGAAGAACAAATTTAGCCCAGACAGAAGGTCAGGGTGGCAGTGAATAACCTTCCATTAAAATGGTTCTCATTCCTGAGTCTCACTTGGCAGGGCGGGGGATGCAGTGATGGCTGAGGGAGGTGGGGGTAGGGTCTTGTCCCCTTCCCCAAAGCCTGCTCTCTGCTTGGCTTTGCCGCTGCAGGGAGAAGCAGGAATAGATCCCCAGTGGGTCAGCGGAGCTGTGGGGCCGTGACAGGCAGGCTATCGTCAGGTGGCAGCCCAGCACCTCAGCAGCACTGAGATCACACCACAGCCCCAGAGCTCTGCCAGTCACACCAGTGAAGGAGCTGGCTCTCTGAAGCCAAACCCCAGCAGGGCTTGGGGCAAGTCTGGCCCCGGATCCTGCTCACAACACCACGACTGAGGCTGACCCAGCGGCCGTGGAAGCTCGCTTTGAATGAGGGCTGCAGCACAAAGGGAGGTCGGGCCGCGCCTGGGGCTCTGGCAGCAGCATGGGTGTGGAAGGGCATGGGGCAGGCACTTGCCCTGGGCTCGAAGATGCATAGCAGACTGAGGAAGCGATGGAGTCGGGGTGGCTGTGGTGGCATGGTGCCCCCCCCCACATTCCACTCCCTGGGCACTCACAGCAGCCACTTGTCACGCACCTGGCCGCCCCACTGCTGGTTTCTCCAAAATGATGTGACCGTTCCTGGCCACCCCTTCTTCAGCCCCTGCCTCCTGACACCCTCTTCTCCTGGTGCCCAGGGAGCTAGGCCAGAGGAGGGGCAGGACCCAGGCTGCCCATGCAGTCCGGCCCAAGTGCAGGATCAATTCCCATTGCCTCCTCCCTGCCATTGCCAGTTCTGCTGCCTCTGGGCTGGTCCTGGGACACAGGCTCCATTCCCTGAGCTGTGGGGACATTAGAGGCCAGAGCCAGCTGTGGGTCTGGACCTGGTGCTACAAGAATTTCAAACTCAGAGCCAAACTTCCCAGCTCAGGCCCAGTTCTGCATTGAAACAGAATGTCGCTCTGGTTCTCAGCCCCAGGGAAAGCACAGGCAGTGCGGGGACCACGTATCCCAGGATGCTTCTGGGCCTTGTCTTTGGCATTCCCAGCTGAAGGTAGGCGTTTGCTCAAGCTGGGACAGGAGGCCTTGGCCTATCTGCTTTCCTCCATCCCGAGGCTCAGGGTCTCATCTCGATGGCTTGAGCTGCCCCTTCCCCTCAATTCACTTTTTGTTAAAGGTGAGTCCATGGCATCACGTAGTGCAGCCTGTGTTACCAGGGCTCTTGGGTGTGATGAGTTATAAGGACTCAGCTTTGCCTCAGTGTGTGGTTGGCTAAATCCAGAAACTGTTGCCCCTCCAGTGTGAATATAACCTCTCAGCCATAGCTGCTCAGCAGCACACGCATATGAATCTACATAAACACACAGGTACACAAACACACACATAGGAACACACACAATGCATCCTTGTCACATACAGACACAAAGGAACGCTCAAAAACACAGCTACAGTGAGCTGTATCTGTACAGGCGCACCCAGCTCAGACACACAGCTAGCGAGAAAGGTCTCACATAGTTTTTTGCCTTTCAGGCTTCCATGAGCAGTAAACACACAGCTGTTGTGACCTGCACAGGATGTGCCATGTTTGTCTTTCTCCCAGAGGATAGAAGCGACTTCTCTGTATGAAGTGCAAGCTGGTTTCCATATTGGAAAAGAAGATTAAAGGACTAGGTTCAAGTATCAACCCTGCGCTGCATCAGAGGACATGAAGACTTTCTGGCTAGAAGTCAGCATCTGGTATTGCAGGCACAGCATGCTGAAGAATCAGAGAGGGCAGTGCAGAATGGGGAAGAAAATTGGCAGCATGTGACCTTCAGAAGAAGAAAGAGGAGAACCCACGTACCTCCAGTGCAGATAGAGGTAAGAAACTGTTTTCAGGCTCTCTGCACAGGTACTACAGCAGAGAATGGTTTGGAAGAGTCATCTGAGGGAAGGGATCAGAAGGAGACCCCATCGGCCAGAAGGCATGGGGATGCATTGTCTTAGGGATGGGGTTCCATGACCACCACTCCCAAGAGGAGGAGATGGGTGGTGGTGGTTGGGGACTCCCTTCTAAGAGGGATGTAGTCATCCATCTGCCGTCCAGACTGGGAAACTCGAGAAGTGTACTGCTGGCCAGGAGCTAGGATTCAGGATGTGATGGAGAGATTGCCAAGACTGATCAAGCCCTTGGACCGCTACCCCTTCCTACTTCTCCACGTGGGCACCAATGATACTGCCAAGAATGACCTTGAGCAGGTCATTGCAGACTATGTGGCTCTGGGAAGAAGGATAAAGGAGTTTGAGGCGCAAGTGGTGTTCTCGTCCATCCTCCCTGTGGAAGGAAAAGGCCCAGGTAGGGCCCATCGAATTGTGGAGGTAAATACGTGGTTACGCAGGTGGTGTCAGAGAGAGGGCTTTGGATTCTTCGGGTACGTCCAGACTACCCATCGGATTGGCTGGACGCGATTGATCTATCAAGGATCGATATATCGATATAGACGCGATCTATCAATCCCCGAACACGCTCCCTTCGACTCCGGAACTCCACCAGGGCGAGCGGCGGTAGCGGAGTCGATGGGGGAGCCACGGCCGTCGATCCCGTGCCGTGAGGACGGGAGGTAAATCGAAATAAGATACGTCAACTTCAGCTACGCTATTCCCGTAGCTGAAGTTGCGTATCTTACATCGACCCCCCCACCCCAGTATAGACCGGGCCTTCGATCATGGGATGTTGTTTCAGGCAGAAGGATTGCTCGGAAGAGATGGGATCCACCTAATGAAGAGAGGGAAGAGCATCTTTGCAGACAGGCTGGCTAACCTAGTGAGGTGGGCTTTACACTAGGTTCACCGTGGGATGGAGACCTAAGCCCAGAGGTAAGTGGGGGAGAGGGATACCGGGAGGAAACACAAGGAGGAGGGTGCAACAGGGGAGCCTCCTGATTCATACTGAGAAAGTAGGGCAATCGGCTAGATAACTTTGTGATGGGTTTGGTCACAGAGACCCCCTTGGGACTGTCACATGATGTGCTGAAATGACCTCTGAGCCCGTTTTCCCTGCCAGCTTGGGACTTCCATAACCCTGCCTTGTTGAGCCAGACACGCTAGCCTGCTGCAACACAGACCCAGGTCTGGTCCACGCCCCCCAGAGCTACAGACTTAACTGAAAATAGCTCAGCAAGTACTCCAGTCTCCAGCACCCAGATACCCAGCTCCCAATGGGATCCAGACCCCAAATAAATCCGTTTTACTCTGTATAAAGTGGTTGGTGGGTTAATATCGGGGGCGGGGCAGTGGGTGGGTAATGTCGGGGCAGAAGGAGGGTGGGTTAATGTCGGGGGAGGGGCGGTGGGTGGGTTAATGTCGGGGGAGGGGCATTGGGAGAAGGCACTGTGGGTTTTTTGGTGATGGGGAGGTTGGGCAAACATCTGAAAGTTGCTGCATCCCACGTCTCCTGCTCTGCTGTCCCAGGGACTGGGCCCCCTCCTGGCCTGCTGGGCCATCTGCCAGCCCCACTCCATGTCCCTGTGCCTGGGGGGCTGTGGTTCTGCAGAGCTCTAGGAGTCTTCATGGCATGAGCACACTTATGGGGCAAGAAGAGCCAGTATGTGGAGGAAATGGTGTCCAGTGGCTAAAGCAAGGGGCTGGGAGCCAGGACTCCTGCGTGCTGTCCCTGACCTACTGTGTAACCCCAGGCAATTCACTTCACTTCCCTGTGCTTCCATTTCCCCATCTAAAATAGAGTCATAGACTCTAAGGCCAGAAGGGACTCTAAGGCTCTGACCCCCCCGTAGAGCACAGGCCAGAGACCTGCCCCACAGTCATTCCTAGAGCAGATCTGCTAGACAAATATCCAATCTGGATTTAAAAATGGTCAGTGATGGAGAATCCAATGATTAATTACATTCACTGTTGAAACTTTACTCCTTCTTTCCAGTCTGAATTTGTCTAGCTTCAACTTCCAGCCATTAGATCATGTTAGACCTTCCTGTGTTCGACTGAAGAGCCCAGTATGAAATATTTGTTCCCCGTGTAGGTTCTGACAGACTGTAACCCCTTAACCTTCTTTTTGTTAAAATGAATAGACGGAGCTCCTTGTGTCTCTCACTAGAAGGCAGGTTTTCTAATACTTTAATCAGTCTCATGGCTCTTCTCGGAACCTTCTCCAATTTATCAATAACCTTCCTGAATTGTGGACACCAGAACTGGACACAGGATTCCAGCAGGCTCAGCATCGGTCGCACCAGTGCTAAATACAGAGGTAAAATAACCTCTCTACTCCTACTCAAGATTCCCCTGTTCATGCATCCAAGGAGCGCATTAGCTCTTTTCGCCACAGCAGCATACTGGGAGCTTGTGTTCAGCTGATTATCTACCACGACCCCCAAATCTTTTTCAGAGTCACTGCTTCCCAGGGTAGTGTCCCCCAGCCTGTAAGTATGGCCAACATTCTTTGTTTCCAGATGTATATATTTACATAAAAACACATATTCTTTGCTTACATCCAGTTAACCAAGCGATATAGAATCAGAGACTCCTAGGACTGGAAGGGCCCTCGAGAGGTCATCTAGTCCAGTCCCCTGCACTCAAGGCAGGACCAAGCATTATCTAGACTATCCCTGACAGGTGTCTGTCCAACCTACTCTTAAGAATCTCCAATGATGGAGATTCCACAACCTCTCTAGACAATTTATTCCAGTGCTTAACCCCCCTCACAGTTAGGAAGTTTTTCCTAATATCCAACCTAAACCACCCTTGCAGTTGCGCTGAATCAGTGATCTGTCATCTTCACTATTTATCACTCCCCCAATTTTTGTGTCATCTGCAAACTTTATCAAATTTTGTTTTTTTTTCCAGGTCTTTGATAAAGATGTTAAATAGCGTAGGGCCAAGAGCAGATTCCTGCAGGGGCCTACTGGAAACACACCTGCTTGATGATGATTCTTTGTTTAAAGTAACATTTCGAGAACGATCAGTTAGCTAGTTTTTAATCCATTTAATGTGTGCCGTGTTAATTTTATAGAGACAAGGTGGGTGATATAATACCTTTTATTGGACCAACTTCTGTTGCTGAAAAAGACAAGCTTTCGAGCTGCATAGAACAATAAAATAAGTTGGTTCAACAAAAGATACTACTATTACTCACCCACCTTGTCTCTAATATCCTGTAGCCAACATGGCTACAACAACTATGTTAATTTTATAGCGTTCTAGTTTCTTAATCAAAATGTTGTGCAACACCAAGAGACATGGTGGTTGTGGCACCAAGTCACATACCTTACAGAAGTTTAACTATGTTATATCACACTATCACCTCTGTCAACCAAACTTGCAATCTACTCAAAACAAGATATCCAGTTAGGTTGACTGGATTTATTTTCCAGAAACCCATGTTGATTTGCATTAATTATATCACCCTCCTTTAGTTCACTATTAATTGAGTCTCTTACCAGCCACTCCATTATCTTGAAATTCGCCCCCTCCCTCAATGTGGAAGAGGGATGTGCACCATTTCTCGCCCCGTGTTAGAAATCACATAAACTGGGGTGTGGATAGGGGTCGGGGCAGTCAGGGAGCAGGGGGGTTGGATAGGGGGTGGGGTCCCAAGGGGGCAGTTAGGGGTGGGGGGTCCCAGGAGGGGTGGTCAGGGGACAAGGAGTAGGGGCGTTTGGATGGGTCGGGAGTTCTGAGGGGGGCAGTCAGGGGGCGGAAAGTGGGACAGGGCGGATAGGGTTAGGGTTTGGGGAGGCACAGCCTTCCCTACCCAGCCCTCTATGTAGTTTTGGAACCTGATGTGGCTCTCTGGACAAAAAGTTTGCCCACCCCTGGTCTAGATCCATCCTCTTTGGAACCCCCTTTCAGGTAGCTGAAAGCAGCTATCAAATCCCCCCTCACTCTTCTCTTCTGCAGACTAAACAATCCCAGTTCCCTCAGCCTCTCCTCATAAGTCATGTGCTCCAGCCCCCCTAATAATTTTTGTAGCCCTCCGCTGGACTCTTTCCAATTTTTCCACATCCTTCTTGTAGTGTGGGGCCCAAAACTGGACACAGTACTCCAGATGAGGCCTCACCGATGTTGAATAGAGGGGAATGATCACATTCCTCGATCTGCTGGCAATGCCCCTACTTATACAGCCAAAATGCCATTAGCCTTCTTGGCAACAAGGGCACACTGTTAACTCATATCCAGCTTCTCATCCACTGTAACCCCTAGGTCCTTTTCTGCAGAACTGCTGCCTAGCCACTCGGTCACTAGTCTGTAGCAGAGCTTGGGATTTCTCCGTCCTTGTTGAACCTCATCAGATTTCTTTTGGCCCAATCCTCTAATTTGTCTAGGTCCCTCTGTATCCTATCCCTACCCTCCAGTGTATCTACCATTCCTCCCAGTTTAGTGTCATCTACAAACTTGCTGAGGGTGCAGTCCACGCCATCCTCCAGATCATTAATGAAGATATTGAACAAAACCAGCCCCAGGACCAACCCTTGGGGCACTCCGCTTGATACCAGCTGCCAACTAGACATGGAGCCATTGATCACTACCCGTTGAGCCTGATTATCTAGCCAGCTTTCTATCCACCTTGTAGTCCATTCATCCAGCCTATACTTCTTTAACTTGCTGGCAAGAATACTGTGGGAGACCATATCAAAAGCTTTGCTAAAGTCAAGGAATAACATGTCCACTGCTTTCCCCTCATCCACAGAGCCAGTTATCTCCTCATAGAAGGCAATTAGGTTAGTCAGGCATGACTAGTCCTTGGTGAATCCATGCTGACTGTTCCTGATTACTTTCCTCTCCTCTAAGTGCTTTAGAATGGATTCCTTGAGGACCTGCTCCATGATTTTTCCAGGGACTGAGATGAGACTGACTGGCTTGTAGTTCCCTGGATCCTCTTTCTTTCCCTTTTTAAAGATGGGCACTACATTAGCCTTTTTCCACTCGTCCGGGACCTTCCCTGATCACCATGAGTTTTCAAAATGGCTAATGGCTCTGCAAACACATCCACCAACTCCTTTAGCACTTTCGGATGCAGCGCTGTAACGATGCTGGTTCTGGCGGGACTCAACTGAGAGTGCCAATTCAGGACAAATTGCTTAAAACAGGGCAGTTACAGCCCAAGGCTGGGGTTTTTCCACCTCGAAGGCAAACCAAACCAGCCAGACAAAGAGAACTTTAGTCTCACCCCACTGGCTAACCACAAGTCACACCAGCAATTCCCTTAGACACTCCGGTTTCCCAGTATCACCACCAGTGCCACTCGTTATGGAGACAAATGGTTATGAAAACCAATACCCCAGTAAAAGAAAAATGGTTCTCTCAATCCAAAAGGACCAAGCCCCAGACACAGGTCAATATACAGATCAGCTCTTACCCACAAATCTCGCTGTTGCCAATCCTTTAGAATCTAAAATCTAACGGTTTATTCATAAAAGGAAAAAGATAGAGATGAAAGCTATAATTGGTTAAATGGAATCAATTCCATTCAGTAATGTCAAAGTCTTGGTTCAGGCTTGTAGCAGTGATAGAATAAACTGCAGGTTCAAATCAAGTCTCTCAAATTTAACTTCTGTGCCAGGGAAGATAATGGAGCAAGTAATTAAGGAAATCATCTGCAAACACTTGGAAGGTGGTAAGGTGATAGGGAACAGCCAGCATGGATTTGTAAAGAACAAATCATGTCAAACCAATCTGATAGCTTTCTTTGATAGGATAACGAGTCTTGTGGATAAGGGAGAAGCTGTGGATGTGGTATACCTAGACTTTAGTAAGGCATTTGATATGATCTCACATGATATTCTTATCGATAAACTAGGCAAATACAATTTAGATGGGGCTACTATAAGGTGGGTGGATAACTGGCTGGATAACCGTACTCAGAGAGTTGTTGTTAATGGTTCCCAATCCTGCTGGAAAGGCATAACAAGTGGGGTTCCGCAGGGGTCTGTTTTGGGACCGTCTCTGTTCAATATCTTCATTAACGACTTAGATATTGGCATAAAAAGTACACTTATTAAGTTTGCAGATGATACCAAACTGGGAGGGATTGCAACTGCTTTGGAGGACAGGGTCATAATTCAAAATGATCTGGACAAATTGGAGAAATGGTCTAAGGTAAACATGATGAAGTTAACAAAGACAAATGCAAAGTGCTCCACTTAGGAAGGAAAAATCAGTTTCACACATACAGAATGGGAAGAGACTGTCTAGGAAGGAGTACAGCAGAAAGGGATCTAGTGGATGTGGACCACAAGCTAAATATGAGTCAACAGTGTGATGCTGTTTCAAAAAAAGCAAACATGATTCTGGGATGTATTAACAAGTGTGTTGTGAGCAAGACAAGAGAAGTCATTCTTCCGCTCTACTCTGCGCTGGTTAGGCCTCAACTGGAGTATTGTGTCCAGTTCTGGGCACCGCATTTCAAGAAAGATGTGGAGAAATTGGAGCGGGTCCAGAGAAGAGCAACAAGAATGATTAAAGGTCTTGAGAACATGACCTATGAAGGAAGGCTGAAAGAATTGGGTTTGTTTAGTTTGGAAAAGAGAAGACTGAGAGGGGACATGATAGCAGTTTTCAGGTATCTAAAAGGATGTCATAAGGAGGAGGGAGAAAACTTGTTCACCTTAGCCTTTAAGGACAGAACAAGAAGCAATGGGCTTAAACTGCAGCAAGGGAGGTTTAGGTTGGACATTAGGAAAAAGTTCCTATCTGTCAGGGTGGTTAAACACTGGAATAAATTGCCTAGGGAGGTTGTGGAATCTCCATCTCTGGAAATATTTATGAGTAGGTTAGATACTTTCTAGACCATCCCTGATAGACATTTATTTGATCCTGCCATGAGGGCAGGGATCTGGACTCGATGACCTCTCGATGTCCCGTCCAGTCCTAGAATCTATGAATCTATGAATGAATCTATGAATCTGTAAATACATCCTCAGCTGGAATGGGTCATCAGTCCTTTGTGTAGAGCTTCCATTTGTAGCAAAGTCCCTCCAGAGGTAAGAAGCAGGATTGAAAAACAGATGGAGGAGAGGCATCAGCCTTTTATAGTCTTTTCCAGGTGTAAGAACACCTCTTTGTTCTTACTGTGGAAAATTACAGCAAAATGGAGTCTGGAGTCACATGGGCCAGTTCCTGCATACTTTGCTGAGTTACAAGGCGTATCTGCCTTCTCTCCATGGATCAATTGTATAGCTGATAGTGCTTAATGGGCCATCAAGCAGGTTAGGCAGAGCTAACACCAACTTGTCTGAGAAGTGTCCCAGAAGCATAGCATAAGTTTGAAATACAGACAGTATAGAGCCAATATTCATAACTTCAACTACAACATTGATACACACATATAGACAGCATAATCATAACCAGCAAACCATAACCTTGTCTTAGACACCTCATTTGACCCCTTTTATACAAGATTTGGTGCCACTACAGGACCTTGGTTGCAACCATGTTCTATACGGTCCCAGTTCAAGTCAATAACGTGACAAGCGCATCCGGCCCCATGGACTTGTGTTCATCCAGCTTTTCTAAATAGCCCCGAACCACTTCTTTCTCCACAGAGAGCTGCTCACCTCCTCCCCATACTGTGCTGCCTAGTGCAGTAGTCTGGGAGCTGACCTTGTTCGTGAAGACAGAGGCAAAAAAAGCATTGAGTACATTAGCTTTTTCCACATCCTCTGTCACTCGGTTGGCTCCCTCATTCAGTAAGGGGACCACATTTTCCTTGACTTTCTTCTTGTTGATAACATACCTGAAGAAACCCTTCTTGTTACTCTGAACATCTCTTGTTAGCTGCAACTCCAAGTGTGATTTGGCCTTCCTGATTACACCCTTGCATGCCTGAGAATATTTCTGTACTCCTCCCTGGTCATTTGTCCAGTCTTCCACTTCTTGTAAGCTTCTTTTTTGTGTTTAAGATCAGCAAGGATTTCACTGTTAAACCAAGCTGGTCGCCTGCCATATTTACTATTCTTTCTACATATCAGGATGGTTTGTTCCTGCAACCTCAATAATTCTTCTTTAAAATACAGCCAGCTCTCCTGGACTCCTTTCCCCCTCATGTTGTTCTCCCAGGGGATCCTGCCCATCAGTTCCCTGAGGGAGTCAAAATCTGCTTTTCTGAAGTCCGGAGTCCGTATTCTGCTGCTCTCCTTTCTTCCTTGTGTCAGGATCCTGAACTCGACCATCTCATGGACACTGCCTCCCAGGTTCCCATCCACTTTTGCTTCCCCCACTAATTCTTCCCTGTTTGTGAGCAGCAGGTCAAGAAGAGCTCTGCCCCTAGTTGGTTTCTCCAGCACTTGTACCAGGAAATTGCCCCCTAACACTTTCCAAAAACTTCCTGTATTGTTTATTCCAGTTATCCTGTTCCCTAGTGGGATTTGGCGGTTGGTAGCTTGTGCTTTACCAATTAGGACATTGATCCATAAGCATTCAAGTTCATTTTCCTCCAGCTTATCGGTGACTCAGAAACAGGTCATGCCATTGGATACTGTCGGGGAACCTGTGCAGCTGTGTTCATGAACATTTGTGCCCTGCTTCGGGAACCTTGGATTGAAGTGCATTGAGTTATTTGATTGTTAATACTTAGCCCTCACCCTTGCCCCCCACCCCAAGTTTTACCCTTCCCCTCCCCCCTCCTGTCACGCCCCTCCATTTGCCAAGTGTCCACAGGATATCAATGATGTCCTGACACCACCACAGATGTCTCGGAGCCTCCCACCCCAGCAGCTGTGCCGAGGCAGACTCAGAGCTGGAATCTACAGACAGCTGCAACCTGCTGGGAACCCGCCACCAAACAGGCTCCAGGGCCGGAGCTCTAAAGATGGCCGTTCCCACCAGCTCCTCTGTGGAGACAAGACATGAAGGAGCCCGTGTCTGAGACTGTGTGGGTGTGGGTGAGTGGGGTCTGTAGCTGACTGGTGGCCAGGGCCTGTGAACCGCCCCAGGCTTAGCGCAGTCCTCAGGGACCTTGCAGGATTGTCCTCCAGAGCTTTGCCCAGCCTGGCAGGCGATTCCACAGTCAAACTGATCTCACTGGCCCTGAGTGCCGCCTCGATGTTCCCTGTGTAAGGCCCCCCTGCTGCCAACCCCTCAATAATCCCTTCTGGTGCCCCCATGTGAGGCACTCACAGACTGTTTGCCTGCCCCCACTCCCACCCTCACGCCAGTCCCCCAGCCAAACTGGGCTGGTTGGTCCCTCAGACCCTGCTCATTTGTGCTGCTCCTCCCTGAGCTGCCCCCGCTCCTCAGAGTCTCTCTCTATAGCTGTGCCCCTAGGGTTGCCAGGCGTTCAGAGGGAGCCCGGGGCGAAGGCAGGCTCCCTACCTACCCTAGCTCTGCGCAGCTCCCAGAAGCAGCCACCAGGTCCTCGCGGCCCCTAGGCGTATGGGTGGCCAGGGAGGTTCCCCGCACTGTCCCCACCCCAAGAGCTGGCTGCACAGCTCCCATTGGCTGGGAACCGCGACCAATGTGAGCTGTGGTGGCGGCGCCTGCAGGCAGCGTGCAGAGTCTCCCTGGCCACCCATGTGCCTAGGGGCTGCAGGGCCCTGGTGGCCGCTTCCTGGGACCCACGTGACCCTGAACCCCTAACCCCCTCCTGCACCCCAACCCCCCTGCCCCAGCCCAGAGTCCCCTCCCACACCCAAACTCTCTCCTGGAGCTCGCACCACGCCCACACCCCAACTCCCTGCCCCAGCCCTGAGCCCCCTTCTGCACCCCAGACCTCTCATCCCTGGCCCTATCCCAGAGCCCACACCCCCAGCCGAAGCCCACACCCCCTCCCACACCCCAACCCCCTGACACAGGGATGGGGGACTCCAGCCAAGCTCCTCTGCACATCCCTAGCCCCCGACTACACAGAACCAGTCAGTGCACTAAGTGGGGTGCAGCCTGTGCCCCCAGGACTTGGAGGGGACAGCAGGGAATCTGCAAGGGGCTCCTTCATCTTCTGGGTCGGTTTCAGGGATTTCCCTACAGGGTTCCAAGGTTTTTTCCCTGGTCCTGGCCTGACAGCTGGGGGTGACATCCTCCAGCTCCCCACTAAGCAGGCACTGTCCCCCCCCCCCCCACCAGTGTTCTCCAGCGCAGGAACCCTCAGGGAGCAAGGGGACCCATCAGTCCTCGTCCTGCCTGCTGAGGGAAGAGCCAGGGCCAGGTGTGGGGGGTGGGTGCTGACCTGGACCCTTGCCCATTAGACACAGGACCGAGACCCAGCGAGCTCATTTCACAGCAGCCAGCCATGCCTGGCTAAGCCTTTCAGCCACCCCCAACCACTGTGGGCCTGAAACCATTGCCCTGCCTTTATTCCAGCCAAACCCTTCTAGTAACTGAGTGCCTCACACCCTTTCTGGACCTGCTGGGGTTCTCCTGCAGAATGCCAGGGGCTCTCTGCAGCCATGTGGGGATGTCCAGGAGGGTCCATGCTGGAGAAGCAGCAATTTGCCAGTTTATTCCCATAAATCCACCTTTGGGACAAGCATCCTTCCTGCTTCACCCTCAATGGAATGGGCCTTGTTCATAAATATCAAGAGCCCCAGAGCTCCACCTCCAGGGACCCCATAATCCATCATCTGCAATGTCTCCATTCCTAGAACCTCCTGTCCTGAGTTTTCATGGCGCTTTGCAGATTCTCTCCCCCAGCATCTGTGAAATGTAGCCACCTCTTGGGTGGAGCAGCAGCCGGACAGAACATAGCATGTCGAACAGCAGTGCAGGGAAGCCCATGATACAAGGTGCCAAGGGATGTCCTAGCAGAGCAGGTAGGATTTGGAGGGTCTGCATGTGATCTTCCCCAACTAAGCTCTCCCTACACCCCCGGGTGACATCTTGGCCGATTGGGGGCAGGTCTGAATCCCTGGGAGCAAATGGGGCAGTTTCTGTTCATCCCTCAAGGGAGACCCAGCCTTGGGGTTGCTGCAGAGATCCATGGGATATCAGACTGAGCTCTACGGGGGTGGACAAGCTGCCCTGGGTGCTCAGGCTGTGGGTGTCTCCGAAATGGACTGATAACCCCGGGGAGGGACATAGTGTTGGCTAATAGACGCTGGCTAGCATACATATAGTATGCTGGTAATACTGCCCGCAGTATAGGTACTCCATGTGTTTAAGCGTGTATATTATGAAGTATTAGCATAGCAGTTCTATAGCCCAGATTGGCTGTACCTTTGTTATAACCCTGCGTGCTTATGGCAAGTCTTCCAGAACTCCTTGCTGTAGCTGCTAGTCAGCCTTGGCCTGTCCGTAACAGGACAGGTGATTTTATTTCCTCAGGGCAGCAAGCAAGCAGCTGCCCACAGAAACCGAGGCGAGGCCTGCATGCCCCTTAGTCCCTGGCATGCATGTCTCAGAACACAGGTAAGGGGGCATCATGACCTGCATGCATACTGGATTCAGAGCTAGAGAGAAAGGGGCGCCCTCAGTACTAGAAACAGACAAGGTACAAAGATGATTAATTACGTTCCATTTCAAACGACGTACCAGGGACCTTTTCTGGGTGAACCGGGAGGGTATAAAGGGCTGGCTTGCGAGGTGTCTGCAGAAGGTGAATGGAACAGCACTGCATGCCAGTGCATGGAACTGCTCTTCGGAATCTGGGATTGTACAGAACCTCTGGGGGAGATTGATAAACCTGACTGACATGGGGCATTTGGTCTCTGGAGTATATTTCATAACGAAATAATGAACCAAAGTGCTGTCAAGCAACCGACTATCCAGTTTATCAACACAGCAGGTAAATGCTGGAGGGAGCAAATCTGACTTCTGGCTGGAGCAGCAGCCGCACAGATCAGACGAGGGGCCTGGTCCTGTCCAGGGCTGGACACGCTCCGCTCTCACTACAGCCAAAGGGATTTGAGGGTGCTCCGAGGTGTGCCCCTTGCTCCCACACCAGCAGTAAAGGCAGGGGACGTTCCCCTTGTTGGTGAATTTCTGCCCCGTCGCACCACAGGGCTTGTGCTGGCAAGGAGCCAACTCCCAGCTGCTGTCCGTCCTCATGTCCCACTTCCCCGGCATGCCAAGACCCTCCCTGATTGGCACCTGGTTCGCTTGCCCTCAGCTGTCCCTGACACCCGACACACCTCCCCATCCCGCCTCCTTCCCAGGCGCTCCGGCTCGCCTGGGAAATCAATGGGCACGGGGGGTGCTGGCTAAATTGCCAGGCCAGGGGAGCCAGATACCTTCTAACAAGCCGCACGTGGCATTGGGGGGCGCATGGGGTCAGGGAACCCGATCCATCTGGCCAGTGGCTGGCGACACTCGGTTTATTTATTTGCTGGAGAGGGGCAGCTCTGTCTGTCAGATAACTGGCGGGCGTGGAGGGATCCCTGTGGATGGCTCACACCACCCGTGCCATGTCAGTCGTCTGCTAATCCCCTCCCCCCGGCACATCAGCTCAGCGCCTGAGGCCCTCCTGGACTGGATTCCTCTTCCAGGCTCTGGGCGTTCCGTGAGGGCACTGCCCCGGACCGGGGAGCATGTCAGCGCTGCTGCCCTCGGAAGGGCTCCCCGGCACTGAGCGTGGAGGTAAGGAGCAGCAGGGTGAGCCAAGGGACGTGCTCAGGGCTGGGGGACTGGGGCTGGGAGAGAGCTCCTGGGGATGGGGGGTGCTGTCTCCAAGCTGGAGGAGCAGTGCGGGCGGGGTGGGGGGGGGACATTGACGGGAGTCGTACATGTTTCAGTGCAGTGAACGCTTGTCCCCACCCCCTCCTGCAGGGAGGTCAAGTCACCAGCATGCTCCTTGCTGGGCCGAATTCCCTCCTGCCGGTAACATGGAGTGTTTGGTTTGCACCGCAGAGCTCCTGCTGCCTTCCCTTGGCCGGAACCCGGCGGGTCGTCTCGAAAGCCCCAACCCCACCCCAAGAGAAGCCCGACCCCTCTGGGTTTCATTTAATACTGATGAGGCAGGCAAGGGGGCAAAGGAAACCTGCGAAACTGCAGGTTCGCTGCACGGCTTGGGCCAATCAGCGTCCCTCCATTTACACCAGCTGAAGCTCTGGCCCCTGAGGCTGAGATTTCAATGGCGCCGTTAGGACTGTGCAGACACAAAATCTGTACGGCTGTGAGGACACCCAACTCCTAGTGCGCACTGTTAGCAAGGGGTTATGCTGGGAGACTCGTTCCTCTACATGGAGGGTGGGGGACGGCACCGTAGGCCAGGATAACTGGGCCCACATCAGGGGCTGTACGGGTACCTACAGCCCTATAAAATCCCATCCCTAATGGAAATTCAGTTTGGTACAAGCAAGCAGAATGGTAAAGGCAAAGGCTCCCCCCGGCCGCACTTTGCCTTTGAGCCCAAGGGCTGCGGGTGCAGCATGAACCCCCCGTCTTGGTGCTGCTGTGATGGGCTGTGAAGAGACCGGCCACGCTGAGCAGTGCTCCGGCTGCAGTCGGTCGGGAGAAGAGGCACAGGGTTCATGTCGCTCCCCCGGGAAAGCCAGGCGTTATTATTAGAGCGGCTTAAACATGTTCCTTCAACATTGCTTTCTGGCTGAAAACGAGTCCCTTTTCTAAATGACATTCGTTGTGGAACATTTTAGTTCTGAGAATTTTTTAAAAATCTAGTAACATATTTGGGAACAAAATGGTTTTCATTCTTTTGCTCATTTTGCAGAAAATACACAGCCAGCAGTCCTAGCGATTAGTAATAGTTCTAATAGAGAAATAGCAGAACACAAACTCCTTGGGAAGTTCACCCTAAGGCCCTGATCTCTGCACATTTTTTCTGATCTCTGCACATTTTTTACTTTTCTTTTCAAAGCGAGGTCTGGAAAAGGCAGGCTTTTCCTGCAGATGCCCTCCCCGAAGGCAGGTGTGCTGCATACACCCAGAGTTCCCTTAGCAGCTGCTGGGATGCTTTCATTCTGGTTTAAACAACATTTCCCCCCTCTCTAAGTCCATCACAACCCAAGTAGACAGCACGCAGATAAAAAGGCTCCACTCCTCCCAGGGTCAGGAGTGGTGTGATGCTTCCCGGGGTGTCCAGGGTTGTGGGGCATCTTGCTGTTGTTAGTTGTTGTTCTCTCTGCGTGCTGCACTGGCTCTGGCCAGATAGCCCAGACAGCAGGCTCCAAACACACTGCCCAATAAGACCACAAGACTTGGTTTTGCAGTGAAGGCACCTGGCCAGGTTTGTTGTCAACTACGCACGGTCCTAGCTCCCCAGATCAACGTCTGCAGTTACACTAGTGCATGTGTGCTCGTTGCAATGGACACAGCTCTGTGAATGGCAGGATTTTCCATTCCCCTCTCGGCTGGCCGAAGACTCCCTCTGAGGCTCCTTTTTATACCCTGACACAAACAAGTTATGTGTTGCCCCTCTGACATGGTTAGTTACCACCCTTTACCTTGTACATGTTGGTTTGATCAAAACATCTCCATCCATCACGCTGACCTGGGGCAGGGGGTCAGTGTGTCCTTATATCATCTTCATGGAATGTGTTTACACCATAACCCTGTATCGGGGTGTTCTGGTACCACCCTTCTGGAATGTGTTTGCATGAGTGTCCTGTGCCTAGCATGTCTCAGGAACGTGTGTGTGTTTGCAGTGCCAGCCCTGTGCTTGCCAGGTTCTGTGAGCCAGACTCCTGCTCACAGCCTGCCTTTTACTAACTTTGCTTTATATTAGCAGGACTTGACCACTACTTTAGTTCAGGCCTCACACTGGGCCTCTGATACAAGACCTCATGTCTCAGGCTCTCTTTCTACTATATTTCATAGAATCATAGAATATCAGGGTTGGAAGGGACCTCAGGAGGTCATCTAGTCCGACCCCCTGCTCAAAGCAGGACCAATCCCCAGACAGACTTTTGCTCCAGATCTCTAAATGGCCCCCTCAAGGATTGAACTCACAAACCTGGGTTTAGCAGACCAATGCTCCAACCACTGAGCTATCCCTTCCCCCACCTTTTGTCTTTTCATGGGGAGGATGTTTGCCCATCATCCCAGAAAAGCATAACACATGGCCTGAAGATGACCCAGTGGGCTAAACCCTGTTATGTGGTCACCTTACTTTACCATCCACATGTGCATGCCCCATCTGTCTCTTAGGCTACATCTACACTACAGGGAGGAGTCGATTTAAGATACGCAAATTCAGCTACGTGAATAGCGTAGCTGAATTCGACATATCGCAGCCGACTTACCCCGCTGTGAGGACGGCGGCAAAATCGACCTCTGCGGCTTCCCGTCGACGGCACTTACTCCCACCTCTGCTGGTGGAGTAAGAGCGTCGATTCGGGGATCGATTGTCGCGTCCCAATGGGACGCGATAAATCTATCCCCGGGAGGTCGATTTCTACCCGCCGATTCAGGCGGGTAGTGTAGACCCAGCCTCAGTCTGCACATTCCCTCTTACGACTGGTGGACAGATTTTATTTTCCAATTGTTTTTAGTCCCTTATGATAGGCCTGAGAATGTTAGGTCTGGGACTTTGATTGAGGAATGTAGTTTTATGATTAAGCCTTCGGGGCACTCCCAGATAATATATATGGACATGGTATCTATGTGCAGTGTATAAGGGTGTAATGTGTATGCATACATATGACACCACCTCATATTTAAGCATCACAATCCATTTCCAAGCTGGTGTTGTAGTCTGGCCCTTTTACTTTGGTGCTGCAGATAGCAACACACTCCTAATAGGAGTCTCCTCACCAGCTGTGAGCAGACGTCAGGTTCAGCGCCTGTCCCCATCAGCCTCCAGCAGCACAAGTACAGCCTCCCAGGCCTCCCGCTCTCTGTACAGGTAACAGTAGACACATCACAAACCCCGAGTCCCTTGAGCATCTCTCCAAAGTGCCCAGGCCCTGAGCCACTGCAGAACTCTCAGATCCACTCTTCCCAAAGGAACAGCACACCCCAGCTTGCAAGACTCAGCTCAGGACCCCAAATCTGCTTAACATACAGCACCAAAAGCCAGGTTTAGTGAAACCACAAATAAATGTATTAGCAAAGAGCAGAGATTCAAGTGGTTGTGAGTAAGAATGTGGGAAACATAGAACACAAAATCATCACATGCTTCCTAGGGCCTAATCTTAACTAACAAGACATTCCCCTGACTCCTACAGGATAGTTTACCCCAAGTCCTTTCCCCAGCATTTTCAACCACTTTGGCTGAGATCCCCCTTCATAAGACAAGCTTGTCCTCCCAGATGAAAGGTACACACAGTGATATCCTCAAATGTTCATTGTCCTTCTCAATTGGACTCTCCTCTGCTGGTTCACTTTTTCCTTAAATCTTTCTTTGCAAATTGCACAAGCCTTCATTAGCCCCAGCGTAGAGTGCCAAAGGAGGCCAGTTCTGAGCCACACAACACTGGATTTACATGTGAACAGACGGATAGAGAAACATTTCTTGCCTGACAGAAAACCTGCTTTACATCTTTCTGGTGACCAGTCCCTAGTCCCAGACTTGAAGAACACAATTTTCAGGTATATCCATAACTCCTTACACAACATCCGTACGTACATCCTGCAGTGAGGATGATGACCGGCGTGACGCAGGCTTTCCGTGGAGACCTTACATGTCATTCTTTTGGTAAACCTAGGGATCCCTGTCCCTACCTAAAAACAATGAGGAGTCCGGCGGCACCTTAAAGACTAACAGATTTATTTGGGCATAAGCTTTGCATCTGAAGAAGTGGGTTTTTAACCACAAAAGCTTATGCCCAAATAAATCTGTTAGTCTTTAAGGTGCCACCGGACTCCTCGTTGTTTTTGTGGATACAGACTAACACGGCTACCCCCTGATACTTGTCCTGCCATGTACTCCTGTGCCCATTGGCATCCAGAGGTCCTTGGGGCACAGCCCGATCCTGGTAGATCTTCTCAGAGACTGTTACACCAACTGGGAGCGGCTCCACCTGTGGGGGTTACCGGTGGTAACATGTGTTCTCCTTGGTGGTACGGGTAAGCAGGACCACACCCTAGAAATGGAGCCTGGAACCAGCTGGGTATTAACAGAGACTGTATTGTTAATTGGCACAATCCTGACATCTCCCTTTGTGTAGAATCCTCTCCTGGAGTCAATGACTGGTTGGCTGGAGTGAACGTTTCAGAACTGGGACCAGTAACACTAATTGTTAGAAACTCCAGAGGCAAGTCCCTTGGGACAAGCCAACAAACAGGCCGATGCCGCCCCCCTCTCCCTTTTCTTCTTTCTCTTGGGCCCTGTCCCTCATTGTAATTCTCCCTGAGGATACCTGGCTAGGCCTCCTGCTGCCGATAAGCCCTACTGCAGCCCCTTGGACACAGGCAAGCAAACTCTGTAGGGTCGCTCCTCTGAACAACCCTAGCAAAGATGCTGCCCTTTGCAATGCCAAGTACCAGTGCTCTCGCCTGCCCGGATGGTGGTGGGAGATCCGCTCGCTAGCTGATCAAAGCATAGGTGCCAAGCTAATGTGAGTTCCCCTGGCTTCCCACTCCTCCCTGCTCTTGCCACCCACCACCCAATGCCTGCTCAGCGACATGGCCTGAGCCCTGCAGAGCCAGCCCAGGAGATGGGGGCAGCTGCACGAGGTGCAGGAGAAGTGTTGCAGCACCACAGGGTGAAAGGAGCCATGGAGAGGGGAGGCCAACACAGCCTTGTGCTGAGACCCTGCGTGGTGAGATGGAGTGTCACCGCTCTGGAGCCAGTGGGGTTGCACCTGTTGACGGCAAGGCTGGTATAAGAGAAGACACTCTGTTTGCCCTGAGACATGGCCAAGGGGCCCCCAGCAGGGGCTGGGTGGACACTTCAAGCAGTGCTCTGCCCATCTCCATCCCAGCCCTCTCATCTGGGGATCCCAAAGCACTCAAGCCCTCCCAGCCGCCCACAGATAGGTTCATTCTACACTGGCCTGGGAGGTAGGGGCATCATTAGGGTTCCACCCCGTCCTGGCTGGGCTGAAAGATTCCTTATAGTTTGCAAGCCCCCCAACTTGGGCTAAATTGTGAGCAAACCCACCCCTTTGCTAGGCTCCTGGGAGGGGGACACCTTTCTGCAGGGGGCAACTCTGCCATGTTTGCTTTGAGGATCATTTGAGCCCTAGATTTGGGATGGGAGAGTAACAAATCCCACAAAGAATGCCACAGACAATCCAAGCCCTGTGCTTTGCTGGATTATTATCAGCCATTTCATAACTGGGGAAATGGAGGCATTGAGAAGGGCTGGGACATGCCTGAGGTCACGGAGTGAGGCAGCAGCAGAACTGCACACAGAACCCAGGAATTCTGAATCACGGCCTGCTGAGATGGGCCTACAATCCTGATTCCCAGGACCCTGCTCCCACGAGAAAATCCGGCTTCCCTAAGTGTCATGCTCCTGTACCAGATGTGGACTGGCTACAGAGCTTGCTTATACACCCCACCTGTGTTCATCATAAGATCCTTTGGTTCTCTGAATTCACATGAATCTGCAGCTAGGCTCTTTCAAAGTCTCTCTGGTAGAGGTGTCTGTACACTGGATAGTACAGGTCTGTCGCATCTTACACTGGGGTTACATTCTGCAGTCAGCGCGTAAAGCGAAAATCGCATATAGTCAAAATTACATTGAGTGTAATGGCGGGCAGAATCACCCGCACTACAGGTACAGTATTAAAATTGTTATTTTTCTCTCTTTTTTTGTTTTTGCCGACCACGTAAAGCTGAAATCGCGCATGTTAAATGCGCGTAAGATGTGACAGACCTGTACAGCGTTGTCTCTTAAGTTGATTCATACTGGATCTCCTTTCAAAAGTCCAATATCATGAAATCCTCTCTCAAGTTCTTCCACTTTTCTCACTAGGCCCAGCATGGTGTCCATGCTGTGGCTGAGAAGGCTATTGGTCTGTGGTCCTTTGATCACAGACACACTGAATGCATAGCTTTGTAGGTTGTTTCTGTGATCAACTGGCCCATGCAATTCAGAATCCCTCCAGGGCTAGTCAGGTCCAGGAGCGCCACCAGCTTTTCCACCACCCTAGGCAGCGGAAGATCCCGCCCCGAAATGCCACCCCCCCACAGAGGCGGCGGAAGGTCCCGCTGTGGAAATACCGCCGCAGATGCCACCCCCCAAATTGCAGTGCCCTAGGCGACCGCCTAGGTCGCCTAATGGTTTGCGCCGGTGCTGGTCAGGTCTGTGTCAGGTGACTTCAGCTCTGGGAGCTGACTGTAACATCAGCTCCTGAATCAGTTTTAAAGTCAATAGTCATGCCATCATTATTCAATTTCACTCTCCAGGCAGGCTCTATGTTATTACCAGGGACAAACCCCAGAAATAATGGCTCTTGATTGTCTGTAATATGAGTCAACGCCCTGACTGCTTTCACGCAGGAAACAACTACAAAATGTCCATGTTTCATGTATTTATTACACTGTTTGCCTATGGTTGAACATGCATTATCTCTTGGGATATGACTTTTTCCACACCTTGTGGATGTAGACTGGAATTGGTCCCCCTTAGCCTGGAAGTTCTCCCTCCTTGCCTCAGGGGTTTTATGATCTTCACTTTTAACATTCAAGTGTCTGTTTGTAGTTTCTCAGCTAGTTTCAGATTTTCCAAGTTGCTCCTGCCCTTTGTTCTGTTTGACTAATTCTGACTGCTTTGCTACCTGCATAGCTGTATGTAGGGTTAAAACTTTCTTCAACTGTAACTGCTGTGAAAGGTTTTTATCTGTTAACGCAATACCCAGCCTGTCACCAATATTTTCATGTTTTGCATTCCCAGAATCACAGTTTTCAGCCAATGTATGCAGAGCTCTTATAAAACATTCAACATTTCCCCCTCATTCTTGAATTCTCTGGTGAAAACATGTGCTTTCACAAACCCCATTTATCTGAGGTATAAATTATGCATCAAACATAGCCAGAACCCTTTCACAGTCATCTTTGTGACTTGTGTCTTCAGTAAAGTCAAACCATTTAAAGATAGGCTCTGCCTGCTTCCCCATAGCATATATTAAAGATGATACCTCTATATACAGTTTCTTTGTGGAGTTGAATAGCAATGCTAAATCTTGCAAAATATTGTTTCCAGTCTGTCCCTTCTGAAGGTTTGTTGAAGCTGATGTTCTTGGGGGCATTGAAGAGGGGTGTTGAAGGCATGCTGATGAGATCCTGCAACCTTTGTTGCTTTGTTCCTTCTGTTTGCAACCTTTGTTGCTGTTTTCCTGCTATTTCTGTTCTTAGTTTACTCCTGACACCATGTCATAGTCCTGTACCAGATATGGACTGGCTACAGAGCTCGCTTGTACACACCACATGTGTTCATCATAAGATCCTTTAATGCTTTGCCAGACACGTCTGAGGTTCATTTAAATGAGGTCTTTTACACACATTGCCACCTAGTGGTTGAACAGTATAACACAGTTTAGCATTCCACTACACTAGGAGCCTTTGCACATGTGGGCATCCTGCCTGCAGGACTGCTGGCTCACCTGCCCTGTCACTCAGCCGGAGAAGGGCCGCTCAATGGCTACAAACCACCCTCATCCTGGAGGAAGGAAATGATCAGTCTGTGGAGCATGTGGGGAAGCCTGTAGGTTGAGAGTTGGAGAAACTCCCTGCAAAGCTAGATCCATCCATTCTATTGGCTGGGAATCTCCCTCTCTGTCTAGATTAATAGCATTTAAGGCCAGCAGGTGCAGTGACCCAGCTAGGTTCGGCTGTGCTAACGGGGAGGCGAGGCAGAGGCAAACCAAGACAAAAGGGGTGATTTTAAAGTTTTTGAACTTTATAAGGGAAAACCCCCAAATTGTACCAGGAGGATAAATAATGTAGAACATTCCCAACGACTTACTACATAAAATAATAAACTCTAGGTTACCAACTCAGTAACCTTTGTGAGCGTGTACACACTGAGCAGTGCCAAACACACTGTTACTAACAAGAACAAGAGATTACTCAACAGAATAGACTGTATCACTTCAGAGAAGAATCAGCTTTTCCTCTCCTGGGCTGTAGCTCCAGCGCCACTCTTGCCGTCCTGCTCTTTGCTTCTCTTCGCCTTGACGTGCTCCTTAGATTCGAGGGTCCTGGGGTTGTACCTCTTTGCAGTGAGTTCATCCATGAGCAGGGCTTTGTCATCTAGTGCGCGCTCGTTTGTCCACTAGGCACCTTTGGTCTGTCAGTAGCTGTTCAAACGGTCATTCTCTCTGTTCACAGACTTAGGTCCTCTGTGGGTGGGCATCTCTTTGACTGGTTTTAGGACCTGTTTATATCTAACAGCTTTTTGATCAATTTCCTTTTTCACCAGTTTCAGGGGTTTTCCTGGATACTCTTTCTGGTGCATCTGTAGATTTTATTTCCTTCTACTTCCTTTCTCTAACCGTGTTTGCTCACATGCCCCGGTCTGGTTTTTTCCGCTTCTCTTGACCTGAAACTTTTCCTATTTTCCTTTTCCTCCGTCTCACTTCCCAGGCCCTACTCTAGTCTCCTGGTCATCTTTTATTTGATCACCTCACCTCCAATCCACACTCTGGTTCATCCATTAGCTCACCAGCTTGATTCTTTGCCCCCTCTTCAGCTCGAGCTGCCCTCACTGGCCATTTCTCTCCCCAGGACAGCACGCTGGTGCTGCTGCATCACTGCTGCAGCAGGTGCCAGTGCCAGGGTGAAGCGTGCTACAAAGGGACCATTAAATCATCCAGTGTGCTCCCATATAGCACAGGCCAGAGAACGTCGCCCTGGTACCCCTACACTCAGCCCAATGACATGTGTTTGACTGACGCATCTTGCAGAAAGGCAGCCAGGCTTCCATAGGAGCTGGAGTTCACTCCCCCTCACTGTTAACAATTGGTGCCTTTTCTAATTGGAATGTTTCTGGCTTCAGCTTCCACCCATTGGGTCTTGCTCTGCCTTTCTCAGCTCGACGAAAGAGCCTTTTAGTGCCTGGTATTTCCCCCCATCTACATATACACTGTAATCAAGTCACCTCTCAATCTTCTTTTTGATACGAGTCTTCCATCCCTCCAGTGCCTGATTTTGAAGCTGCTGGCTTCCAAGCCCTCCTGCCCTGTGTCCTCTGTGCGTTAGAGAGCTGGCCCCGGGGTTGTGGTTATAACTAGGACTGTCAAACGATTTTAAAAAGGAATCCCAATTAATTGCTAACTTAAAAAAACAGTCACAGTTAATCGCAGTTTTAATCGTGCTGTTAAACAATAATAGAACATCAATTCCAATTCAGCATAGAAGCACGTCCTCTGGAATGGGGGTCGAAGCATGACAGGGCATACAAATGTTTAGCATATCTGGCTCATAAATACCTTGCAACAAGGGCTATAACAGTGCCATGCGAAGGCCTGTTCTGACTTTCAGGTGACACTGTAAATAAGAAGTGGGCAGCATTATCTCCCAAAAATGTAAACAAACTAGTTTGTCTTAGTGATTGGCTGAACAAGAAGTAGGACTGAGTGGACTTGCAGGCTCTAAAGTTTTAAGTTGTTTTGTTTTTGAGTGCAGCTATGTAAAAAAATAATAATTCTACATTTGTAAATTGCAGGTTCACAATAAAGAGATTACACTACAGTACTTGCATGAGGTGAATTGAAAAATACTGGTTCTTTTTTTACTGTGCAAATATTTATAATTAATATAAAGTGAGCACTGTACACTTTGCATCCTGTGTTGTAACTGAAATCAATATATTTGAAAACGTAGAAAAATATCCAAAAATATTAATAATCCGTTTCAATTGGAGTCCTATTATTGTTTAACAGTGCGATGAAAACCGCGATTAATCGCAACTATGTTTTTAATCTAGTTAATTGGTTTTGTGTTAATTGCTTGAGGTAACTGTGATTATTTGACAGACCTGGCTATAACTTCTTTGTGTATGTATCTGTGTGTGTGTGTGTGCGCGCGCGCGCCTATCCCAGCCTCTGGGAGCGGGAGGTTGACCCAGGAGAAGGCTCAACCCAGCTCTCACACTCATTCCATAACCACAAGCCTCTCCCTCTTCTCCGAAGCCTGTGCTGGCCTGAGTGACCCCTGCTGTCTTGGCAGAGAAGGACACTCCAGTGCCGCTAACGGAACCCAGGGATGCGTGACACATCCCCCGTGGGCCAATCCCTAGGGGCCTGGGGTCTGTGACAGCATCCCTGGCTCCTTGGCTCACGCTGCAGAGCCTCCTGTGTTTAGCTTTGGGCTGGCCCACATGGTGATTCTCCCACTGACCCCCTCCTCCCCCTGGCTTTCTGCAGCAGAGAATGGGGAGAACTCGCGGTACAAGTCGTCCGGCTCCAGTGGCGAAGAGGAGCTGAACCTGGGCAAGAAGAAGCTGAGGAGGCAAAGGACTCACTTCACCAGCCAGCAGCTGCAGGAGCTGGAGGCCACCTTCCAGCGCAACCGCTACCCTGACATGAGCACCAGGGAGGAGATCGCAGGCTGGACCAACCTGGCGGAACCCAGGATCAGGGTAAGCAGGAGCCTCCTCAGACACTCCATTAGGGGGCAGTCTCTACTGGAGTGGGCCCCAGGCCTGACGGGCTACAGTGGCTCAGCCCGCGGTCTGCCTTCCCCTCCAACTGTAGCTTTTACAGAGTGGGGCCTTCAGATGAGTGGGGTTTGTGTGAGAGCCTCCAGAGGAGCGCTGCAGCACAGAATTCCACTCATACACTGAAGGAGTCGCTCCATTAGCTGGTAGCAGTAGCAGTAGTAGACCATTGTTCTCTGGCAGGTCATCCACTACAGAAGCATACAATGCACACTGTGCCAGTATGTTACAAGTGCCGACGGCAGGGCCAGGAACCCTTTGCTGTACAGGCCTGGTAACGGTGGGAAGAGGATGTCTCTCAGCATTGCAACTCCCGTCAAGTCAATAAGCAATTCCTATCCACGTCTCCTGGGGCTCGAGTGGAACGTAGGGGCAGCCCTTTGACTCCTGCCGTGCTGCCGTAGTGCCTCTGGTGCCACAGAGCTTGGGCTTTCCCTGCCCTGTCTGCAGCTTGGAGGGCTTGCACTGGCAGAGACCGGCAAAAGCTCATCACAGGGCTGAGTGAGTCTGTAGGGTCGGGACAGGCCCCCGTACTGGGGCACAGGAATTCATCACAGAGGGAGACAAAATTGCCAGGGTCATTCCAGGTGCTGGGGCGACTAGGGCTGCTGTTTGGGCCAGATTCAGACCTGGTGTGGGCAGGTGCAGCTCAGGAAGTTGGTACCAGGTTGCATGGGGCCACGTAGTGCTGCGAAGATGCCAGCTTGGCATCCCTAGAGCCTTAGTCACCAAGCAGGGACCATGTCTGCAATGCCCAGGCAAGCCCCAGGCTTGTACCGGAGACGAGGGGGGGGGCGGCTTCAGCCTCCAGGGGTCATTCAGTCCCTGGCCCCTCTGCCAACTGGGGATGGGGGGGTGCTTTGAGGGATGTGTGTTCACCTGCTAGCAGCTGGGCTGAGCCCCACCAAACGGTCCCCAGCTGGGGATGCCTGTGAGTCTCTCCTGGCTGAGACAGGGATGGCACAAGCTGCTGAGAAGTGGGAGGCAGGTTGATTAGCTGCAATGCTGGCTGCTGCGCCATTGAGCTCAAAGCAGGCTTTTCTCCCCTCCCCGCTCTCTCTCTCTGAAGGTCTGGTTTAAGAACCGCAGAGCCAAGTGGCGGAAGAAGGAGCGGCACCTGCAGACCGAGCTGTGCAAGGGGGGCTTTGGCCCCCAGCTGAACGGTCTGCCCAGGGGCCCGTATGAAGACCTCTACCGCAGCTACTCCTACAACAGCTGGGCCCCCAAGGGCTTCCAGACCAGCTCCCTCCCCGGCAAAAGCTTCCAGCTCTTCAATACTGTGGATCTCAATTCCTTCTCCCAACAAGCCATGTTCCCAGGGGTGGCAACAGCCTCCATGCCCAGGGTCCCGGCCCTGGAGAACTTCAACAACCTGGCCGGCCCCGCCAGGTCTCCCGCCCCCACCTACGGACCCGAAGCTTCGCCTTATATGTACAGGGACTCCTGCAATGCAAGCCTGGCAGGGCTGAGACTCTGGGCAAAGCAGCCCCAGCCCCTTGGCCTCGAGGTCCTGCCAAGCCCAGCCGCGAGCCCCAGCTCCTGCCAGTACACACTGGACAGGCCTGTGTGAAGGGGACCCCAGAGCACCGATACCAGCCCCCCTCGCCAGACTGTATAGAGGGGTGGGGGGTTCTCTCACCAAGGACAGTGTGGAGGGAGGGGGGTTCCCCAGTCCTGGGACAGTGCTGCCCTCAAAGCCCATGCACCCCACCTCCCTCTGCCAGTGCCTAGCTCAGGGAGCCCAGGGGGTGCCAAAGGCCATGAGTAGCCCAAAAGATTGTGGCTTAGCCCAAGACCAGTAGATCTAGCCCCCGATAAAGCTCACTGCAGGCAAAGTGCAGCACTTTGGGTTAAATTTAGCGGAAAACGCCATCTAAGATATCAAACAAGTAACAGACTCTTGGGAGGAGACAAATGCCCCCTGTGAGGGGAGTGGAGGAGGGGAGACCTGGAGAGGTCTGGACACAGGGCTCTGGGACTAGCCTGCTCAGCAGGCACAGGGAAGGGTGTGAAGCTGTTCTGAGTTCTGCACTTGGTGGCATTATTATCTCCAGCTCTTGCCAACGAAACAGAGACTCCGGAGCTCAGGCTGTGGCTAGAGCAGGGAGCTTGGAGAATTCCGTTCCCCGCGCTGGAAGAGAGTGCCAGAGGGTGAGCCGAGGGGCAGGGACGGTGTGTCTGGACTCCAGCGGATAGATCAGGAGCCCTGGAGTCTATTTCCAACGCTAGCATTTCCTCACCATGTGACAGTGGGCAAGTCCTGTCCCCTCCCCGTGCCTCAGTTTCCTTGTCTGTAAAATGTTGGTAACAGTGCTGACCGGCCTCACCAGAGGACTGATTCATACTTGTAACATGCTTTGGGCTCCTTGGGAGGAAGGTGTAATAATGTCGGTGCAGATGACATCAGAACCGGGGGAGGGGTAAATAACACTGAGGACAGTCACTGATACAGGGTGTTCTGGATCGCTTGGTAAGCTGGGTGTGAGCAAACCATGTGCAGGGAAGTTCTCTGGCCTGTGTTATGCAGGCGGACAAGCAGACTCACTAGATGCTCACAGCAGTGCCTTCTCACCTTAAAATCTCTGAATTTAGGTGCAAACTATTCTTTGACCTTGTAAAGTCGGTGCAGGCCTGCTTTCGGATCTTAGCCAGAGTTTGTGCAGGATCTGGGCACATCACCATTATGATATCAATCCATGTCCCAGTCTCCTGAGGACGGAACAGACTGGTCTGGCTTTTCCAATTCCAACTCCCAGGAGACTCCCCGGGACTCCTTGGTGCACGGCTCACCATAGCTGAATTCCTCTCATTTCAGGGCTTACTGCCATGGGATTTGGGGCGTGCTCAAATAGTTCCCCTGTATCCCCCCCTCCCTCAAAAGCCCATACACGCAGCAATACCCCCTCCAGAGCTCATGAGCCCTACCTTGTGAGTGGCCAAGTGACAGGGTGCTCTCCAGCAATGGCTGTAGGAAACAGGGGTGGAACTTCGAACACACCCTGCTCGCCCTGCCTGGGGCCCTGGCTAGCCAGCTTTCACCTCATTTCTCTGGAAAGGGGTGGGGGAAAGTGTTTAAGACCCAGGGCTGGGAATTGAGGGTACAGCTACACTGCAAAAACAGAGCGGCAATAATCAGAGCCTGGGTCTACAGACTGGGACTCACACTTGGCGCTGAAAATAGCGGGTAGAGGTTACTGTTTGGGCTCTGAAACCTGGCCGGAGGGAGTTGTCAGACCCCAGGCGCCAGCCTGAGTGGGAATGTTTACACGGCTCGTGTTAAAAAACGCTCCAGAGGAGATCCTGGCAATTACAGGCAGGTAAGCCTGACTTCACTACTGGGCAAAGTGGTTGAAGAGAATTATCAGACACGTAACTGAACACGATTTGAGGGGCAAGAGCCAACATGTTTTTTGTAAAGGGAAATCATGCCTCACCAATCTACTAGAATTCTTTGAGGGGGTCAAGAAGCATGTGGACAAGGGGGATCAAGTGGACATAGTGTACTTAGATTTTCAGAAAGCCCTTGACAAGGTCCCTCTCAAAGGCTCTTAAACAAAGTAAGGTGTCAAGGGATAAGAAGGAAGGTTCTCTCATGGATCAGTAACTGGTTAAAAGACGGGAAACAAAGGGTAGGAATAAATGGTCAGTTTTCAGAATGGAGAGAGGTAAATAGTGGTGTCCCTTAGGGGTCTGTACTGGGACCAGTCCTATTCAACATATTGATAAATGATCTGAAAAAAGGAGTAAACAGTGAGGTGGCAACATTTTCAGATGATACAAAACTACTCAAGATAGGTAAGTCCAAAGCAGACTGCGAAGAGCTACAAAGGGATCTCACAAAACTGGGTGATGGGGCACCAAAGTGGCAGATGAAATTCAATGTTGATAAATGCAGAGTGATGCACATTGGAAAAATAATCCCAACAATATACATGTAAAATGATGGAGTCTAAATTAGCTGTTACCACTCAAGAAAGAGATCCTGGAGTCATTCTGAAAACATCCACTCAATGTGCAGCAGCAGTCAAAAAAGCAAACAGAATGTTGTTGAATCATTAAGAAAGGGATAAATAATAAAACAGAAAATATCATATTGCCTCTATATAAATCCATGCTAGGGTGACCAAACAGCAAGTGTGAAAAATCGGGACAGGGTGTGTGTGTGTGGGGGGGTAATAGGAGCCTATATAAGGCAAAGCCCCAAATATCAGGACTGTCCCTATAAAATTGGGACATCTGGTCACCCTAATCCATGCTACGCCCACACCTTGAAGACTACGCACAGGTCTGATCACCCTATCTTGAAAAAGATATATTGGAATTGGAAAGGGTACAGAAAAGCACAACAAAAATGACTGATGTGGAGAAAGTAAATATGGATGTGTTATTTACTCCTTCTCATAACACAAGAACTAGGGGTCACCAAATGAAATTAAGAGGCAGCAGGTTTAAAACAAACATAAGGAAGTCTTCTTCTCCCAACGCACAGTCAACCTGTGGAACTCTGCCAGAGGAGGTTGTGAAGGCCAAGACTATAACAGGATTAAAAAAGAACTAGATAAATTCATGGAGGATAGGTCCATCAATGGCTACTAGCCAGGATGGGCAGGGATGGTGTCCCTAGCCTCTGTTTGCCAGAAGCTGGGAATGGCAACAAGGGATGGATCACTTGATGATTACCTGTTCTCTCCATTCCCTCTGGCACCTGGCATTGTTCTTATGTTATGTTCTTACGTTAAACCCATGAGCTTGAGTCTGTTAACCCAGGCTCCGAGCCTCGCTACTGCAGGGTGGTGTTTGCAGGGTAGATGTATGCTGACTCTGGGGTTCCACTAGCCATGTGGATCTTGGCTGATTTGCTTCTCTGTGCCTCGGTTTCCAAGTCTGTAAAATAGCATAGTAGTGACCAGCGCCGGCTTTAGGAAGGGCGGGGCCCAATTCGAACATTTTTGGCGGGGCCCCGGCAGGGATGACTAACAAAAAAAATAATGGAAAAAAAAGCCTTTAATTTCTTCCATGTATTATTTACTCTCCATAACTATATAAAAAATAAAATTATATATTATGTACATTGCATCATATATGCTGTTGATTGGTTATTAATGAGCTCCGTTTCACGTGAGTGGGTCCCCGCCACTCCCTGGGGGTGTGCTAGGGTGACCAGATGTCCTGATTTTATAGGGACAGTCCCGATTTTTGGGTCTTTTTCTTATAGGATCCTATTATCCCCCACCCCCTGTCCCGATTTTTCACACTTGCTGTCTGGTCACCCTAGTGGTGTGCACATGTGTGGGTCCCAGCTGCTCCCTGCCCCCCTCATTGAAGCAGGTGTGCAGGGTTACTGCCCTGGGAACTGCAGGGCACCAGTGGACATGGGGCTGGCTGGAGGCTGGGCAGGGGCTCACTGGAGGTAGGGTCTGGCTGCAGGCAGGGCAAGGGGTGCGGGGCTGGCTGGAGACAGGGGTGTGTGGGGCTGGCTGGCTTTGGGCAGGGCCGCAGGGGGGTGCGGCAGGGGTTGCCTGGAGACAGGGCAGGGGGTGCGGCAGAGGCTGGCTGTGGGCGGGGGTGCAGGGCTGGCTGCAGGCAGGGCAGGGGGGCGGGGCTGGTGCGGGCAGAACAGGGGTGGCGGGGCTGGAGGTAGGGCAGGGGTGCAGCAGGGGCTGGCTGCGGACAGGGGGTGCAGGGCTGGCTGGAGACGGGGCTGGCTGCGGGCAGGGCAGGCGGTGCGGGGCTGGTGCGGGGACGGGGTGCAGCAGAGGCAGCTTTAAATAGCCCCCGAGTCCCCTGCTATCCCAGGGCTCTGGGGGCTATTTAAAGGGCCCAGGGCTCCCCTGCTTCTACCGCTCCGGCCCTTTAAATAGCCGCGGGAGCCCTGGGGAAGCAGCGGGGCTCCAGTGGCTATTTAAAGGGCCGGGGCGGTAGAGGCAGCGGGAGTCCCGGACTTTTTAAATAGCCCCCAGAGCCCCGCAGCCCTACCCCAGGGCTCCAGCAGTGGGGGTCTGGTGGCAATTTAAAGGGCCTGGGGCTCCGGCCCCTGCTGGGAGCCCTAGGTCCTTTAAATTGCCCCCTGGGGAAGCCGGACCACCCTGGTACAGCGCACTGGCTCTTGCCGGTACACCGTACCGGGGCTTGGGCCTGGGGCCCGATTCAGGGGAATTGGTTGAATTGGCCTAAAGCCGGCCCTGGTGGGGGTATGGCCACAGAGCCGCAGGGAGGGGAACCCTGAGGTGTGGGGGCTGGGTGGGTACTGGGAGTTCCTCCTGAAGGGACGGGGGTTGGCCAAGGTCACTCAGCCCCGGGGTGTGGGAGGGGGACAGGCTGAGGGCACTCAGAGCCCCAGGAAGTGGGGGGGGGTGAGGAGAGGGACTGGCCAGGGGCACTCAGAGATCGGGGGAGGGGCTGTCAGGGGCGGCACTCACAGCCCCAGGAGGTGTGGGGGGAGGAGCACACAGGATTTCAGGAATTCCCTGGCAGTGAAGAGCTGCTGGCGGCAGGGAGGAGCCAGCCGTGACAATCCCCACTTGGGATCCCTGGCTGGGCTAGAGGGTATGGGGGCCCGTGGCCAAGCTGCAGCGGAAGGTGACCTGAAGAAAATGCCTCGGCCTCC